>NC_137908.1:17349930-17557430 GCF_963457725.1 Sprattus sprattus | reverse complement strand
GTCAATCAGTGGTGGCGGCGAGACTATCAGTAATTGGCTCTACACAAACTTTTGTAGGCAGCGCAATATGGGCATAACTGCATGCTAACTCAACCATGCAACGTTAGCCATGAATCAACATTGACAGACTTGTGTTCATTATCGTGCTGTGAGGTTTCAAATATCTAGCATGTGTTGTGCTAAGTTTATATCTAATGCATCTAATGAACTCAAGTGTGTCCTGCAAGTGGGACGGCTGTTGTTTACTTAATCACTTGAAATTAGTAAACTTAAGACTGACTGACAAGATTTTGGCCGTGAAAGAAAGTCTGTGAATCTGTTTAAATCTGCTGTGTGGGAATAAGCAACAATAATGCACATACTTTTCATAGGCATAAGACTGTTTTTTTAAATAGCTTTGTATGTCAGCAGCAGCACAACCTTGAAGCCACTTCTGTTACTATAGTACTATATAGGGCTGGAGGCGGTTCAGAGGCAGCATCAATTCTGATGGCTTAGTAACAGCTCTGCCTCTCAAGACAGAACAGTGGGCAAACAGCATCTGAAGTGTAGATGTCTTATGATTTCCGATGAATATTTCTTTCCATGTAGATTGGCCTTTGATGCCAAGAACTCCCAATGATCTGAAGACAATGTATAATTCCATTCAACTTCACAGAGACTTGAAAAAGTTTCTCAGGCACAAGAGAGAGTTCTTGAACAGACATAACACCACTTCTACACCTAAGAACAATTTTCTGAATAGAATGTGATATGAAACCAAAATGGGCCTTTTATAAGTTCAGAGGAATCATCTGATTTTAAATTGTCCTCCAACAAGGTCATTACCAAGCCTTTGGATGGTGACTATGATATATACCAGCTGTGATATATACCAGCTGTGAAATCCATAAGACCCCCCCCCAAACCCCCCCCCCCCCCGCCCCCTCCAACCCCAACATCTGCTCCAACACTGCCAGCTACACTATACTTTCAGCACAAGAGTTGCTAAAGAGTGGAATAGAGTTCTGGGATGTGTTGTACACCAGTGCATCCAAGGACACACTGGATGCTGTATCACAATCCAATCAACACATTACACGTGTTATGTAAAAGGGAGCCTGAGGCCGAGGCCAGTGAGCACTGAGGTCAGGAGCCCGTCCAGGGGTGGAGCAGAGTCATGGGACCTCTGGGCTGGTTCCCCTCAGTGTCACCCTGGGAAGAAACAACCCTCGTGGGTAGTGGCCTCTCATCCTGACCCTCCACCGCAGATCCTCCATGGTCTGCACCAGCCTGAATAAAACAGCCGCAGGCAGAACACATGGAGGCAGTGGCCGCCTGGGACAAGGGGGTCTGCAGATCTTCTGATGAGGGGGGTCTTTCGTCTTTAGAATTGTGTTTGTTAGGTTGGGGGGTGGGACAACTGAGGACTGAGGGATCTTTTTGTAATGAGGGAAGTCACGTTTTGTTTCTGTTTTGGAGGAGGTCTCAGTTTTACACAGAGTGTGTATTTGATTTGGTGCGTCTTGAGGGGGGGGGGGGCTGTTCTGCTGGCTGAGCATCTGAGTTGGTAGGACTGGTAATGATACACAGATGGTGACTCTGGCTATGGCACACACACTGTGGTTCTCACAGTCATGCCGATGCACCGGTCTCTCCTCCTCTGGGCCACATCTGCAGCTGATGACCAGGCCGACACCCAGACACCGCTGTTGGGAACAGTGTTTTACTCACAGCCACGCGCCTGCAGTCACAGACGCATTTCACTCTGCCTCTGACACACTGGCAACAGCTAGTCTTCCAGTCTGTGCCAATTTCTGTCGATAATTCCCCAGAACTTTCTGACTGTTTATCAAGCCTACAAAAACATGTTCCTCTTGTGTTTAGACCCAGGGTTTTAATCTGAGGTCAACACAGGTCTGCATTGTTTTTGAAGCTGAGGTATTTTGGGTACTTGTCCTAATTGGCCAGGAACCAAAGTTATTGTGAAAAGAGGAATCTCCAAACTGACTCAGAGGTGTGGGGAGGTTTCTGTTTTGAAATTCGTAAAATTTGACTCTTTTGGCACCGCCAAGGGAACAAACACGGGGAGTTCATCTTGTGAGTCATTTCACTGGCCTCATAAACACATACCTCATCTTATTTCTCCTACAACCTCCAAAACAATAATAAATAATGTGAAACGTAGCTATCTTTTGCACTCATCCAGAATCATCTGCACTGGATACAGTGAGACTAAATAGGAGTTTGGGAAAGCTCTGACCAAGCTCTGATATTCTCATCAGGTGAGAGATGTTCAGGCTCTCTCTGGCATAAATAAGAAAGTAGCAGACCAGACGACTTGAGCCGAGTCAGCCTCTTCCTCTCTCTTTTCCCTTACTTGGGCTTTTCTTTCTCTCTCTCTCTCTCCTTCTCCACCCTGATCGAAGTGGCTGCCTCAAAGCTGTGAGTGATTAAGGGAGCTGCAGCCACAAAAAAGAGAAGTTCTGTGAGTCTTTGTGTGTGTGTGTGTGTGCCTGCATGTTTGCATAGTGTGTGTGTGTGTGTGTGTGTGTGTGTGTGTGTGTGTGTGTGTGTGTGTGTGTGTGTGTGTGTGTGTGTGTGTGTGTGTGTGTGTGTGTGTGTGAGTGTGTGTGTATGTGTGTGTGTGCGTGTGTCATCAGTGGGCTCAGCCTGTGAGTGATTAGGGGGGGTGGGGGGAAGGGGGGGTTAAGACGTCGCCACATCACAGCATTGCTCTCTGGGAAATCTGCTTCCAATCCGGCCGCTTCCTGTGATGGCAGGAAATAGCCGTCATTTCTGCAGGCGTCCAACCGAGCGGGGCAGAGCCCTTTGGAGGGGCCCAGTGGCCCAGAGGCCCAGCGGCACTACATCCCAACGCTGCTGCCTCAATCAGGGGCTGGACAACGAGTTGGAGGTGAGGGTGAGGGGAGGGCCAAAGGGGCAGTAAAAATGAGTTGGGGTAAAAAGGAGACGGAATGAGGTGCAACAGTGATCAAGGGGCCCAAATGTGTGTGTGTGTGTGTGTGTGTGTGTGTGTGTGTGTGTGTGTGTGTGTGTGTGTGTGTGTGTGTGTGTGTGTGTGTGTGTGTGGGTGTGTACTCACTCAAGGATGCTGAAAGAAAGTCAAGGACAGAAGATCTGAAAATGACAACAACCCAGGGGGGATAATGGGGACGTGAGGAGGAGTGGAGGGGAGAGGAGAGGAGAGGAGAGGAGAGGAGAGGAGAGGAGAGGAGAGGAGAGGAGAGGAGAGGAGAGGAGGGTAGAGGGGGGGAGTGGGGTCAGGGCACACACAGGGGCAGCAGCAGCAGAACAGCTCAGCAATGGATGGGACACTGGGGAAATCACACAGACACAGCCATCAGACACACACACATAGCTCAGAAGCCCACTCCCCAGATGAGCTGCTGCCCTGTCAGCCTCCGACATCCAAGAGGCCACTGACACAACTGCACCCACGGGTGCTGTATGGAGCACACACATGGTTTTCCCCCATCTCTCTCTTTCCATCCCTCCCTCCCTCCACCTCCCCCCCTCCCCTCTTTCTCTCTCTCTCTCTCTCTCTCTCTCTCTCTCTCTCGCTATCCCTCTCTTCTACTCATTCTACTCGTATGAACCCGTGAGGACCTCTCTTTAGAGGTGCTGCTGTAATCCTACACTCCTGCTGGGTTTGGTAAACACATCGGATGGCTTTGAGCAAAGAAAGGAGGTGCACTGCTGGAAGAAAGCTCCCAAACTTGGACACAAGGAGCTGGTCTAAAGGGGGGGTTGGGGGTGTGGGGGGTGGAGAAGGAGAACAACGTGACGGCACCAGGATGTGCGCCTGTGTTCCCTTACGAACGTGAGTCAGTGCAGATGGAATGCAACAGCTGAGATTTACAGGATGATGAGTCCTTAATCGAAACTGCCTCAGAGATACAATTAGCCTCCTCAGGCGCTGATTTACACAGCGACTGCAGAGGAAGATCACGTGCGGGGAAAATGGATTCCACAATATAAACGGGCATGTTAAGGCAGGAAGTGGGTCATATTTGTTTAAAGTCCTCACACAAGCGGATCGTGGCATTTATGCTCTGCACTTTGACTGACTTCAAACACCAACAGTTTATTTTTTCACTGTGTGTTTGCACAGTACCACAGATCTGTCTGTTCATGTTAAAAATGAATATGTAAAGAAATAATGGAATAAAGTTGAACAAAGTTTATAAATGAAGGGAAGAGAGAGAAAAAATGAAAGACTGAGAGCAAAAGAGAGAGAGACTGAGAGATGAGGATGAAGGTAGGTCAGGAGGGCCTGCAGGCAACTGTCCGTGCTCCATGAGCTGCATCAAGAGGGGTGAAATCTAACAGCTGCTCACCTGCAATCACTTCGGCAAGCAGGCTAATATTCCATCTAGGGATGCACGAGGAAATTTCGTCTGGTCTGGCCAAACGGACCAGGAAATAACAAGAAAATGCTGCAGCGTTCTGCCACAATGGCTCAGACAGGCTTAAGTGCTCTAACAGGCAGGCTGGAGCATGTTGAGTACGCCCTCCCGGTACCCTACCTTCAGATCTTTACAAATGCCCTGTTTTGTTGGGTGCATGATGACACACGATCTTACAATCAAAACTGGGATAGGTTTGAAATGGGTGGGCATGCCTTCTGTGCTATTATGAACATGAAAGACCTGGGACAGGTAGGACACCCTTACAGTGGAAAAGGATGTTAAGGTTCTCCTGCGAATCTGATGGCTCTCTGCTCAACACAGATGTTTGAATGGTGATGAGATGACATTGAGAGAGAATGATCCGCCCCATTGGCAAATAAATGGTGAAAATCACAAGTTCTTTAGAGATGAGGTATGCTATAAGATAAATAATGTACTAATGATGATGAAATTGCTACACTTTGTGGAGTCAGCCCAATGCACTCTGGACTACAACAGTCCTGATATGCTTAAAGCACTCAGGTTTTCTAGTACACGTGACCACTTTTGACAGTGTTGGATGCACTGATCTATCCGTTGGAGCAACAACAGCCCTATTTTCCTGAAGCATTCACAGAGACAAAACACCAGTAAACAGTTTTGGGTGTGGACTGGCTGCTCTGGATCTGTTTAGTGTCCGAGGGAGGGACACACTCTCGCTAAGACATGAGAACGCAGTCCCCAAATAATAGTGCAGCTACCTCATCTAACATAGGAAAACCATATCTGAAGCATTTCCAGTATTAAAGGGGGTGCAAGACAGCAACAACCAGGCTTTGCATGGCCTTGCCTGTATATATATATGGGCCTCCATGGAACTGTTTCAACAGATCAACTGTCTTCGACCACCTCTTGTGTGTCCCCATAATACTATCACAGCGCACAAGTCATCACCACACACGCAGGTTTATCCTGTGGCTAAGACTATATGGACAAACTCACCCAATGAACTGGCTGCTGATGTTTTGAAGTCTCATGATTTAAAATAAACAGAGATTTACTGGCCAAGTGTAGCAGGGAGCGTTACACAGTGGGCTGGAGAAGAGACAGTTTGATAAATCACTGGCGCTATTTTAAGGCACCATCGCTTCGCAGGCTCGGGCAAAAGCTCAACCCCTATCAACACTGTGGGGCCCCCGGTTCCTCTGCTTCACAGAGAAGCTGGAGTTTGCCACTGGAGTTTGCAGCATCTGGACCGTCAGCAGCGAGCAGATGTGTGCATTTGATCACCTCAACCCCACTAAAGCAGCATGTTATAATGCTATTGTCACCACTTGAAAAATGCCATCTGCGATTTTGGCTGGAGGCCATTCTGCAAATATGTAAAAATAGGCAGGGCGGATGCGCCCCTAGGAAAACAGGAAACAGAAAGCATATCCATCCTGTGTGTGTGTGTGTGTGTGTGTGTGTGTGTGAGAGAGAATGTGTGTGTTTGTGTGCTTCTCCTCAGCATTCTGCTTAATGCCATGGAAGCTCTGGAGTGTCCCTTCTAAAGCTCTATGCTGGAACAGGCTCCCTGTGTGTTTGTGTGGGTGTTTGTGTGTGTGTGTGTGTGTGTGTGTGTGTGTGTGTGTGTGTGTGTGTGTGTGTGTGTGTGTGTATTGGTGTGTGTGTATTGGTGTGTGTGTGTGTGTGTGTGTGTGTGTGTGTGTGTGTGTGTGTTTATGTGTTTATGTGCTTCTTCTCAGCATTCTGCTTAATGCCATGGAAGCTCCGGAGTGTCCTTTCTTAAGCTCTATGCTGGAACAGGCTCACTACTCTCGAGAGCAGCTGAACTGGTGAGGGAGGCCATCACAGCTGTTGACCGCGGCGTAGGAGAGGGCGAGCATGGCATGTGGTGAAAGTGTGCGGTCCGGACCGGTATGCTGCCCGGCATGTTGGCTCCGGCACAGAATATTTTGACCGGGCTGACCTCTCAGCTGCCACACACTGAGAGGGGCTGTCAAAGCACCCACTGTACAGTCAGCAGCTAAGACGGACGCTGCAGTTTAGCCATAGAGATCCACAAAGATTTATGCTGCTGGCTGACCGGTCGCATTTGTTCATACTGCCCCTTTCTAATGTACTTTTAAGGATTCATCTCCCTTCTCTCTCAAGCTCTTCAGCTTTTTATTTACTCTGCCTGCTCCCACTCTCTCCCGCCCTCCCTCTCTCTGTCTCTCTCTCTCTCTCGCTCTGATGTTCTCACTCTTTTCCTTTTCTGTCTCTCCAGAGTCTTCCCCCACGCCCCCACTGTAACACGTGTATGGGGAGTGCCAGGAACAAAAGCCACTGATTGATATTTCCAATGTGGAACATCGAGACTGGAATCAGACCAGAGAAATAGAGAGAAAGAGAGAGAGAGAGAGAGAAAGACAGAGACAGACAGACGAGGAAGAGAGATTAAACAAAGAGATAATTGTGTTGTATTTGCAGGCAAAGAAAAAATACATAGAGAATCGAAAACCTTGGAAAATATATTTGAAGATATATATCTCTTGAGACCAAAGCCAAGAGACTCATCCAGACCCATCTAATGCAGGAGTTATGGTGTGATGGAGGGAACGGAAAACGCGGGGCCAGCGTTTGTGCTTGTGCCAGACACATGCAAGAGGAGGACAGACAGGCAGCCAAGGGAAGAAAGACCGTAAGAAAGAGGAAGAGAGCGAGACTTCACCCCTCTTTTCTAATACTCCTTGATCCATCAACAGGAAGTTGTAACTGCCAACATTTGGCAGCGCTGCTCAGGCTAAAGGTCACAGGGCATTTGAGAGATTCATGCGGCACACAGTCACTGGCTACATGCACCTTTAATTGAAATCCAGCAGGGGGGCTGGTGGCAATGGGGTGCCGTTGGGTTTAAAGTGCGCTGCAGGCCCTCCCTGTCACACTGTAATGGTGGGCCCTGTCACATCATCTGGTAACCCGAGTCCCTCTGTTTCAAAGCCCTCTGGACCCCTGCCCTCACCCCCCCCCCAGAGGTGCTTACCCTGCTCTCTGACCCTGCTGAAGGGGAGTGGAGGGGGAGGGGGGTAAATCTAAACCCCCCTACCCCCCACAGCCTCACCACCACCACCCCACAGCCCCTTCCACAGCAACCATCAACGTGAGAGATCATATTACCTCATCGGGCATGACCCCAACCTGCCTCGACCAACGACACACTCAAACACACATATGCACACATATACACACACACTCACACACATGGACACACACACGCACACCGTCCTCCGCACATCGTGGCAGTTAGGTTTGGCTTTACTTTAAAGATCCCATCAGCTGCGCTTAACAAACAGCCACGAAGCTGGATTACAGCATAAGCCAGGCAGCCAACCCCTAAAGCCTGGAGTCAGGCTTCTGAAGCTGAAAGACTTCCCTTCTTCTGCTGTGAGCACACCACCCCGAAATCCCTCTCCTTCCCTTCACATGTCAGAAGGCACTGTGCTCGGGAAGCCCCCGGGATGAAGCCATATGTGTGTATGTGTGTGTGTGTGTGTTTGTGTGAGTGTGTGTGTGTAAGAGTGTGTGTGTGTGTGTGGGAGGTAAAGCTGTTACTGTATGCTTGAACCCTTGAAGAAGGGGCCAAAGCTGTGCTCAGAGCCCCTTTCTTCTCAGTTCATGTTCATGCGACACCTTTTCCATGAGCCTCAGACCACATCAGCAACCTCAATGGTGTTCAGTACCTCTCAGTTCTCCACACCCTCACACCAGTCCTCCAGTCACGAGAGCACACACCATTTAAACTCACCGCAAAAAGGCTGCAGTGTTTGGAAGGCACTGAAGAAAAAAACTGCTGGCTTATTTTGTTCACGGCATACACTCATAAAGGACTATACTCACCACATTAATGGCATCCTACTGCTTAAGTATAGAGACTGAGAGGGAACTCTTAAACACACCTCCGGGCACAATGGGCTGGGTTGGAGTTGCACTGCTCACTGCTCCTACTGTAAGCACTTAATGAAAGATTTGGCCTTTGCCATCCAGGAAAACAAACCAGCCAGCCGGTGATAAGTTCACCATGGATGCAGTTACATGCCTGTAAATGCACACCACTGAGGTGTTTGAAGTCCAAAACCATCATAAGCCACATAATTTCATGTTGGGAAGCCTTATTTTTCATATGGGCATTAGGTTGGAGTTCCTGCAAAGGTCTGTTTCAGATTTCCACTGCATGAAAGGGAACTGGTATGATGATATCCAAGGAGAAAGTTTACAGTAAAGTTTTCTATTTGACTTGCACTTAATGCCATATAGGCTTGCAATGTCCTGTGATGGGAGGGGAGGGTTTTGTCATCATGTGATAGGGCGATCGAGGTATCACTCACCGTGAATGCGTGGGGCCTGCTGGGCATGGACATGACACACATGGGAACGGCCATGTTGATGAAGGAGGAGCGGAAGGAGTATAGCTGCCGATGGCCCTGCACCAGCTTGTACAGCTCCAGACACATCAGCCCTGCAACGGCCGCTGTCGTCGTGGCGATGGCCGGGATGATACGGCCTGCGATGAGCTTGCTCTGAGAGTTGGGATAGAGGGATGGCCAATCAGAGGACGATAGTATATATAGACTATATAACTACAGTAGTTAGTTCAAAAGCCAAAAAATGCTAATTAGGCTCAGTGAATTGATGAATAACATATGTGTGTATGTGTGGGTTGCGGTGGGGGGTGTGTAAATAATGAGAATTGTCTGTGTGTGGCTCTATGTCTTGTGTATGTCTGTTTGTGTGTGTGTGTGTGTGGTTGTGAGAGAGACACGTGTGTGGCTAATGTGTGTGTCTGTGTGAGGAGTGTATGGTAATCAGTGTGATTGAGTGTACGTGTGGATAAGTATGGTAGGCATGGCCGTCAATGTCCCCATCAGAGAGAGGGGTATGCAATGAATATTTGAGGCGTGTGTGGCAGTCTGCGTGTTTGTTTGTGTGTGTGTGTGTGTGTGTGTGTGTGCGTGCACGCGTGTGATGTGTTTGTGAGGGGTGAATTTGGAAATTACTTTGTGCTTGTGTGGCTGCAGTGATTAGTTCTGCTCTAGAGAGCAGGCTAAAGAGGCAGGTAAGACTCAGGGGCTCTGCAAGCAGGTGTGTGCAGGTAGAATAAAAGAACATCTGCCCCTGTGTGTGTGTGTGTGTGTGTGTGTGTGTGTGTGTGTGTGTGTGTGTGTGTGTGTGTGTGTGTGTGTGTGTGTGTGTGTGTGTGTTTCTCTGTGTGGGATACGTGCATGTGAGACAGAGGGAGGTGTGTACTAGGGGAGTCACCATCTGTCTAGGTATTGAGTTGGCCAACACCCCCTTTGTCTTATTTTCACACAACGCCTACATCTCTGTGACATAAGAAGCGTAATTACGGTTAGTGTGCGTTGCCTGGAATAACGGATGAGGATCTGCTCAGTCACTGCTGGTAAAGCTGTTTTTATATTTCCAAACGATAACCCTTGTGGTTGTGGCAAAACGAGACCCATCACTCCGAATGCAGGAGGGGAGGAGATGATTTGGGGTTTCCTTGTTTACACATAATCATTATCACTGAGGTGGGCCACTGGCAGACTCCACCCAATGTCAGTTCAAATCAGCCAATCAGAACAGTCTGGAGCATCCAAGAACATCGATTTAACCATAAGTCTCAAATTTAGCTTGACCTTTTTATTTAAGCTGAGTAAAAGTGCAGTGGTGGCAGGCATACATTCATATGTTCCCTGAAAACTGAACCCTTGACCTTCGCCTTGCAGTTTGCTAGGCTATATTGGTGATGACATCTGAATGCTACAGCTGCATTATTCTTTGAATATGACAGCTGTGCCTGTGGCGGCCATGAGCTGACCGCCATCTTGGCTTTGCTATCTTTGGCATTATCAAACCACTAGCATGGCTGACGCCATGGTGGTCTTGCCTTGAAAGTTGGGAGGGGGTGGGGTGGGGTAGGGGGGTGTTGTCTGGAATCCATGAGCATGGGAGCAACAGCTGCAAATCAGTTTTATTAAGACTTTCATCATTCACTTCGCTTTTCTCACTTTCCCCTACTTTTATTTTTCTTCTCTGCCATTCTTTATCTCCCCCCCCCTCTCTCTTTCTCTGCAGTCACTCTTGGTCTCTGCAGCTTTATCTTTCTTTTCCTGATGAAAATTCTAAATATGGTGATTGTTGAAGTTGCTGCCTATCAGCCTTAGACTAAACAATTTCCTCCTCGAAACAATATCACTCATGGAACTGCATGGAACCGACAGATTTCATCTCAATAGTTATGCATCAGGAGGACGAAAGACAAAATGGTGACGATGCTGAAAGTGGTGGTGGTGGTGGTGGCAATGACAATAAAAAAGAGTCTGCTAGTTCCCTTACTGACCTTCAGACGGTCAGCTGTAGGGATGTCGTAGTTCTCAGCTCGCAGGTTGGAGGCTGCAACGATGTAGTCCATGTGGAAGTTGCCGTCGTCGTCCTGCCCATACAGAAGATGACAAGACTGCAGTGGTTCCACTCCGATAGAAACAAACCAGTTACATTTAGCACAAAGAAAAAGCAAAGATTCCTATGAGCATCTAAAAGCATTGTGCAGAAATATCAGCACAGGAATAAACAGAGATAAACTCTAGTTTTTAAATAGTTTACAGACTTAGCACAAAGAAACAAAGCTCACATACTTCAGACACGGTCAGAGTAGTAATAGGCGGCTTGTTCTCTTGCTGGCAGTGAAATCAAATATCTCCATATCTTTTCCACAATATTTTGCTTTCTATATATTATCAACCCCACAGCCCCTGGCTGTCTGTCTGAAGAGGCCCATTAGAGACAGTGACATCACCTTTGGCCGGACTGAAATCACATAAACACACACATACAGAGCTATGCACACACGCACCCACACACACGCACACACACACACACACATACTTGTGCATACTCTCTCTTACATATACACACAGACACCCATATGTGCTTGCAGGCACACACACACACACACACACACACACACACACACACACACACACACACACACGCACGCACACACACACACTTATAGCCCCATAGAGCCCAGGTGTGCGATGAGGCAGTGGCAAAGGTGGCCGTGTCTGGAGCTCAGGCTATTGTTGTGCTGTGTCACACTAATGGAGATCCTGCCTGACTCACCAGCAGTCATTGTAGAAAAAGCTCCTCATTCCTCTAGTGAAGTGACAGGGTGCATGAAGTCATGCCTGAGCTATGCCACCTCCACACACACACACACACACACACACACACCACACACACACACACTCACACACACACACACACACACACACACACACACACACACACACACACACACACACATATACACTCAAGCAACTGCAGTCGGGTCATGTGACTCAAAATGAGTCCCAGTTTGTTATTGTACCCTCTGGTATTAATTCTCACACATGAATAATACTACCGTGGCAAGTTGTAAAGTGTGGATTTCAGTCAGAGGGATCAATCCAAGTCGCCACAGCGTACAAGGACCAGTCTCTAATCTGCTAACTGAATTAGAAGCCGATTCCATAGGAAAGGCTTCCTTATCAGTGAGAGATTGTTTAGAGAGGAAATATGAACCTGGCCCACAGCCAAGCATCACAGATATGAAGATGGCGGGGCGACTCCACAGCCTTAGGAGATGAAGACTGATGGGGGGCTGAGGGGTGAGGGTGCAGCTTCCCCCTGATAGCCTTGTGTGGCTTACAGACCCCTCAAACGCCATGTGGGCAGAGGGGGGAGGTGAACAAGGAGGTGGAGTAGCAGGAGAAGGATGGAGAGTGGGGGGTGTAGGTGCTCGGCGTGGGCAACCCGATCACAGCTTCAGGCATGGCGGCTCCACAAAGGCTGTGGAGGCTGAGGTGGTGGCTGGAGGGAACATGAGGTAGTATAATCTGGCAACCCGATGCCACCGGAATGCCAAAAAAAACACACAAACGCAATTACACATAAGCATGCAAACGTACGCCCACATGCACTTAGACACACACACACACACACCACTGCAAGGACCATGTGCATGCATGTGCTTATATAAATGTATATGTGCCGTGTGTGTATGTGTGCACATGTTTGTGTGTGTGTGTGCGTGTATGCATGTGGGTGTAAGGAAAATGGAAAAGCTCATTCACTTGTACACACTTCATACCGTCAAAATCTCCTGCATGGTCCTAAAATGTCCTGAAACTATATGAGAAAAAGAACATCCAATATGAAATCGTACCAACTGTATAGCCTATAATTACTGTTCCAAACACAGTAGTAAGGGCAAAGATTTTAGCATGTGTAAAACCCACACTAAAGCCACATAATGGCAATCCCAAATCCCATGACCAGACAGACTGTGCTGCTTTGTGGAATTAGCTTGGCTACCCAGTTTGATTTGTATGTGATCTGCTTACAGATGTAGATGTAGGACACTGAGGAGCAGTGAGAAGCAGCTTTCTAACTGAGGGAACCATTCATATCAATATGAGACAGAGAGGAGACATACAGAGAGACAGAATCATTGAGATTCTTCTGTGAGTATGGCCTGGGGTCACTGACAGGATGTGTGTGTGACTGAGAGCCAGTTCAAAGTGCCATTGCGTCATTGGAGTGCTACAGCTTATGACTTGAGGGCAAACTGTCTCGGCCACCAAAAACGCACAAAGACATCTTCACAAAAAAGTGCCCCCAAGTCTCATTTTTTCTCTCTCTCCCTCTCTCTCCACTTCTCTCTCCCTTTTTTTGTCTGTCTGTCTCTGCAGGCCATGGCTTCGGACATAACCACCGCTGTTGCACACATCCTGTCAGAGCACAGAGCCCCACTGTTCCTCATCGGGGCCCATTAGTGAGGGCTAAGACTGAGGGTCACAAATGGAGGTCACCCCCCCACCATGCCCTCATAACGGCCCAGCTCTATCAGTGACCCATGGTCAGTGACTGGATGGGGGTCTCTCCCTTTTATGACCGGGGCCCAGTACCTTCTCAAACTCCAGTGGGTGCATCCTCATAGCCTGGCAGTCGGGCCTGGTGGAGGCCAGCTCAGCCTTCAGCGCCTCCAGTCGTGCTGTGTCTGGTGAGGGGGGGGGGGGGGGAGAGAGAAAGAGACATGCAAGAGCACTTCAGTAAAGGCTCCTTCAAAGCTCAACCTCGCAGGAGAAGTCTCCACGCGTGAGGCGTCTCACTGCAGAGGCTTCCTGCCTCAGGCCCCATGCAGGTTCTATTTGCACATGAGGGCTTTTGCTTGGAACAAAAGTACAACGCTGCAGACACTCTGCCTCCAACACACCCAGTTCCACCGAGAGGATGGTAACATTCTACACAAGGAGAACTCCCCATATGCGGGAGAAGGGCAGAAATACACTGAGACAAATTGAGACATAGAGATAGACGACTGGGCTTTGAGACACAGGGAAGCTGACCAACAAATTAATAAGCAAATGTATGAAATTTTGAAACAAAAAAAGACTGTTCCATTAAAGAGAGAGCCACAGGCAAACAGACAGAGACAGACAGACAGACATTACTGCATTTACAAAGAGCTTAGACCCCAGGCCATTATTTGGGTGAAGAGAGAGAACAAAAGACACAGACTTGCTCCCCACATCAGTGGCACCTAATTTCATCTGTCCTCCATCCCACTCTGAGACATCTGTGTCCACTTACCCACGTCCTTCCCTTCGTCTCTCTCCATCTCTTCATCGCTCACGTGGATCTTCACTGAGGACTTAGGGGCAAACACTGGCACATGAACCCCTTCCAGCAAGGCTCTGACGCTGGCACGGTCGCAGATGCCTTTGATGCCGTACGTCTGGCCGTAGAGGTTGGCAGCAGCCACCACGAAATCCATATGGGTGGTCTGAGAGAGGAAGGCACCCAGAGCTCAAGGTCTTCCTTCTATACATTCGTTCACATACATACATATATCTATACATACACAAGACCAGCCTCAGCTCATCAAGCCCTCGCCTCCCAGCCCAAACCAAAGCAGGCCTAACGTAAATAATTACCTTAAACAGAGACGCAAGTGAAAACAGCATGCCAATGAAAGAAGACATATATGAGGGGGCTGAATGCAAAGAGCACATTTCCTGTTGATTGTTAAAGAGGTTAAGGTTTGTGTGTCTGTGTGTGTGTTTGTGTGTGAGTGTGTGTGTGTGTGTGTGTGTGTGTGTGTGTGTGTGTGTGTGTGTGTGTGTGTGTGTGTATGTGTGTGTTTTTTGTGTGTGTGTGTATGTGTGTGTTTGTGTGTGTGTGTGTGTGTCTGTGTGTGTCTGTGTGCGGTGTATGTGTGTGTGTCTGTGTGTGTGTGTTTTGTGTGTGTGTGTGTGTGTGTGTGTGTGTGTGTGTGTGTGTGTGTGTGTGCTGTGGGTGAGTGTGTGTGTGTGTGTGCATGTGTGTGTTTTTGTGTGTGTGTGTGTGTGTGTGTGTGTGTTTTTTTGTTTGTGTGTGTGTGTTTTTTTGTGTGTGTGTGTGTGTGTGTGTGTGTGTGTGTGTGTGTGTGTGTGTGTGTGTGTGTGTGTGTGTGTGTGTGTGTGTGCACGTGTGTGTGCTGTGGGTGAGTGTGTGTATGGGGATGGGGTGTGGGTCCAATGGAAAGCGTGAACATCTGTAATAGAAGCATAACGGCATCGTGTTAGTTGTGAGCTCTCTTGGCATGGTCTACTCTACAGGAAACCAGGGAGAGAAAGCGTGGAAATTGCTCACCTCGCTTTCTCTCTCTGATTCACCTCTCACAGAACAGGAAAGCTGCATTCACACCCGACCCAACACACACACACACACACACACACACACACACACACACACACACACACACACACACACACACACACACACACACACACACACACACACACACACACACACACACACACACACACACACAGCCTCACAGCTTGTGCATTAGAGAAATTAACAGCCTTCCTCGTCAACTGATATCTCTTGGTAAGCCAGGGGAACAAAGAGCAGTAAAGGACATGTTGGGGAAATCTGAGTGCATTTAATGGGATGGGGTCTGAAGCCTTTAATCTTCGGCCTACTGTGTGCCAAGCCTGCTGGCTGGGAATTAAGAAAGAAGGAAAAGGAGCCAGGGGAGGAGAGGTGGGAAAGGAAGAAGGGGAGACAGCAGCAGAAAGAGAGAGAGAGAGAGATAGAGAGAGAGAGAGAGAGCGAGAAAGGAAGAGACAGAGTAGATGGAGGGAGAGGTTGAGACCAGGAGAGCAAGGGAAAGAGGAAAAGACTAAGGACATAGTTTGTTAACTTTTACTATGAGTGGTTTGTCATTAAATAAATTCTTTCCTCCCTCCTGCTGTATCAAACATATGATTTGTAAGGAATCCATGTGTGCATAATGTTGACATAACTACAAGCCTCAACTTATCTTACAATCGGTTCCTGCAGGGAGAGGGTTTGTGCACATGTGTGTTTGTGTTAATGTGTGCATGTGTGTTAGTGTGTGTGATGGTGTGTGTGCATGTGTGTGCATGTATATGTGTGTGTGCTACACATGTGTGTTAGTGTGTGTGTGTGTGTGTGTGTGTGTGGAGGGAATATATCTGTGACCTGATTTTTCTCACTTTGGTGTAATCTATGGCAGGCAATTTGTACCTGCAGATAAGGGGTCAACGAAACGCAATACACAACAGGAGAAAGAATGTAAGAATGTCTGTCAGGGGCTTATCAGGTGAGATGCTGCCGTTCACGTGCCTCAGGGGAAAACATTCAGCACTGTGGCCGTCAAGGTGTAGATACTTACACACTCAGGGTCAAAGGTCAGGGGATGAGGACATCTCTTAGCACCCATCCAGAATGGCACCCCCGAGCTGGTCAGCTGAGAAGGCAAAGGAGAGAGAAGGTGAAAAACAGACAGCTAAAAAGAGAGAAGTAGAGAGTGAGTGAGGGAGAGCGATATATCAATGAGTAATGACAGCCAAAAGCCAAAATCTGACAGCTGTTAAAAGATTTATGACAAGGAGTGAAAGACTAGTCCCCCTCTGAATGCATATTATAATGTTGCTAGAGGGACAGAACCACAGAAAGTGAGTCACTGAATGCACTGTTCATCTTTAGAAGTTTTTTGGCAAACTAAACACTTTAAAACAATCTATAGGGTAGATGTAATGAAGAAAGCGTTAACACAAGTTTGCCCATTGAATGACAGCTCCAAGTAGACGACCAAACCAGATCCATGTCTGTGTCTGCCATTGAGAGGCCATAATGAGGCAATAAACACATACATGAGAGGCTCTGTCCCACTGGGCCATTTGGCCTGGCCAGTTAATGTACCTATCAGGTGTGCTTTCGCTACAGTTTGCTCTCTGATAAAAGAACAGAGAGGGGGCTATGACCTGTCAGGAGCCACAGTTATGGGGCCTTTGATCTGGGAGGACAGTCCCACAAACACAAGCGCTTACCCCCCATAAGTCCCACGGTGAGAAGAGTCTTTATCAGGGCAGGGCCATCTCTGCCCCCATCTCACCCTCAGCCCCCAGCCCAATGGGGCAATCTAGTAGGCTGTTTTCAATTCTTTTCAGTGCCTGCTTATCTTAAAGCCTATTCAAGCCTGAGGGTCGTATCAGAATGTCTCTCAGTCTATGAGGGTGTCTCCTAACATGTTTAACCTCATTAGTGCCCATACAGTGTGCCTGTACGACAGGATGAGAAAGTGATAACTGCTCTAAAGGGCATCAAGACCCATGGTGTTGAGGAGAAATATCTCGCCATTAAGGGACTGTAATTAAGTCACAGCTCTGTGCTCTTAAAGTAACTGGAACATAATATCAAACATATAATTGAATTATTTCAGAGAAATGTCGTCTATATTCTGGTCCTACATAATTAAAACGTGTGGAATAGCAGTTCTTAATGACTAACATGTGGCTTGTGTCTGTTGTCTGTGGTCTTCATATTCTCAACAAAAGACCAGAGACAGACAAGCGACCACAAGCCACCCGACAAAGCCCAGCATTTCAACACACTGTCTGAAAAGACCTGGAGTCATCTGTTTTCCCCCCAAGTCTGAGCCTGGCTGTCTGGCTCAGTGTCTTCAGCACTATCTGAACGCCTCCGTCCCCAGAGCACAGCGACATCACCTGACCTCTGATCCAGAGTCAGTACATCATAAAACAGAGTAACAGGGAAGTAGTGAGACCCTAGGTTACCGTACTGCACTGAATACTCAAGTGAATACAATGAGTAAGCTTTGCCACTTGCCACGTGTGAATGGTAATTACCAGTAGACCTACATTAGTGTTGATCCAACCAACACTGAGCTGACATGAGCCAACACGTCAAGCAAAAGCTGGAGAGGTCACACAGGAATGACAGCGCCGTGGTGTGAGAGAGGTATTGAGGGTTGACACATGCTTCCTCATACTTCCTCAGAAACCCAACTGACAAAGGAGACTACCACACTGACGTGAATGATACCAACAACATGTACGTACATGACCTTTACACAGACACTAACCGAGGGAAGTCAGGAATCGAACCAGAGCACAGGCAGCTCCACTTATATGTATAGATGCTTACAGCATGTGGTATAGAGAGGTACTGGTATATGCAGGCAAGGAGCACTGTA
Source organism: Sprattus sprattus (assembly GCF_963457725.1). NCBI lineage: Eukaryota > Metazoa > Chordata > Actinopteri > Clupeiformes > Clupeidae > Sprattus > Sprattus sprattus. The sequence continues at coordinate 17,539,445 of NC_137908.1, read as the reverse complement.
CACACAATTAATGAGATGCTCAATCCAAATGATTAATTTAAACAAAGGGCAGGTCCCAAAAGTTTGAGTAAGCAAAGTTCGATCGTCCCCAAATCCATCACACCAGTGGTAGTGTCAATATAAACACCACTCTCATTAGGCCTGTACAAACTGTGTCTGTTGACTTACACAGTCTAATCACTACACCAAATTAATTGGATGTGTTCAAGGCCCATGAATGTGATGAACTCGCAATGTGACGGCTCATGTGCCAGGCGAATAAAAGAACACATCCATGTGTTCTTATTTCTGACAATAAAAAATGACCAATCAAACTGTAGGACATTATCGTACTCTGCAGGATGTGGGACAACGAGTCTAAATAATGTGCAGTGCAACGCAACCCTACATCCATATAAAAGCTCAAATATGGCAAAGTCATGGGACTAGATATGTTTGAGTCACAACGTAATGATACATCTGCTACAAACAGACATACATTTAGACATACAGTCCATGTCAGCTCAATGCTCCCCTATATAAACCTAACCCTGCGGTAACTTAGTGGTGTGCCCTAAATCTGTGCATCTCCTGGTGGCTTCTGCAAACAGTCTGGCTGTAGATGTAAAGCAGGGACATGTTTTGACAGGCATCACAGTGTTTGCAGTAGAATGATTGGGGAGCTTTGGCTCACATTCTCAAACAACAGGGCCAAAGCAAGCACAGATACGAGTTGCATTAAAACACTACTGCCTCAACTGATCTACTTGCCAGAAGTCTAAATACGATGCTTCTCAGTTCAGGAAGATGGACACCTCTGAGAGCCTTGATTAAATCTGCCTAGAAATGTACAGTTTCAAAGCGATTGCTGTGATGTGACTGTAAAATAAGACCTGGTCGGGAATTAATGATCTTATTCACTGGCCTTGGATCTACCACTGTTTCATCCTTAACTGTTGGCATAGGCTCTGTACTGTTAGTGATCACTGATCACAGTATAGGGCAGCCAACACCACAGATCATAGACAATATCGCCACCTAGTTGCCAGTATGCTACTCAACCTGAGCGCAAACGCAGAATCAATTCAAGCGATGTATGCACAGGACAGGTACACAGGTACACAGGCTTGTTTTATCTACATATGGTACATTATTTTCAGCCAACATCTTTTGATGAAAAGGGACCTCCTTAGAGACAAACAATCATGGTGAACATGTTCATCAGTGAGTTGAATCAGAGGTGTTTCACTGTTTTGTTTTACCGCATTGGGAGGGAAACAGTGGAGCAGCTGCCTGATGTCATGGTTGTAGAGAGTCTCCCAGCGCAGTCGGGCCCAACGGACACAGTCCTCCCAGCTCCGGGGTCGGATGTCACCCATGCTGGCACTGACGACCTCCAGTACTTCCAGGGCTTCTACCTCGTTGCGCTCCTTCAAGCGTGACAGGAAGCTGTCATCACTGCGGAGTAAAGATGACATCATTACAACATAAGTGCCAGAGAGGGACTGAGAGCAAGTCAGAGCCAAAAATAATTTTGGCTTTAAAAATTATTTTCCGGCTTGGTAGATGACCTTCACATTAATGAAACTGTCCAGACCCCCATACACTGATAAAACACCATGCTAGTCTACAGCAGACTGCTCTGGTCTTTAATATCTCAGATATTACCAATGGTAAAGCTGTCCGCCTCTAGACAGAAATAAGATTCTTTCTTTCTTAATCACTGGACACTAAACACAGCAACAAAGAGTAGTATGTTAAGGGAACTACCAAACTGCCAAATGGAGATAAATAGAGACAAAATTCTCCACCTGTGCATTAAGACCACTGCTTAAAGAAACATTATGCAACAATTTGCCACTTTTCAAGGTAGTTTTAGTATCATCTTCATTTTAATGGTATATGGTCATGTGAAGGAAAGATAAATACACGGCAGGCACTATATAGTTCTGTGTTCCATGCTGGAAAATTAAAAGAAAAGCTTTCACAGCACGGCATTGCCTATTGGTGGTGTTTGCAAGGTTTTGTATGCCCTTAAAGTAGTTAGCTCGCTAGTTTTAGACCAAAATTGGTTACTGTTACTTTTTAACCAAAACTTGTTACTGTTACTTTTTACTTTTTAACGTAATGGCTAGTCTCTAAGAGAAACATTGAAGGCTACTTGTACAATATTCAGCTCATGCCAGTCAGGCATAAGCTTTTTCTTCCTGCCAACCTCCAGACCTCCAGACAGAAAACCGTTAGGGCTTCTGCGGTGATGAGCTGATGAACCCTGGGGGATGAGGAGGGAAGTGTGTGTGAGGCGGTGTGTGTGTGTGTGTGTGTGTGTGTGTGTGTGTGTGTGTGTGTGTATGGGGCTCTTTGATAAGGTGCAGAGGTCGCCCAGCAGCTGCTGGACAGGAAGTACTTGAGCTGTGGCGGTGACAAGACACGGGCAACGTGACTGGTATCTGTCTGCTACACACACACTCCCTGACTTCCTGGCAGAGCGTGGCGGAGGCTGAGGGCTCCTCCATAAACACGCACCCAAACGTGTCTCACGAGCAGACTCCCCAGCAGACCCCTGTGTGCTGAGGGGGCCTGGGGCAGGAAGTGGAGGCGAAGTTGGCGGCCTGGCTAGTAACACATTCCTTCAGACTGGACATGAGGAACTTGTTATAACAAACTGCTCTTGGCGCTACAGGATGTGGTGGTATATATCCGAATGTGTGTGTGTGCGTGTGTCTAAATGTAAGTGTGTGTGCAAGTGTGTGTGAAGTTGAAAGTTGAAAGTAAACACTATGTGTGTGGTGTACAGGTATGTGTGTGTGCTTACACAGTGATATGTTTTACCACTTAAAACAAATTCCACATTTGATGCATGCATGAAGAAGGCATGAGCACGCTGTGATATTTGCAGATCTCACCTCAGGTACTGGTTCACGCTCTCTGCAGAGTGCTTGAAAATGCCTTCAAACTGGTCTCTGGCCCACTGCAAGACAGCCATCAAAAAACCTCAACAAACCTCAAGACCTCAACATGCTTTCTTGTGATACCTACCAGACCTTGTCTCTACACAGAAGAAGTCTACAGTACCACACCATGAAGACACTACAATATCAGAGTTGTGCATCAATAAGACTAGCATCATGATGATGCCACCTACGTGCCGTACCTGTAAGGTATGCTCTATGCGGTGTGGGAAGTTCTTGAGGGTGCAGAGAGGGATGGCAGTGCCCGTGGCTGTCGCAGGGCCATAGGACTGAGTGAGGTGGGGAACCACAACAACTGTTGAGCCTTTGGTGCCCAGCGTGCCTCCTTCTAGCATGGGTTTCTGGTGCAGCACACAGAGCTGGTCCAGGTAGACTCCTGAACACAGAACATGACAGTGAACCATAGATTATTCCACCCAACACTGTTAAATTGTGTTCAGAGTGCCAGAGATGAAACCAAGTCATTCACAAGTCAGTTGGTGTATGTGTGTGACTGAATGACCCAAGCTGGAGCCGAAACAACAGCTCAGAAATGAGAGAAATAAGCATCTTTATCTTTAGAGGTGTGTTCCGGGTGTGACCAAGAGAGAGTGACGACATTGGCAGTGTATATATGAACTGCTGGTAGTAGGCTATATAGATACATGGTGTTCACTCACTTGCATCAACATTATCCAGGGCTGCGGCTACTCCATCTAGCCCCCTGAAGAAGCTCAACCCGTACACCCCCTCGCTCTCTGGGCCCAGCCGGTTCTGGTGAGCCGTGATGTTCAGCGTGGGGTTCATCTCACGTGCCGCCTGCGCCGCCACCTCAGCCTTTTGCCTCTGACAACACGACAGCAGGAAGAGAGGAAAGAGACCAGGAAAGGGAAAATGTAAGAAGAAGGAAGAAAGAGGGGAAGAAGGAAATGAAAACAGGAATATGGCTTTGCGAAAAGGGAAACAGAGGTTTACTGTTGGGGGAGCAGATGTTATTTCATGAGAGGAAGTGTAAATACTGTTAGGTTTCTAATCTAATCTCTGCCTCCACACACGGTTTCAGAACCCAGCAGAAGATTACCATGTTTACCAGAAAACATTATTCCAGAACATATCCTTCTTCAGGTGGTGTTCCCTAAGTGTTATGCAACAGCAGTTAAGTGCCCTTCTAATAGCCTTAATGTGCTTGTTGTCAGGAGGGCTGCCGAGAACACGAGCAAGCTGACGTTGCCAAGCATCCTCTGAATACTTCAACACATTTAACCATTATGTCATTAGTGCGTAATGAGACCAGGAAGGGTTGTCATCAGTGGGCAGCCTTATTCACGCGTCCATCCCTGGCTGCTGACGGCCACCTTGGCAGCAGTAAAAGCTGGTGGCCAGTCAGAAGGTCAGCCGCCCACACAGAGCTCAGTGCAACAGTGGCGACTTGTAACAGGAGACAGCAGGAGCAGTGACCCCTGACCCCAGGACTGTCCACGGCCGGTGACCTGTGACCGGGCCCACTTACCCAGGTCAGGCCTTTAGAGCCCCCAGGCAGGAGGTGTAATGTGTGCTCTAACACCTAAAAGGGTGGTGAGGTGTCTTTTACCTGATGCTCAGTTTAGATTCCAAGACAGAGTGGGTCGGGATGGATATCACTTGTCTAATTCATCACTCACCTCTGCATTCCATACTCTACTGAAATGTTGTCCTGTAGGTAATAGGTTATTTGATTGTTTTGTTTTTGCCTGTGTGTGTTTACCATTCGTCTTATTCCACTGTTACTTCAGGCAAAGTTCCATATTTATTGAATATTTAATCTGTGAGCTGCTCTCAGCTTCTACACCATAATATCAGATCACCTGAGTGTTTGTACACACTCTTTCCGAGGTGGCAAAAATTTCACAAATGCTGATGATCTGCTAAAATGTGTTTGTGATCTCAGCTTAGTTTCTGTGGTTTTATAGTAAATAACATTAGGCCTCATAGGCATTGCTTGGGTCATAGACACAGTGCTTAATCACAATCCATGCCTTAACCACGCCCTCTTCGCCTCCTAGTCTAGACTTTCTTCTACTATCAATGTTGTATGTATCATTAGTTACCATGTTATGTTTGTATGTATTGTGCCCATTTACAACATGTATGCTAGCATGCTCATCCTGATACGTGCATGAATCCATCTGCCATGATTCTGATCCCCCCCCCCTCCTTATATTGGACTAGAATCAAGGACTGCACCTTTATGTATAGCCCGATAACAATGACGCAGAATCAAATGTTAAGAAACACAACACAACTAACACACATCTCACTCACACACACCACTCTTACACACAATCATGATGGGATGGACGTCTTACCCCAATGTCCTGTGACCTAAACAAAAATTGTCGATTCAGGTTTGATCGCTCAATTGAATCCATGTCAGTCACAGTGATGTGCCCACCCTCTCCAGCTCCCAAGCCAATCAAGGAGAAGTTCTTCAACAGCTCACAGCCAATGGCACCAGCGCCAACCTATCATAGGAAAGATATCTGTTAAAATTCTGTGCTATTCTGACTCTATTATTTTATATAATTTGTGTGATATGTGAATTCCTATCTATTGAGCTTAATGAGTAACTTAACTGTTTATGATTAAGAATCATCTTTATCACTGGCCTATCCTACAATTAACCACAGATGTGCCTTATAAGCATGTAACAACATCACTAACCCTAAACTAACACACACACACACACACACACACACACACACACACACACACACACACACACAATACTTCACTATCCCTACAGGCAAAATAGCCTTTAAACCTCAAGCATTTCCTGTTCACAGAGGTTGGCCATCTTCAGCAGTGAACAACCGAGCAGACTGGTCATAGAGCGCCCTCTACTGAGGAATTATTGGAACAACACTCACCAAAAAATACCTCTGTCTGGCCAGCTTCTCCTGGAAGGCTGACCCAAACACAGCGATCTGTCCATCATAACGACACCCTTTCTGAGAGACAGTAAACAAACAGGACAACATTTTCGTCATAAATCATCACCAGAAGCTACAGACCATAATCTCTCCCAAAATAACAGAGTTGTACAGCAAACAATCTAAAGCTTTTCACCAGCAGTGATTTCCACAAATGATCTATGACTGTGGCACTAGAGCTGGGTATTCACGGGTCACTAGTGTCGACCAGATCTTCACAGATCACTAGCGTCGACATCTTCCAAACAAAACACAGGGACGCCAGATCTGCAGGAATGGAGCCTTGGCTTGACTAAATGTTGTGTTTGGCAGGGGGTCAGGGACTGTGGAATGGGAGAATTCGGGCTGTTTATCCAGACGGAGGAGACAGGCGAAGGGGCACACATCCGTGAATGTGTGAACTCACCGGGGCACATGCGTCTTCCGTTAGGGCCTCTTCCTCATCCTCCTCTACCTCAGGGAGACACTCCAGTGCATCGAAATACAGCCACTGATGCAAGGGAGTAAATTTCCCACTGCAGGCCTGAAGCAGATGGGGAAAAGCAATGACTCAGAGAGCAAAGACATTAATGAGTGATTTATCTCTTTACTTTCACACAGTGGTATTTGGCAACAGGCACTGACATAAACACATGTCTGGTGTTAAGCAGCCAAGACCATATATTCAGGCAAGCTTATTTTAATGTTTTTATTTTATTTTTATGTGTGCATCAAAATCTATATTTTTCACAATTTCAACATTCTCTGGAGCAACGATGTATGAAAAAAACATGGTTGTTTTTCAATAACTGTCTCAAAGGTTATGGCCATGTTGGTTGATGTTGTTCTGGTGTCACCTTCATGACCTCTTGGGCAGCTAGTCCTCCAATGAAAGCATTGACGGGGGCAAGGTCACCGCGGGCACACATAGACAGCTTCCTCACCACGGCCTCATCTAACTCCTCCAGTCGGGAGGCCTCGCTCCGTTTCCTTGTCATGGTCACCAGCATATCAGCATCCACCTAGAGACAGCAGAACGGGCCCGTTTCACAACATTTGGCATGGTGCCCTTAAAAGACACTTATGTAATCAAATGATTTCAATAATTCAACAGATCCTATTAAATGATTAATTTGCATGGTATTCAAATAGAAAAAGGTGCATAAATGGACACTGTTGTTCACTCTGCATTTAAACCTCAGGTTTTATAAACACTTTGACATGATATGTATCTGACCTTTGACCTGAGCTTGGGTAAATGCCCTGTGCTTTTCACAAAATCATGTAGAGCCTGGAAGGCAACGTGCAGAGTCTGGTGGCTCTCCAGCTTTCCGTAGTCAGTCGGTACCATAATCTCAGGGTCAGTCAGGGCTTCATCCAGAGCCTCATGTAGGGGTTTCTGAAGGAGGGTCAAACAGGTATATCGGCTGGTTACTTAAACTGGGAGCAGCCGCTCAGATCATATTAATCACATAAGTATGAGATCAATCAGGATGATATCAGTGACGGCCATTTTATTCCTCATTATGGAACATACCACTCTAACACACAAATGCAAATACATACGAATGTTAGAGTCTCTGACATCTTCACTTCTGATGCTACTCCACCTTTCTCATACTCTGAGAAAGCTGAGGTGTCGCAGATGCTGAAGGAGTAATCATCTGGAAAAACAATGACAACCATTAGAAGTCAAACAGATGTGGATGCTTTTGCGTCTCTGTAGGATCCTACTCTTGGAGATTTCCACAGCCCCCTTCAGTTACAAACACACCCTTGACTGAGAAGTGTCTGCAGTCAACCATCATTCAGAATTTTTCATTGGTTTTTATTACCAATACTTTGAATGCTTGATACCCTCTGCCTTATCCACTATTAATCTGGTATATACGCCACATGTACAGTAATATTTGTATCCTGACTGATGAATGTATGAATTCTTCTTGCTCCCCCTATTGCTGCCTCTTGGGGTTCCCCCTTTTGAGCTGGGTTTATTCCTGTTACAAGGCAGTTTTTTTTGTCATTGTCACCTAACTGCTTGCTCTAGGGGGTTCAGGCTCTGGGCTCCGTAAAGCACCTTGAGACAATTTGAACTGTGATTGGTGCTCTATAAATACATAACATAGAATTAAATTGTCATCTATTTAATTAATTTCATAATTTTTTTCCATTTCTATTTCATGTATTTTCTTTATTGCATGTTGATTTTATTTGGATTCTTTACTTCAAAATTGTTCTGTATTGTTACTATTCATGTCTGTTTAAGAGTATGTGTGTGTCTGTAATGTTTGTATGTACTGTTAGATCTGTCAGGGGAGAGGGTGGGGGAGGGTATGGGTATGGGCTGTGGGGAAAAAGTACCGAAATCTGTTTACATACACAATTCCTCCTCATGTAGATTGCCTTGCACTATTTTACTCCTGTCCTTAATAATAATAACAATAAAAACCTTGAACAAAAAAGTTACAATCAATCAGCATTAAGCTGATTATCATATATGCTTTTCCTTCTTTCCAGAGATGTAGGTGGATGGGAATTGAGAGAGAGAGAGAGAGAAAGAGAAAGAGAAATAGTGAGATTGTTGAATGTTCTATGTTCATATGTTCTATGTATCTCACCTTTATTATTATCTTTATCATAGCTGATATCATTCATTTTGGAAAAATTCTGTTTATGACTAAGAATGTATTAATCAAGTGCCTTGTATTAATAATTACCTTGTATGAATCGTGTGCTTATGTAAACAGGAATATGGCTTTTCTGTGTTTCTGTGTGTGTGTAACTTAGATTATAAGGTGCTGACACCACTTAGTCTGTGTTTGGGTGAGCTCAGAGGTGATAAGGGTCGAAAGAAGGGTCGAACTGTGCTGGTTCAACCCTGTGGAAAACTGATTTGCAGTTCAGAAAGCGCAGTTGGGATGACACAAAACAACTAAGTCGAGCGTGGCTATTCTTGCCAGAGTCCTTTGATAACTTGAGTGAACTTCCACCTAACAATAACAACTATCATCTTTATCAGGCTTATAAAATGTTTTCTGCTTTTGTCTAGTCTGTGTTTTTCAAGTGCTATTTCAATAACTCTTTAACTCACCCATCACCTGAACATCAACAGGCCCACAGGTGTTCAGTTCCTCCATACCCTGCACCCCAGAGAAGGTGACATGTGTGACATCTCGAAGGTTATGCTCGTCTGTGCATGTGACTTTGCCAGGGTTCCCCTTGAGTGACGAAATTCAGTATGTTTTCAGACATTTAGCAAAATATCTACTCTTGTAATAATATGACAATTATTATTGTGGTCCACACAGTGTAGATTCATTCATCAGTAAAATTCTAGATCAGTAGAATGTATCGTGTTTCAAAAGTCTCCTCCTTAGCGTAGCTATGTCGTTATCGGACAGTGTCAACCCTCGGCCAATATATTAAACAATCAAAATGCTGAGTTTAATAATGGATTAACAAGCGATATGCTCAGTTTAATAATGGGTAAACATGACAACGTGAGCGTTTGCCGATAACACACGCTGTCCGATAATTGACACCTTTACGATAGTACAATTACCATTCAGGGCTTTAAGGGTATTTAATTTGCACCATACATATGGATTCAGTGCCCATTTAAATGAAGGCAACAAAGACAGATCATTGCTTTGTTATAATAACAGTGCAGGCCATTTGTCTCACCTTTGTGATGGAGTCAATCATAACTGTGACAGGGGTCTCCCCATCACAATCTATGACCCTGAACTCTTCTCCAAAATCACAGAACAACTGTCTGCAATAAATCCCAAAAATTCAAGCCAGAGTTTACTCTTAGAACATGTGGTCAGGTGTTAGAACATGTCACATCACAAACAAGTGTCAATACTGTGTCGAACACTGTGCATTGCCCTAAATCCCACACATTGATGACATACATAGTCTTTAAGTGGTATCACGGAAATAATGTTAAAATACCAACCCACAGAGTCCTTTAGTGTCAGCTATGATTAACTTGATATTGTTGGAGTGGCAAAATGCTCCAGTACGTTTCTGTTCATCTAGTGAAGAGTCTGTGAGCACCACTACCTAGAAAGCAAAGCATAGATTTAAGGTCCATGTTTTCAAAAAATACATTCAGTCAATATGCAATTTAAAAAAAATTATATCTAATTCCCTCCAGCGTGTTTTACTGTGAATGTTACATTAACCCGACTGTATTATGTAGAATCTAATAAACAAATTAAAGATGCAGTCTGCAATTCTGGCGAAGTGTTGTTGATATTTGAGCTCTGAAAAAATCAAATCATTTTGAGTGCACAACCTGAATGGACAGCAACTGTGAATGGCAGTTTGCCGAATTTGTCGAAAAGTGTACAAGAGAAAATGCATTATGCCAGGTTGTAGCAGATTGCTATTTCCCACCTGTAGTCTCTGGGCAGGTTGATGGAATGATACATAAAAACATAATAATAACAAGTAAATTACAAAACAATTCATAAATGTGAACACTCCTGTCCTGACAGTAGCCAGCGCTTGGCAAGATGTGAGAAGGTTGGGACAAACTGGGAGAAAACATGAAATTGGACATCGTAGGCTGGGTTTCATGTGCTGACCTGGAATTTACTGAGAAGGCTTTCATCAAGTGGACCGCTGTGGCCGTCCACTGACACATGACCGTTGAGGCGAGACAAGCTGCTGAGACAGCTCACGGCCCGGTTTTGACCCAGGTGGGTTTCCTTCAAATAAAACTGGGGGGAAGGGTGTTAATATTTTATACAATGTATTGATATAATAAGAATAATTATGACACTCAGTGATACATTTGATTTCAACATTTGTTGACGCTATTGAATATATTCAAAGTAAAGATGAATGTGGGCAAGGAGAGAAGAAGTCTTTTTTAAGATAGGCAGTGCCAAATAGTTTAAAAAATAGTTAGTAGTATTAAATGCATTTTAAACTTGACCTCACTCCAAAATGCAAAAATCAATGATATTGTAGTGTGCTGGGGGTCAGGCGGGAGTTTCCGTGTGGGACTGTTGTGTGGCCTCCCAGCATGCCTCAGTGTTGGACTCAGTGAATGACTCATTACTGTTCATAGTCCAGGCAAAGTCGCGTTTTACGACAGACTAATTGTAAAATATTTTTTTTCAGCATAGATAATTTCTATGAGGTGTCCAGTACAACATACTAAAAGTCCTGAGAAATCCTAGTTGAGGAAATATGTTAAATTCTCATCAATCTGAGATGTGTGCTAATAATGCCAGGCAACAATACACCCCAAAAATGTATTGTTTTTCTTTACGCCTATCAAAATGAAACTTTACACAATGATCATGGATAATCTTGGATCTAGGACTTTAAGGCTGAATCCCATTTCACCCCTTAGCCCTTCGCCTTTCCCCTTCCCCTCCGTTTTGCGTGTTCACGTGGAGGGGTAGGGCTGTCCCAATTCACGTTAAGACATAAAGGAAGGGGAAGGGGAAGGGCTTTCCACCCCTCCAAACGGAGATTTTCCGAGGGCACACTTCAAACGGAGGGGTGAGACCGATTTCCCCCAATGCATTGCGAACCCGTGATCATTAAAGAAGAAACATCGCGCGAGTCCCTTTAAAAATGTCGGAAACAGCAGGAAAAGCATCACACAAATGAAATTATTTTCTTTGTAATTCATGGATTTAAAACTTGTTTGATGAAATGTTGCATTGTGTAAATAACAGCTGCAGGCGCCATGTTTGTTTATGTCTGGTGAGTGACAGCTGTCGCTCTCCGGTAACGTAACAGCTGATGCAGCGTACTGATGACGTACGTAAGTGTTGAAGGGCTATCCCAATTCGTAGGGCTAGAGTTTAAACCCCTTCGACTACCCCTACGTTATGGCTCCGTTTGAAAAGGCGAGGGCCAAGGGGTAGGGGTAAGGGTAGGGGTGGAGATTAGAAATGGGATTGGGCCTAAGTATGTTGTTCTGGACACCTCATAGAAATGATCTATGCTGAATTTTTTTTTTTTTACAATGAATTCTATGTTTGGCTCCAAATCTTTGCCTGGACTATAAGTTATCTTTCACTTTTGAGTCTGGTAAAACTGTATGTGTCATGCTCAATGTTAGTGTGTACATGTTTGCTTTGCTCTTTGTCATAGGTGCCAATTAATTTCTTAGCTTAGCCCCACTTCTGTTCGTGTCCACCCTCAGTGGGGCAGTGTAATGTAAACTCAGCCTCTCGTCCTCCTTATTTAGTGAATATTCAAGAAGCCATTAAAGTGGCACTGCTGGAATAGTGCAGTATATGGGCCACTCTAGTAACATCAAATCTGAGATAGTTCACACTTACTTGAGATGACAAATCATACCACTCGACCACTCTCTCATCTTGAACTGTGACTGACCGCACACCGGCAAGGATGACATTCTTGGCAATTTCTACACCAAGCCCACGCATGCCCGCAATAAGAACGTTTGCTTCGCCCATGCGGCGCATCGCATCATGTCCAAGAACGTACCTGAGGTAGACAAAAACAGGCAAAAACATCATTACATTCAAAATGTTGCAGTTTCGAAGGTTGCTTGTTGAGTTTCCTGTACATTTTACCGAAAGACACTTACAGCTGACGGGAATAAAATCCTTCATCGATGTCCATCTTCCAATTGTCCTTGACAAACCGAGGCTGAATTGACAACCTAAGCAAATAGATAATAGAGTATAATTTTTATTTTGGGACCGGTTTCTAAAAAAACTGGAAGACTAGTCGGGCAGAAGTGTTGTTGTTCACGAATCTACAGCATTCACCCTACAGCTTTCACTTTCATTTCTGTGCATTCGGCTTAAGGTTTTTCAAGTTTTTCAGCATGTTGTTTCGTTTTCTGGTCAAATAAATAAATTAACAAAATACAGTGTATTTCGACAGTCTTTAAATAACTGGTTCATATTTATGAAGATCTGTATTTAACCTCGTATTAGTTTTGTTGAATAAAAATGTTTTTAGTTCAACAAATGAGTTTAGTTTTTTCATCAGCTTCCTTGATATAGGGAGCCCTCAGACAAGGAAAACCTGTTCACCTGCCCATGTATCTATTTTAAAAGGATGTAGGCTAACAAACATGACAATGTAAGCACCTGTGAGCAGCTCTTTGGGTTCTCTTTGCTTAATGTTGTTCAAAGAGAGCCTTGTGTGTTTGCTAAATTCATCAAGTAAAAATCTGCCGCAGTCTGCCAAGTAATTCACTGGGAATTTTGGCCCGCTCTACTTTGAAGACGTGAATGTAATTTTGTAATGCTTTGTAAAACATGTTATTAGTTTAGTTTAATCTTTACAGTATTCTGTACATCTGACATGCATTTATATGTTTAACTATTCAATCAACCATTTGTTTCCTGCATGTGATGTTTAAAAACTCGTGACCTGGCATTCTGCACCTGACCAGTAGGTAGAGCTATGAGCCTGCACTGTACTGTGTCTGAGGGTATCCATCACTTTCTGTGCAAGCCTGTCTCAAACTAAGTTGTACTTCGCCACTAAATGACCTTTGGAGTCATTCAGGTGAATATTTAACTTTGAGTGTTTATGAATGATGGGTGTGTAAGTTTGCATTTGTGTACTACTAGGAAGGAATACGTCAAATATGAAGGAATACGTCACGGAATACGGAAGGAATACGTCAAATATGGGGTGAAAACACTGGAAGTGTGTGTGTATGCCTGTCTGCATATATGTATGAAAACAATTGGCCAAGCAAATGCTATTTGAAACCATAATATGCACCACATCACAATCCAGTTGGGTCCTTGGGATATTCCTGAGTCGGGGGATATAGGGTTAAGTCCTGGGTTAAGTTGCAAACCAGTAATTACATCCCCCTTTTCATAAATACTTGTCCTGCTCTTCACAGCATTCTTGGGCAGCAGATGTTCACATTCCACTAAACTCTTGCCCCCAAGCCAATGCCTGCTTTGAATGCATTTTCTTTAAGTGGGTTCGGGTTGGTGTTTTAGTTAGTGCAAATGTATAGGAATACTGTTCCAGTATTTGTGGTTTTAGAGCAGTTTATTTCAGAATTCTTCTTTGATCTGTTTTCAGATTTTAGAAATTATTCTGAGAAAAAATAGACAGACAGAAACCCGTGTTGGCCATGATGTAATTTAAAAGTTGCTGGGACGTGCCTCGTTTAGTTACAAATGGATTGTGCAATATGTTCCATTACTTCCTCAATTGACGTGAGTGGAGAGGGGCTGAGCGTACACTGCGTGTCTGAGATTTCGAAGTTACAACTACAGTTACAACTTGTGTCAATAAGTTGACATGGAATGTCAGGCTAACGAGGAATGGTTGAAGTGACTGAAGTGAATTTCGACGAGAGAGTTCTTTTCCACTCTTGTCCATACAGGAATTTACTCTGAGGATAATGGATCATTTTGATACAATACAGGTACGGGGCGTAGAAAATCTACATTGGAGTCGATTTCGTGAGACCGAACCTGTTACCATTCAAGGTACATTTGGAAGTGTATCTTTTATAAAATGAGATAAGGATTATTAAAATCTTGTGACACTATGTTATCTTTGTGATCCATAATTATACGAAACATAATGTTGTATGAATCGCGGATAAATCTTAAAAAAAAAAAAAGCTCGGTTCAAAACTGCGTGCAAATTAACGTAGGCTAGGCTAACACTAGGTTAGTCTAACTTTATCTTTCTGAATTCATTTGGATTCACCATCCGCCTATCAAGTATGTGTTAACATGTCCATTACTTAGCTGTGGTGAATGAGGGGCTTGCGGGAGGTGCATCAGGTGCCAAAGGGTCCTGAGTGAAAATTCTAGTAGTTGCCAACTTTATAATAAAGAAAATGTGATTGATAAAGCCAGTTTTCTGTTTTACACCAGTGTTACTAGTATGTCATTGTTTTAATACTACTATGAACAGAATAGCGGGTCTATACTGATTGATGTTAAAGGTGAAATCCATTCAGTCAAATATTTAAATGGAATATGCCTTTTATTACATACTTAGCCTGTTTGGAATGTTGGAATGCTATTGCTGAAGTAGGCCAATAACTAAAACCTTTCTTGCTTCTCTTTTTTCAATTCAGGCACATTGTTAAAAATTCCTTGAATGCTCCAGAGAACTGTGGTAACTACTTGCTACTAAAACACCCTTTCAAGTGGAGATGGTACAGTGGGTCTCTATGCTGGTAGCATGCCTCTGGACCCAGATTCATGTCTCCTTTGCCATCCAAACCTGCCCTAGTACTCCTCGAAAAGGTGTGGATTTCTCTATTCCCTATTCACCTCGCTATCAGTTTAAAACGGCGAGACCGATTCAAAACATACTGGTAAACCGTGATTTGAAGGAGGTTTATGTGGCATCACAAAATGTGCTGGAGGCTGTGGGTTACAACTTTGTGAAGAAATGGCAGGTAAAAACCGGCCCTGTCGGAAGCACTGAATGTCAGACTTGTAACTGTGGTTTTAAGGGAGACCCTAGCTCCCCTGTGGACACAGATAACCAAGTGCTGCTCCTGGACCCCCAACCCTACTACTCTTTCCTGTACACCTGCGGCAGCACTCAATATGGGGTTTGCCACCTCTATGAACTTATTGAAGATGATGAACCTGTTTATCGCAAATGTCTCTTTAATCAGGAGAAAAACTCCCCATCCTTTTGTCCCTCCTGTATTGCTAGTCCCCTTGGGACTAAAGTCAGCATTGTCGAAAGTGGACATACAGTGTATTTCTTTGTTGCCAGTGGTGTAAATAGCACTGTGGCCAGCCATTACGGTAGGCGTTCCATAGCAGTGTATCGGCCACTGTCGACTGAGGATGGTTTTGAGGTAACGCTTGGTAACCTGACAGTGCTGCCTAAGGTGCGAGACTCCTACCCCATTGACTACATTTACAGCTTTAGCGCCATGGAGCATGTCTACTTCCTGTCAGTGCAGAGAGAGAACCCGACTGCCGCGGATTCGCAGATCCAGACGAGGCTCGGCAGGCTTCCAGCCAGCAACAGCGAGGTGTGGCTGTACCGCGAACTTGTCCTGGAGTGCCGCTTCCAACACAAAAGAAGGAGAAGAACAAGCGGTTACTCGGATGTGGTCTACAATGCTCTTCAAGCAGCCCACTTTGGGATTGCCGGGAAGGTGCTGGCAATGGAGCTGGGGGTTAAGGTCGGGGATCCCATCTTCTATGGGGTGTTTGCAAAGACTGATGGGAAGGGGAAGCCGCTCCGCGAGTGTGCCCTGTGTGCCTTCCCTGTCAACACCATCAACAAGGAAATCGACACAGGCGTGGAGGACTGCTGCAAGGCCAGCTCAGAGCAGCTCTCCAGAGGCCTCTGCCAGTATCAGCCCTGCATGAGCTGCCCTCACGAGGTACGTCCCACCAAAGCACAGCCAGGTGCACCACTCACACCTGCACCTCCAACTGACAGAATGCAAAAATTAACGAGTTACACGAAGAGGAAACTTCCATCTTTCCTCGTTTGATTTTGCTCTGATTCAGTTCTCAAGCATCCACTGAGCTTCCTTTGTAATTTTGACATCTCAGAGGGCTGACACAGTTGAAGGTCATGTAAAGTTCTCCCATTTTGTGAAGGAGAGTAGATTTCATGGGAGGGTTGTAGATGAGATGAAAGACCCCCAGATTAACTAAGTTCCCATCTGGTCTGTTTTGAAAGAACTGAAGTGGGTAAGTTTTGGGGTAACTCTAGCCATCAGGTTGTCACAATGTCATGTGATATACTTAACATTTGTACAAGGCAACATTAGTAGTCATCAACTTAATGAACCATATCATTCATAATTTTGAATTCTTTATCTATGACTCTACTCTCTTTCTGTACAACAGTGAGCTTCTTCTCTGCTGCTTATGGAAGCAAGTCGACAGAGTTTACCAGCTTAGATGATTTTTATATTAAATGTAGTCTGATGGTGGCTGTAAGTTCTTCTTCATGTTTTTATGGCATTGGTAGATTGTTAGATACAGCTGCTGCAAGGTAGTTTATGAAACAGGGCATGGCATTTTATATGCCATTTAATTGTTTGGGAGATTATGGTACAGCAGAACTGTTTTGTGCCTGGAATGAAACTGTATCTTGCAACACAACGTCATCAGAAGTGTAGATTTAATGGAAAGTTCTAGTTACAGCTGTTCTTTGTTAGCCACCTAACCTTTACCGCCAAAAAGAGCATTCAAAATAGCTGTCTGAGAGACAGTGGGTTTCATGTAAATACAAGTGTTATGGGTAAGTAATGCAGACACGTTTCTCCCCCCAACCCCCACCACCCTCAGGATACACACACGTTGTGACTCAACAGGGAATCTTTCCGTTGTAAATTTGTTTCCCTGCCATACGCTTGAAGAAAATGTTTACAGCTTTTATGGGTTCTGTCTTGTTTTATGGTAGTGTTTCATGTGTTAACACTGGCATGAGGCACAGGAAGAGCAGTGTTGCGTTATCACATAGAATACGCCCCAATACATACATTACTCCTCCATTACCCGTCGGTCTTAGTTCAAATGTTTACATTTCTAAGTTTACATTTTGACCTCCCTTCCCTGCTCCAGAAACAGAAAAGGTAGAAAAGGCACTTAGATCTATTGGCGAGATCTCAAAGACCAGAAAGCTCAGAGAGAAAAGAGAAACTGCATTTTAGGGATACATTAAGACTATCTGTGATAAAGACAATGAATACTTTATTGCAAGGATGTACAGATTTTGTTCAGGATATACAGTAGATGTTGACTCTTTTTTGCCTATCTTCTGTAGTCTATGCAGTAGTTTACCCCATGACATTCATCTGACCCATGTACCTAATCTAGCTTGATCAAATACTTCATGATGAGGTACTATGTCTGTGTTTACTTTAGTGAACTAATACCCTTGGCTTAGGGAAAATGTAACTAATGGCTGGACAACAGGAAATTACTGTTGTTGCATCACTGTGTATATAATGACAAACTAGCTTAACTCAACCCACCATAACATCCTGTACCATCACTAGTGACTGATATAAAAAAAAATCTCAAATTTTACCTCAGTATGTAACTCGGTAGTTTAGGCAGTTGTAGGACTTTGCCTCTTCAACATTTAATAAAGTATCTTAATCTTTATGGGAACATTCCTTTCACAGGGCATGCTGGCCTTTTTGCCTGTGATAGTTTAGAGGGCTTTTGAATGTAGCCGATTGGAATTTGTGAACAGAGGCAGAAAGCCAGGTAATGCAGGGAGAGATAAATCAGATAAGCGTTCAGATGGAGGACATGGAAGAGCAAGGAGCAGAGAGGGAGTGGTGCGTGAGTGTTCACTTTGGTATTTGTGTGTGAGTGTGTGTGCCTGCATGTGTGAGTGTGGGTGTGTGTTTGTATGAAAACAGGCCCAATGGTTTGGTAATCTGAGGTGAAGGCTGTAAGAAATTGGCTTTCACAGAATGACACTATGTCGCCAGAAGATTGAGTCATAACACAACCCTGAACCGTTCCGCAGTGTCAAGAGTGCTCATGAAAATGTGAACAAAACTGGAACAAGCTGTTTGATACTTCTTTGCCCTTAAACCCCCAGAACTTGCTGAAAACTGCAATGGAACACTTACCATTTCCTATGATTGTCCTGTAGTGGAAACAAAACAAATGGATCATGAAATTAGCAGCAACTGGGACAATTGGGACAATTCCTAGGTCAGTTTTAAGGCTGATAGCTAGAGTATTTGTCTACCCAACAACACATTCACATTAAGTCATTTGGCAAGTGCCTTCATCCAAGTGTCCTACTGATATGGTAGACTGCATCACAAGCAAACAGCTGATTAAAGAGACAAATATTGAATGTTGAGAGCTGCAAAGCCATGCTTCAGTGACATTAGACGTAGTAGATGTCAGAAAGCTGTCAGGAGCTGAATTGTACATGAAAAAGTGGAACCAATGAAGAGCTTTTTTTCAGGGTTATAAGTGGATGTACCCCAGGTATGTTGTATGTTCACACTGGAGTTTGATCTTAAGCTTCAACACTACAGTATCCAGCACCGGACACATCTCAGTCTCGTTTACACAGTGATCAAATCATAGAGTTTTTTCAGAGCATGTTCTTTCGCCCCTGTGGTTTCCTAAGCTGCCAGGAACGACACCCTTTAAACAAAGTGACAGGTTAGGCAAGGTCAGAGAGGATGATCTTTGTGAGCATGCATGTATGTGTGTGAGCATACATGCATGTGTGTGTGTGTGTGTGTGTATGTGTGGGTGTGTGTGGGTGTGTGTGGGTGTGTGTGTGTGGGTGTGTGTGGGTGTGGGTGTGTAGGATGTAGGTACTGTAGGATGTGTAAGATTCTTTTCTATATTTAGGGTACTACACTTAATCACAAAGATGGTCTAGTCGGTTGTAGGTTGTCTCAATCAAGGAAGCTGAAGCGGTTCGGATCAGAGCCAGAGATATTTATTGTAGCAGACAAGAAATATCACTAAGTACTTTTCTGTGCCTAAGTATTTCTAAGTTCAAAATGGAACAGAGTCTTTTTGGGCACAAGCAGCCGCGTGGATCCGTCCTGGAGAGGAGATGGTGTCCGTCTCTCGTGATTCTTGCTCTGATTCACCTGAGTCTAGCGCGCAGCCCAATTTAACCAGTATAATTACGTAAGCCAAATAGAATGTATAACATCTCTACCAAAGGATTACACACACACATATGAACACGTAAACAGTCTCATGAGCTCATTGATGCCCTTGCCCTTGGGCCTGATAGAATGGGCGCCTTTGAGGAATGCCACACAGCACACACACAGAGGGGCCTAAGCAGACATCTTATGGACACTGGAGCTGTTTCTCATAGAGAACCATATGATGTGGTACACTTATGGTAACCTATTAACCTTACAGGAATTCGGGGCCAAACTTACACTTTAAGATCTGTACATGAGAAATACACCAGAATCTAACAGATGGCAGGGGCCTAATGATGGTTGTCCTGGTCTCCCCCAGCCCAGGGATGGCAACTGGGCCTGGGTGTGGTTCTTGCCATCCTGTTTCCACACTGCTCTGTGCCAGTGTGTGTGTGGGCACTGATCCTGAACGCTCACCTGACTCAGAACTCCACACGGCTCACAGGGTGTTCTTCTGCACACCTTGGTTCCTGTGTGACTCATTGGCTCATTGAGAAACCTCTGTCTTGGACATTTCATTTTAGACACGGACAACATGGCCTTTGTAAAGGTTCAGATATAATGATTACACATGTTACAAAATGGCCTTGGATAAAATGACCCTTGATGAATCACGTGCGGCAAGTAATGCATTCACATTTTAAAAACCGAAGCATATAATATAAAATATAATATTAAAACTACCAATAAAGGGTTTGAAAAGTTAAATTCAGGAATACACAAAGAAATCCAATACAGTGACATACTGTTATTGGTATTTAAGTATTTTAACTGCAGGCACTTAACCCTAGTTAAAAAAGTAATTCAGTAAGCTTTTTATACTAAAACACTATTGGACATTGTACGTTATTCTTTCAACTCAGGTTAGTCTGTCTGATCAAACAGTTACGTAAAAGTGAATTTAACAAATAAGAAATGAAGGATGACTTCTTAAAGAGCTTGCAATATCTTTCAGGATTGCTTCTCGACATAATTTTAACATGGATATAGAACAAAAATGCCTTTTTTTCTACTCTTTGCTGTAATAACCCTTGCCAACAAAGGCAAATATTTTCTTGGTAGCTCTTTTACTATAAAAAGTAGTTTGATGTCTAGGTTTCTGTTTACTCTGGTACAGAATGCGGAGGATAGCTGTAAATACCAACCCACCATGGTGTCTAAGCCATTCAAAAGGACGGACCTGTTCAATGGAGAGCTGACGGACGTTCTCCTCACCTCCCTGCTGGTCACCACCATAGGCAACATGACTGTGGCTCACATTGGCACTGAGAACGGGAGACTTCTACAGGTAGCAACACCTACTGAGGGCTTCTGGGGTCGGCTTTATGAAAGTGCGTTGAATCCTATGCATGTCTACCAAAGCTAGTCAAATTAGTGCCTTTTCTGTGACAGCGATAGAAGCATTAGACCCCTACATTTTTTTGATTAGTAAGATGCCTGGTCCCTTTGGTTTGTCCAATTATAACTGCAATGAGAACAAAAACTACCAAATGCACAAGCTGGACCACAGGACAGACCACAGGAAGAATGGTCTCATTTCCATGTTTGATCACTATGGTAACTGTTGCTGCTTGAAATAGTCATGTGAACAAAAAAAATTCTATTTATAAACTTGGGTTAAATATAATTGATTTTTGTCTGTGGTTTGGTAGCAAGATAACCTATGAGTTGAACTTTTGGTTATGGGTGTTGTTTGTTTAGGTTAATAAATGCGTGGGAAGTTCATATTTTATCTTACATTAGATTCTGTTCCCATCAAATATGGTATTCCCATTTGACCATAGAAAATCGTCCATTAGGTCAGGACATGGATTATTGGGAATGGAGAGGTCAGTTGTTCTAATCTGATGATTGTTTGATCCTCACAGCTGGTTCTGAGAAGAACGAGTGCCATCATTTTTGCCAACTACTCTCTGAGTGAAGAAGAGCCAGTGTCCCGCACTGCTGCCATCCAGTCAGTGGACTCCCTGCTCTTTGTGGTCGGAAACAAGGTAGGCCCACTCACCTCCATGGGCCAGTGTACTGATAATGTTTGTGTGAGGGGTGTAACAAGTTGGAGGTGAGGGGGGCTGGACCATGTCTTACCCTCCTGTGTGTGTGCACATTTTCCCCCTCTCTCCCTGCCTCTCTGTCTCGCTGGGTTTACCTGCCGGGGATGTAGTTGGTGAGTGTGTCCCCCACTGGCCCAGGCTGTGCTCACTTCCCCAACTGCCAGCTGTGTCTGGGGGCTCCTCACTTCATGGGCTGTGGCTGGTGCGGGGACCACTGTGCCCTGGAGACCCAGTGCAACGGCAACGCCACCCAGTGGAGGAGTCACACGTGTCCGCCCATCATCACAGAGGTATGACACCAACTCCTGACATGCCTCTGTTCCTTAAGAACAAGGTCAGGTTGGAACTGGAATCTCAGAACACCTGCAAATGTTATCAGTGTCAAGGTGCAGTCAACAGGAAATAGAGGTAGGAGTCACTGCAGTATTACTGTAAATTGGCTAATCATTTCGTCAGATGTGGTGGGGTGCCAAGAATAAGCTAAGCATTGAGTTCACATGGACAATAAAACGAAACACATTCTACAACTAATTATTGTATGCATGTTCTTTTGACTGTTTTTACTTTACTTTTGTAACAGTTAAGAGACTATTTCCTGAACCTGTAACGTTTTACTACTATGTAGATAGAAAGGCTGTTCCAGAAACAGACGTGTTTGTAGGTTTCAGGCAGCAGAGCATAACTCATTCTGTCAGTTGTAGAGACCGTTATCTCTCTCAAACATTCCTCTGTAGACCACAAAGGGATTGCATAACTGAACTCCACCATATTTATCCTTACATGACTTCATTTCCAGGAGTGCCATTAACATCTGCTCTTGTTGTGGTGCAGTTTTTCCCCAGGACAGCGCCTCTTGATGGCAGGGCTGAGATGACTCTGTGTGGTTGGGAGTTCCAGTCTCCCTTCAGACCCCCGTTCACCCCTAAGACGCACCGGGTGAACGTGGGGAGAACCCCCTGCACCGTGCTGCCCGAGAGGAGCAGCAGCACCCAGTCAGTGAAGCAGACAAACAACCCCACCTGCACATAGTCACATGGACACACAGGGGCACATACACATACATTATTTTGCAAACAAAAATCTATTTGACTTTCAGACTGGTGTGTCAGATTGGTGCAGAGGTGTCAGGGGTGTCTCAACCTTTCCAATCCATCACACTGGTGGTGGACGAGGGAAGAGTGGAGGGACGCTACTCCATCCAAGGCCAAGCCCAGATAGATGGCTTCTCCTTTGTGGTAATGACGTAGCTTGGAAGCTTCATGCTACCATTGCCAAGCTCCTTTCTTCACCCTGATGAATATTCTTAACTGTGTTTATAACTGTACTAGTGGTTTATGGCTATGCTTTCATAACTCATTTAAATGGTTTTGTTGATGAGGCATGGTCTAAGACATTCATTTTCAAGTCTGTATCTTTCCCATCAGGTGCCAGAGATCACAGACATCACCCCCAGCTATGGGCCTCAGATAGGGGGCACAAGGATCACAGTCTCAGGTCCTCATCTGGGAGCTGGAATGACAAGACAAATATATTTGGGTGAAAAAATGTGCCCCATCCAGAGGTATTACAATAAGGTTTAAATCTGAGTATCACTCAGTGATATCATTGAAGATATAAAAGTTAGTTTCTTGGAAATGCATACCTTCACAGCTTGGCAGTGTGGTATGAAGTATCTTTTAGAGTGAGCTTTTTCAGTTCTGTTTTACATTTCCTCTTAAAAGCTTTAATGTTGTAAGAAACAACAACAGCTACAATGTTGTTAGAAGCAACCCAAGATACAATGTTGCAAGAAGCAAGCAAGCCTTAGTTTTCAACATGAGTTTAAAATGGCTGTCAGAGTGAATGCAAACAGTTTGCCTCCATGTGACACAGAGTTAAGAGTGAGGACAGTTGTCTTCTTTACAAAACAGTGTCTCCACCAATGGGACGGTGTCTTCTGTTATTTGCGTCTCTGGTAATGCATCACAGCTGGGAGATGCACCTTTAAAGATGATTATTGACCAGTCACAGGTCACAACAGCAAGGGTGTTCAGCTACAAGAAGAACCCAGTGGTAATGATGGTGTTGCCAGCCTGCAGCTTCGACAGGTACTCACTCAGTGTAAAAGTCCTCATAGAGGACATCCTAAATATTTAGTCCCTGGTTTACCAGAGCAGATACCTCTATTAAATATATTAAACTGTTGAATTTAATAGAATTTAGATTGAATAGCCTATTCTAATTCCAACATCCTATATGACACTTGCCACTGATTAATAGTTTGGATACTGTTTTTCCTTCTATGACAGAGGATCCAACATCACATTGATTGGCAAGAACCTGGATTCTGTAGTGAGATCCATTGTCCGATTCAAACCAAATAATTCACCAAATGCTTCCTTTCAGGTTAGAGCCTCTCAATAGTTCTAACAGCTGAAGTTTCCATCAAATAATGAGAAGCTGAACAATTTGGTCCATTTATGCCATGATTTGTTGGCCAGTAATTGGTAATATTTAAAGTCTAGGCCTCTCTCTCTTTTATGAATCCCAGGAGTGTACACACACGGCAAACCCCACTGAGATGCAGTGTCTCACCCCTGTGTGTGTGGAGTCTGATGGGGTGCTGTCCGTGGACATGGACGGAGCCAAAGGGGTCATCAAGCAGCCCTTCTCCTGCCATCCGTATGCCAAGCCCATCCCCATTGAGCAGGAGGGCCGCCGGCTGAAGCTCGGTCAAGGCCAGGATGAAGTTTCACTGCATGTGTGTATTTGATCAGTCCTGTTAGTATAGCATGGTACTAACAACATCAAATTACTATACCAAGCTAAAAGTGGGGTTTTGCTTTCATGTACAGAAGCACAGTAGGGATACAATTTAGCCACTTTGTGGGGTTCAGTGCTGACATACTCCACTTTGTGGGGTTCAGTGCTGACATACTCCACTTTGTGGGGTTCAGTGCTGACATACTCCTCTTTGTGGGGTTCAGTGCTGACATACTCCACTTTGTGGGGTTCAGTGCTGACATACTCCACTTTGTGGGGTTCAGTGCTGACATACTCCTCTTTGTGGGGTTCAGTGCTTACATCCTCCACTTTGGTTGGTTCAGTGCTTACATACTCCACTTTGGTTGGTTTAGTGCTTACATACTCCACTTTGGTTGGTTCAGTGCTAAATACTTACAGTGTAATTCCAATTTGTTTTTCAGCATGAGAAGCTGAGTGTAGTCCGCTCCTGCATGAACATCACAATGACACTGGGAGGGGTGGACTGCCATGCCCAGATCCTGGAGAACGAGATCACTTGCAGAATCCCAAAAGACCTGATCATTCCCGACGAGGGGGTTCCTGTTAGGGTGAGGAACCTGAACACACTGACTGTCTGTGATCTCCGTCCACACACCACAGAAGCAAACATAAAGCCAATTATTACAACACTGACAAACAAGATCAACATAATACAAATCGTGTGCTGTATATTGAAGACTATGATCACATCACCATGTGTATATTCATATGGTTGGGATTTTAGATTTAAATAGTTAAAACAATATTGTATAATATTTTAACCTTGAATTAAATCTTAAACACAATGTCTTGATTATTTAACCTACATCTTGCCCTTGACTTACACCAGCCTGTAAGCAATTGATCAGCCTCCATAATTGTGAAAAGTTTATACTGTATATCACGTAGATACATTTTGGTAAAAAACTAGAGGGTACCCAGTGCTGCTTTTGGCTCTCTTTGACTCCCAGTCCTCAGATAACAGAAATGTATTGCTCAGTGTATTGCTCAGTGGAAATTGTAAACCTGAATCAGTGTCTCTCCTGTTTTTGTCAGGTGGTAGTGAATGGGCTGATCCATGAAGTGGGCTGGGTGGAGTATGCAGGGGACGAAACCATAGCAACGATCGTGTGTTGCATCATAGTAGCACTGCTAGTTGGGGCTGCGCTGGCCTTCGTCATTATGCACACTTTGAGGAAGAAGAAGAACGGTGAGAATTGAAGCAGTAACAATGCTCCTAGCTAAAAACTGTGAAGGGTAAAAAATTTAGTTTATGTGTAAGTAAGTTGAAACACACCACATTAGTGTGAAGTTAAATGACAAACATCTTGACGCTACCACCACAAAGTTTTTATGCACTAACCAAAGGAAACTTCACAAGGTGCTACCATAATGAAGTTGCAGGAAATTACTTGTTGCATGGATTGCATTTTATAGGGCTTGAAGGAATTTAGCATGGTACAACTGGCAGAACATTGCACAACAGGTCTGTGGAGTAGCAGAAGAAGGATTTAGCTGTCAGCTGTTTAGCTTTTGGGCTCAGGTGAACGTGAATGTCTGAAAAATTGAGAGTAGACCATGAAAAAGTGTCTCTAAGTGGAGGCAGTGAGGAGACAGAATGAAGATTTGATCCTGCTTCACAGCTGCCGTTGAACACCGGTTGTCTCGCAACTCCAGTCGAGGTGGTGGGCCAGCTACTGAAAATCTGCTTATGGGTGACTATAGAAGAGGTAAGCTGCAACTAAATGGACGATTGATTGATTGATGAAATGATTGCTGGGGTTAAGTACCAGCTAATCGTTCTCACAAAGATCCCCGTTAGACCAGACAGTTCACTGCAATAGCACCACTTGCGTACTGTTGCAGTGTTCTGTGGGCTTCCTGAGGTCCTGGCTGTCTTTCACAGTTGCCCACTCCCACACACCTTCACCCCCAGATCCATCTCAGACCCCCACGTCCGGTTCAGCCCCAATAGCATTTCCTGGAGTGGCTTATGCTGGAGCCTTTGCCAGTAGCTCGCTACCGCTGCTGTCGCCGGAGGCCATCTCTGTGAAGGCGCTGCGGGATGATCTTCTGGAGGAGGTGAAGAATGTGTTGATCCCTGCCGAGATGCTCACCGTTCATTATGGACAGATCGTCGGGAAGGGTAAAGTCTATTTATCAATTCGCTGTGGTGACACTATCATTCCAATCAAATACTACCTTCAGCATTGCTTAACATTTTTCAGCTTCTAATACCATTTATTTGACTACTTAAATTGCATGTGTACTGGTAAAATCATCAATCCCATTGGTTCATTGTTTTTCCAGCAGTGGATGGCCCTTACATTCCAACAAAGATTTCAGTGATTTTTCCTAAACTTCAAACGTCTCTGTTAAATGAACCAATGAAACCCTGGTTTTTTTTTTTTTGCTCAGGTCATTTTGGAACTGTGTACCATGGCTACTTGAGGGATGATCATGACCAGGAGATCCACTGTGCTGTGAAATCATTGACCAGTGAGTGCATGATATTTGGAGGGTTTTCAATTAACGCCTAATGTATAGGCATAGGGTAATATGGATTGTTTGTATTGTATTGTTAGTTTGAATAAACACTCTTTTTTTTCTGATTGTAAATTATATAGACTTACTCATTGATTTAATGTTGTAATGATGCCCAGTAAAAATGTGTCATATTGTCAGCCAAATTGCTAATTTTGATCCAGATTGTAGGTCAAGTCCTCTTCATGGCAATACCTCTGTCTTTATCATAAGATTTAGGGGTGTATGTGTGTATGTGTTACAGGAATAACAGACCTGGAGGAGGTGGAGCAGTTCCTGCGGGAGGGCATCACCATGAGGGCTTTCCACCACCCCCATGTGCTCTCTCTGCTGGGCATCCTGCTGCCCTCTGAGGGGCTCCCCCTTGTGGTTCTGCCCTACATGAAGCACGGTGACCTGCGCCACTTCATCCGCAGTGAACAGCGGGTGAGGAGGATTACGATTTTATTTCTCCAAAAATTGCAATTGCGATTTGATATACGATTTATTTTATTTGATCCTCTTTTTTGCCCAACAAAACGTAATGAATGATTTAAATATGACCAACACAATATTAGATACATTTAGTGTAAAATATTCTTTCCCACATTTTACATTTTTATTTATCTGCTCATTACAGAAACTAGAACAATAACTGGTGGCTTGCCACTGTGCATTTAAGTAATTTAAACAAAGTCATTGTAAGTATAAACACAATTTATGCACTTTTTAAACACTGTATGCAAAATGTACCATCTTAAAAAAAAATTGTCATGCAAATGCAATTAATCGTTCAGCCCTATTAGTCATATCATGTTTATGTGACTGATGCACTTCATAAAGTATTGCTCCTATCCCAAGACAGGTAAGTCTGCTGTAACATGAAGTTTCTTGGTCATGGTCTTTTACATTTCAAAAGTTTCAAAGTTTTGTGTCTGTTTCCTTAATACATGTTTCACATTCATGCACAGGTAGGAACAGTCCTTGTGCTGCTAGCCGCACCTTACTTGAGGTCATGTCGATGTGCTTTCCTAACACTCTCTTTACTTTGTTCAGAACCCCACCGTGAAGGACCTGATTGGCTTTGGCTTGCAGGTTGCCAAGGGGATGGAGTACCTGGCGCAGAAGAAGTTTGTGCACAGGGACTTGGCAGCACGCAACTGCATGTGAGTCATCAGCCGGCTGGGCAGAACAGGCAGTAATAATAATATGCCTGCAGAGCCTGGGCTTGGTCTCCCCTGCACCTGTCTTGGCATTATTAACCCTGAAAATGAAGTGTTATGGTTGTGTACGAATTTTAATAAGGCTTCAGTAGCCAGAAAGCACAATTAAATTAGATTGAGATTCAAGGCCTTTGCATAGTCATGCTTAGAAAATTTGCTGGTGCATCAAAGTACCCTTTTAAACATTGGTACTCTCGGGTGGTAGGACAAATTCAAAGAAAACTGATTATTGATTATGAAAATAAAAGTAATTTGCCATAACTTCAGCCCTGCAGGTTTCATATGTGGGATAATCTCATGTGATTCCTTCCTTGTCTTGTGTCTTCCTTCATCTTACCCCACTGATGTGATCTTTCATAACGGCTGCGGTGTGCAGCTGCTGATTGTCTATTGTATACTCTCACGGGCAGGCTGGATGAGACCTTCACAGTAAAGGTGGCAGACTTTGGCATGGCGCGGGACGTGTTTGACAAAGAGTACTACAGCATCCAGGACCACAAAAAGGCCAAGCTGCCTGTGAAGTGGATGGCCTTGGAGAGTCTGCAGACTCAGAAGTTTACGACTAAATCAGACGTGGTAAAGTAACTGAAGAGATAGCCTCA
Organism: Sprattus sprattus; assembly: GCF_963457725.1. Classification (NCBI taxonomy): domain Eukaryota; kingdom Metazoa; phylum Chordata; class Actinopteri; order Clupeiformes; family Clupeidae; genus Sprattus; species Sprattus sprattus. The sequence goes on along the minus strand of NC_137908.1, from coordinate 17,510,775 downwards.
CACCCTACTTATGTAAACATATAGGCATTAGAGTGTGGATCGGGCCACATTTTTCTGTCCGAGCCCGACCCCTGTTCCGACAGAGTAGTGCCCGAGCCCGGCCTGAGCCCGGCAGCCATTCAAATAGTTTGTCCGAACCCGACCCGAGCCCGACTGAATCAATGTCTCAACTGTTCATACTAATGACACATTTACGTACGTTTTTTTGAGAATAGCCTGCCTTTGTTAAACTCGGCATCGACAGATAAATGCACTCGCTCACACAAACAAGCGCTGTTAAACGCACAAGCGCACGCAGGAAGACCAAAAAGCATATTGAAATTAAATTATTCATATTGTAAGAACGGAATGAAATAGCCTACACATTACACACGCTAAGCCGAAATAAAACTCACGTTATAGGCTACACCAAAGGAGGCACAACAAACAATTCTTACCATCTTGAAAACTTTAAGTGCACACCATCATTCAATATAAAACTATCTACATAGTAGAACCATCAAGGTTTAATCCACGTTTTTGTGGAGAAAGAGGATGGCATCAATCATATTGCATTAAAACTTCACACTTCTTACATTGAACATATCCAACACCCTAATTAGAATTCGCATTGAATACTAACCAGAACTATCTCCATCCAGTAGATTTTCCTTTGTTTAGTATCGTTTTAAACTCTCCAGATTCTTTTTAACTTCCTTCATGATGCCAGTTTCCTGCCTGTAATCGTATTGTCACAGTTAGGACATAAACAAATTCCTGCCACAGGAAGAAGGCTGTTATCCTAAATGTGATATTTATTCTCAAAAACAAACTTCTCCATCATGTGAAGCAGACACGTTGACTTCACTCTTTATTAAGATATTTTAAATATGGAATGTTCAATGCCTTATCGTTATCGCACTGATGTGTCCTAGCCCGATATAATATCTTAATATTTGTCCGTACCCATAGCCAACCTCTACTAATAGGCATACTGTACATGCAGAGACACACACACAGACACCAACAGACACACCCTCTGACTCTCAGTGTCCAGTGACTCATCCATACACACACTCTCATACAGACACACACACACTTACATGTACACACATGTCTTGTGTGTGTTTGGCAGTGGTCATTTGGTGTGATGATGTGGGAGATGCTAACCAGAGGAGCAAGCCCCTACCCAGACGTGGATCCCTATGACATCACCCATTACTTGCTGAAAGGCCGAAGACTCCCTCAGCCTCAGTACTGCCCTGATGAACTGTAAGACACTCACTCACTCACTCACTCACTCTCTCTCTCTCTCTCTCTCTCTCTCTCTCTCTATTTCTATTTCTCAATAACAAGGTTTTTACATTTCACAGTGTCTATTTCTCGGTAACTTTTAAAAGATCTAAGCAAAAAAAGTCAAACAAACTAATTTTATGCACAAATATGACCATCTACGGAGTTTGGTCCTAATCCAAAATGAATTGCTTTGCGACACCAACCAACCGATGGAGAACTATAAATCTTTACGAGTCGTAGAAGCACGGCACCTTTAACCTGTGTATGGTGTGACATATAAACCAGCCAGTGGCATTGACTCTGGCTTGTACTCTGCTGCCCCCTGCAGGTTCTCTGTAATGCTTCAGTGCTGGGCCCCTGGGCCAGAAATGCGGCCCAACTTCCACGCCCTGGTGCAGGTGGTGCAGGAGATCCTGTCCTGCCTGGAGGGGGAGCACTACATCAACCTTGGAGTCACCTACGTCAACCTGGACCAGCCGCGGCCCTACCCTGCACTCACCACCACCAGCTCCACTGACACCCTCTCGGACGGCCACTGCTCCACCTGACCCCGGCCCCAGGGTGGTCCCGGCAGGGTGAGAAACCTGAGAAAAGAAATCCACAGAGGCAGCCTGATCTGCAAGAGACACTAGCTGTGATGCCTGGAGAAATGACTGTCATTGCACACACTACTCCGCTACAGGGATAGAGGGAGCGTGTCCTTTCTTCAGGAGGGGGTGTGTGGGCCTGTGCCTGGCTAAGACCAGCAAGACGAGGACAATGAGAGTGGCGCGACAGCCACTGTTGCAAAAAGTTTACAAGAGCTTCAACACTGAAACTTGAACATGGGCATTGGTTTTTGTGAGTTCAGTCAAGTGCTGTTCCACAGGTATGTCGATCTTCCCTAAATGCTTGTTGACACTGGGGGCCTGATTTACTAATATGCGAGCGCTTCTTAATCTGCGTTCGCAAATTAACGCACGGTGTTTTTGCGCATTTTACTTGGTATTTATCAAGCCAGATCTGCGCTGGGCAAACTGTGCTTACTCCGCCCTTTAAAGAGCCTGATTTACTAAGATTGATTTGCGAACGCATCTTTGCCAGGCGCACATTAACGCACGGTGATTCCCCGCATTTTCCGTGATATTTATCAAGCCAGATACGCGCTGGGCAATCATTATTTAGCGCACCGTTAAAAGACTGGAGAACTTGCCAGCAAGTTACTGCCACCATGGAGATTCGAGGAAGAAAAAAATAAGGTTCAGCGAATAGATAGCGAATAGATAGCGAGATAGATATATTGGTTCACGTTCGCTCAATCACTGAACCTGATTCAATGGGTTATATTGTTGTTTTGCCCGCCATCATCTACAGCGAGATGTTTAAAAGAACACGATTATAAATAATATGCTATTGGTGGCATTAATGCATAAACTGTCTATTATAACAATATATATGTGTACATGGCGAGATTAATACGTTCTACAAGGGACATGGGTTCACTACAATATATCCCCACTGAAACAAATACATTTACCAAGTAGACAGGCCTCTCCAAAATCACCGTTGCTCAATCATGGATAAATGGCACTATTCCGAAAGATAAAACTGTCATGGACAGACCACTTCCACGTAAGTAATGGTCATGTTGGCATCACATATGACCTGGACATTCATTGAATATGTGTGCTTTCTTTTTCGGTAAACGTGTTCGCGGATTGAAGGTGGGACTGTTTGCATGTGGGTGCGATCAATTTCTCCAATTACGTTCGGAAAGTTTAATTTCATATATATGAATTATACGAGTTGAAACAAATATTTCTGTTCGCTGTCTCTGTCTATGTCTTTGCCTTGCTGCTGCCATATCAACGTTTTCAGACTCAGTGGAAATGCGCTTGGTTAAGACGTGCTTTTATGAGGCGGAGAATTAGCCTGCAAATCAGAGATGTGCGCTCGCCGGGCAGTTTAGTAAATACCACGCAGTTCATCATTAGGCGCACTCCTCCCATTAAATAGCGCTACACGCCTACGTTACCACCCACGTTTCCGAACCATCCCACCTGTTTGCAGGTACACACCCTCAAAGCGTTAATATGCGCTGCGCCAGCTTAGTAAATACCGTTTTTCGTTACGACCGCTATTTTACGCCAGAAAATGGGCGCAATCCTGTTAGTAAATCAGGCCCTGAGTTCATGTTTTCTTAAAATCCTTTGTAAGTTATTTCTTACTGTAAGAGGAAGAAGCTTTTATAAGAGAATTCATATCACAACTAAAACAAAGTCATAATAATGATCTGTACACACAATAAACTCAACTTTGCAGTGATATTACTCATGTCCGGCCTTTTCATATGTATACAATATAAGAGATATGTATGACCTCTTAAGGGCTAAATGAGTTATACAATTTAGTTGTTTCTGGAAATCATTTTGTTAAAGCAGCAGTAAGACTACCAAAACAAACACCAATTACAGTTGGCACAGATAAAAGTCTTGCTAGTGCGATTGCTAGTATGCTTAGTATGTCTTGGCGATAAAGTTGGCAATATCGTGCTGTGAAAGCTTTTTGTACATTTTCTCGGGCTGCTCTGACCCTGACCAAAGTTCTGCAAAGTGCATAGCAGGTGTGTTTATCTGTTCTTCACATGACTACAGTACATACCATAGCAATTAATTTAAAGAGTACTGGTTGATTATAAAAACATGCTTCAACATGCTGTGTACTGTGTTTTTACCACATCTTACTGTTACATTTCCTGAAAGATTTGAGTTAACTGCTCCCATTTCAAGGGAAATTCTATTCCACCTCATTCTCCACCAAAAGCAAACCAACTACATCAACATTCCTAAATGTGATGCACACCTTGTATTCTGTGTATGAGCATAACAACAGATTATTTTCAGAATTTTGTTTTTTTATATGACAGTGTCATGCTTTGTATTTCATGACCGTTACAAATATTATTTCTTGAGTTGCTAATTAAATCACTGAAATTCCAAGATGGGACTTTTACACATTCCATATTTTTTAATGCAACATTTAGTCAAATCAGCCGCAGGATCATTCCGCATTCAAATGAGTTTTGCGGTCTTCTAATGTATGTAATGACCATAGTAATAGGATTTTAATCGTCATCACACAACTGGTTACTTTACTGTGGGATAGAGTTCACGTGGGTCACGCATATCCTGCTAATACGTTTATGTTCATTAAATTAAAGCAGTGTTAGTCTCACTGGCCAGATCCTGACTGCTGGCTGTCCGTCTGAGCTAGTGACTGAACTGCCTTTGACTCCATGGCACCCAATATAGCAGAGCACCAGCAGAGGTCAGCATTCTTCCAGTCTTACAGTAACAGATGAACAAAGCCTTCTGCGGCAAGTCGGCCTTTGGTAACTACTGAACACCACACAGTCCCACAGCAGAAATATGTGTCTCCATTTTACTTTTCTTACATTTGCTTGTTTTTGTTGTAAATTCTTTTTGGTGTGTGTGTGTGTGTGTGTAATTAAGATATCTGCTATGTCTTCCTGTTATACATAGTATGTATGTTATACATATGTATTACTACTGTGATAAGACTACTGTGCAGTATATTCACGCAGGGAGAATATTTTCATAATATACTGTATGTATATATGTATCATAGCCTATAATCTCCAAAGAATGTAGTGAAAGATGACAACTGATTCCCACTGGTTAAGAAGACACGCGGAGACCACTGATTACCACTGATTAAGAAGACATGCAGAGACCTTTCTTCAGTCAATGTTCCACCTTTTCAGGTGGATAAAATGCTTTGCCCTCATGGTTTGGAAGCAAAGCATGTCCCAGTTATGCCATAGATCTCTCTCTCTCTCTCTCTCTCTCTCTCTCCCTTACGCTCTGTCTGTTTGTATGACCTTATCAGACCTGTTGCAAATTATCAAACTGACACTTTGGTCAGCTTTAATATGCTAAATGTTTTGCAATTTTGCAATGCAGCTGCTATTTACGTACAATCCATTGACCCTGCTGCATATTGATTGTCCCACTCTGCTAAATAGTTGACAGTAATATGAGGAACAGCCTGTAATTGCACTGATTTGTACTATGGAATCCTTAAAAATGCCAATCAAATTTGAAATTCAAAACAAGGTCAGAATGCTATCTCATGCTATTCAGTAGATCATCCAGGGATGAAACATACTCCCCTTCTGAAAGAAAGCACACAGTACCAGAGGTATTACCAACAGGTAGGCAAAGTTAATTGGCTCTGTCGAGGCAACCATGAAAGCAGCTAGTGGGTCAGAGTTTGATTTAAGGATGAGCATGTGGAGGCACCGCAGACTAACAGTGGAAACAACCAGCAGGAAGAATACACTGCAGTGCACATGCAGGAGGGGGGGAGAGATAGAGAGCTGACAGCCTTTATGGCAGGGAAAAAAAGGGACCGCTCCAGGTTCTAAACTAAGTGGACCAGCACACGCACGCGCACACGCACATTCACACGCACACGCAAATGCACACACACACACACACACACACACTCTACATGACAGTGTTGCTTGTCAGTTCTTCACAGAGTGGAGCTCTTCTGGAGCATTTCTGTGCTGCATGTTTCATCCACAAAATTCATAATTTACACGTTTGCATCCAGTTTTCACTGTCCTTGGCAGTGAGGACCAAGACCAACGGCATGACCTGCTAACTGCACCAGGTTTCTGTTGAGGTTTCCAAGTACAGATTTTTTCAAAACGTGCTTAAATTATGCGAGAGGTGTAAAATTAGGAAATCAAATACATTCACCGTTTTGCGGTTCCTGTCTTTCGTTAAACTGATCAGCCTAGTAAAATGGAGGACATATTAGAGAAAGAGCTGATGTGTGCAGCCTCAGGATCTGTTATGGCCTTTTCCTCAAAAGGCTGACATGGCATTACAAGGAGGAAGGCAGTCTGGTGCTGCTAATTCAGCTCAGTAAGGAGAAAATGAATACATTCATTTCAGGAGTAATGATCCATATTCATCCTCAATCAATGATCTACCGTATCTCACTGCTGTTGGACCTGCCATCTACTCCTCCCTGTTGCAAATCAAAGAGACAGATGGATAGATAGATAGATAGATAGATAGATAGATATTAAGATAAATAGATAGATGAATAGATAAATACATGCATATGTACAAGTATATATACATACAAACACAGAGAACTAGAGGGTGAGTGAATGAGTTAGTGAGGAAATCAGTGCGTGAATGAATGAGGGGATACATTGTATCATGGAAATGTGTTGAGAGATACATCTGCTGATGAGAGGAGACGTTTTGGCTCAGGGGGACGCCATTTCACTGCACTCTAATGTGCTGCTCATCAGCACTAGTTCCTCCTCTGTAACATTTTACATGTCTACTTGATAGACTACAGAACAGCCTTTTCGACCGGTGACTCGGCTTTCCGTGGTGTGCAGAGTTGGGTGGGTGTTGGCAAAAAAAAACATTTAAATTCCTGTCTAACTCTCTCTCTCTACCAGGTAGCTTCCCCGAAGTCACGATCCATCGCTTGTTATTTGTTCTCCGCTGTGGCCCTGGCCTTGGTTTACTGCGCATTCACCAGATTCAATTTTCCCTTCAGCCTTGAGTCTTGTGTGCGGCGACTGAATAGTGCAGCCAGCCAGCAGCTTTTTCTTCCCTTCCTCAGCCTCTCCTCCTCCTCCTCCTCACCCTCTTCAGCGTGGTGATGTCTCTCAGAAGTTGGAAAGGTCAGAAGGAAACGGAGAGTGTATTGACTCCTCTGCCGCTGGACTGAATGTGTCTGCAGACGTTCGTAAATTGAAAAATCTTCTGTCGGCTGCCAAAGGCTTTAGAGGAGAAGACTCAAGGCTGTGTGGGACAATGGTGTGAGAAGGAAGGTCTCTCTGTGTCCTGCCAGCTCCGCCATCAGTCGCGCTAGCAACCGGGCCAGAATGCTCTCCAATCAGGGTAGAGTACGTTGGCCTTATGTGGTTGCTATTGTCCATACAGATTGGATGAGGATTTTTTGAATAGGTGCTGTTTCATAACCAGGTTCTTTGACAGTAATAAAGATGCCTTGCCATCTGCGATTTTACTGCTTCTTAAAAACCAGCTAGCTCCAAATAGACAGTAGCAATCAGTGTTTCATTGTGACGAATGTTAAGAATTAGGTCTGGCAGTGTATAATGAAAAAACTTCAACCAATTTAATAAAAATATGTGTACCCTGTTGGCATCATCTGAAAAAAAGAGTATGTACTCTTTATGAGTCTTATCAGTCCATGTTGAATAGAGTTTTTCTTCCACCTTGCAGCTCACTCTTTCTCTATCACATTTGATTTATTTTCTTGCCCAATGTACTGTAGTGTCCTTGGCTTCAGGACTGTATGGACATTGCATTGGCTGTGACTTTCCCTTCTTGGTTGCTTGACTTCATCAGAGTAAGAAGACACACGTACAGCAGAAGCAGTCACTCAGTCCTTAACTAACATACTGATATCCGTATTGTGACGTGTTGAGGTAATATTCCAGCATGCTGCGGAGCGAGGCACTGTGGGTGGTTCCCAGCATGCTGTGCGAATGAGAGGTTGTTTATTCTGTCATTTGCAGTGTTCTGTTCTGGTTAAATGTTGTTCATGCCTCCATTTTGTGACTGGTGTGACTGATATCATTTTGTCTCTGTGTTATGCTGATTTAAGTCTTGTATTAGTTAATTGTGTTAGTCTAGCTTTATCTGTCACTGTCAATGTCCTTATCAGTGTTAACACCTGCCTTTCTTTTTTCCCATTATGTGTAAATGTGTACATGTTTTTTAACTGATGTTAATGAATAGCAGTCCTGGGGCTGTGCGGTGAATTGGAGCACAGGAATCACTTTGAGAATTGAATTCTTGGCCTCCTACCATGCTAGATCGCCACAATATATTCTCATAGTGCCTGACTCACTGAACTATCTTAACCCTCCAATGGCTGTACCCCCATCTTGTAGGGATACTGTGCTCTTGTAGATGCCTGCTGTCGTCAGAATACTCCTATGAGGTGAATCCACGGATGTGCACAGTGTCCAAGGTGTACTGAATGGTCAGCAGTGTGACATAACCCTCATTTTACTTGGGTATGGGTACATGCTAGATCTGGCTCACATGATTCATTGAGAGTGACTGGACATCAATTATGCATCCATTTGCTCAATACGGCCACCAAGCCATGCATTTTTCATGGCCACTCGTTGTGACTTGTCATGTGTGTGTTCAGCTCATGTGGTGCAAGAACACGTCACGCTGCCATTTCTGGAAAAAAAGCATGCAATCAGGGCCACAGCCCATTCATTATACATGCAGATGTATGCACATGTGCACCAACATGCATACACCAAGCACGGCGACAAGCACACAAGGAAACTCGCAAGGAAACTACAACGGAAACACTCCTTGTCTGCTCAAAGTGTGTTTTCGAGTGGACTAATTCTTTGTTGAGGGTAAACAGTGTGTCAGTTTCCTGTGTGTTTTAAGTGTCCTCCTTAGGGGACAATAAGCGCTGGTGAGGCACGAAGCTGTTGTTTCACAACTGTGGGCCCTTGCACAGTCAGAGTTGTTTAGTCTCATCGCAGTCATTGCGCAGCAGGTTTTCTCTGACAGGACTTGAGGACAGCTATTAGTGTGTGAAATTCCCATTCATAGCACCTTCTGTTTTCTTGGCCAAGCAAGAAGCAATTTTTTTGTCAAAAAATATTTCCCAATATTACCTCTTATTATATGGCAACGACAGTACGAGCATTCTGATTGGCTAATGGGTAGTCATGCCAGCCGCGCATTGACGTTCTAGCCGGTCTGCGGTCTGATAAGTATTCTTATTGCACACCCCATCAATCTTAAAAATGAGTGATACCATGTACCAAGTACTAAACATTACATCCTTAAAAATTAGCGATACATCAACAGTCCTGAGCATGTATTGATAGAATCATGACTTCTATTATGAAATTATCTGAGAACAGGAAACCAGTTGAATGTCGTGGTAACATGACAGTTGACAGAATTCGCGAACATTTTGATATTTTGGGTAATACTTTATAGGACTTCAGAAGCAGCGAAAATGTGTTATTGAAAGTGATGATGAAGACTTGACTACTATAGTTTGAAAACCTTGCGTTTTACTGTAAATTAAAGCCATTTAAGCTGAGCCCTGTTGTCCGTTTTCTATTGATCATTGTAACTTGAAGTAAGCAAGTCATTGTTTGCTAGGCAACACCTGAAACATCGTGAGAAGACTTGAGAGCTGAACAAAACGACATGTTTTCTATTTACAATTACCATTTATTTTCAAAATGAAAAGAGCTTAAATGCCATATAATAAACAACTTACTAACCTCGACCGTTCGATCATGCAGGTATATCAGACTTCGGCCCCGCATTATCAACCTCGCTATCGCTCGGTCAATACCTTACGGCCTCTGTCTGATATTTACCTGCATGACCTCACTCTCGGCCTGTCAGTAGTTAGTATTCTTTACATTTTTTACATACGTTTTTCAGGGTCTTATGTTAAAGGCCAGCCTGAAAATTAAAATAGTTTCAGTAAAATGTGAATCACTAAGATAAGATTTCATAGGAATGTTTTTTCATAGGCATTTGTATACCTTTACAAGTAATTTCTGAATGTCTATAGATAGATAGATAGATTGATTTATTGGCTGCACGTCCAAGGCTAATGTAGCTTGCTAAACTCTGCAGTACAATCCATAAATGGACAACAGCAGACACTCCACATACTGTATGATCACAAAGCTCTATAGTGATACACCAGTAGAAGAATATTACACACAACCACATACACTAGGTTAATGGCATGAATGCCAGTCGTGTCTAGGAGCATATTGCAACTAAACTACAGTCTGCCTCTATAGTGTCACAGCACACAGAACCACTGCCACAGAGCTTTAGATGGTAGACTGCAGTCTAGAGCCGTTCACTTTTGCCAGCAAATTCCATTAGCTTCCCCAGGCATTTGGCAGAATTTAACACTCTGTCTCAAAATTTGACCTAAATAATGATGTACTTCCCTTTGCGATCATTTTCACATCATAAAAAAAATGCAGGAATGGTATAAAAAAAGGTGCTTGCACAGCATCTCCTTTCTCTTGTTGCAGATCTGTCTCGTTCATTTATGCAGTCCTTAAAAAGAATCAAACCTTTCAAGTGGCCCCCCATTCGATATTTACAGAACTGCATTCAGAGAACTTCTTCATTGCACTAAACTAATGTGAATTGTAAAATAAGAGTTCAAAAACTGTTCTGTACAAAGTGCCTAAAGCAGTGTATGGTAGAATTTAGCTCCTCAATATTTTTTAAGATAAGCTCTATACATATTATCTATTATATGATTCATATATGCAGAGTCACATACTAATTGAGTCTGCATCAGAAATCCATGCAATTAAAGTAGACAAAGGAGCTCTTCAGTGTTGTCTGGGTGTCTGCAGGATTTCAAGAGGCATTTTGTTCTTTCTCCGTCATTTGTTGGATATCACTCCTTCACTACTAGAAGCACCCCTGTTTTATTGATCTGACATTAATTAATTAGTTTTCTCACAGCAGTTAACGAACACTTCATCGATTGGCAACTTATGACTACGCTCTCAGTGTCTGTTCCACCAAAGCGTCTGATTTGCATTCCAGTGCAAAAGAGGGAAATTTAGAGGCTCAGAAAAGCTCTTCTCGGGCTTAACCAATTCAATATTGTTTCCTTTCATGCCACCATGAAGTGGTGTTCTGTGCACATCACTGTAACCATGGTAACCTACCTGCAGTAACAGGCAAAGAGAATGTGCGTCTTTTGAATGCTGCTTACGGTGACTCTCAATACAACTAAATGCTCAAATCTGTAGCCTTCGGATCAAGATGAGGAAAAAAAATATGTGCAATCTTTTTAAAGAGATACAATACTTCTTTACATGACTTAACTAGCGACTTCCTCATGAATATGCTATAACTGCTATCTACAGGAAAATAAGCCCCAACTGTTTGCAATCTTAAGAAGATTATATAGATTACTCAGTAGAAACAATTATTACAAGATTTAGTCCAATGCTTTTGTTTGCATTTTGCATTTTGAGTAAGAACGAATTTACAGAATAGAGAATCATCGTTAGAATCTCATGTATTTGTATGCAGTGTTTTAACCACATCTGAGGGGCTGAGTCACTGTCACATCCTCCAAGAGTAATTGTCAGTGTGTATTTCTGTACCATCAGCACTACAACAAAAGGTCAAAATTGACCTGATAGTGATCTTTCCTCTGTGCGTCACTTAAAGTCTCAATAACAATAACACAAATTATTGTTTGGTACAGGTATAGCAATGAGAAGTCAAAAAAATCAGACGTGTTCTACTAATTGCAAGTGTTGTTAGCCTGATAAGCCAGCTGGTAGCTCATTGGTCCAAATCCTTAGTATACCCATTATTTACCATCTAAATGTTGTAACCTGTTGAACGTTGAACGACTTATAACAAGGGCTACTAGGAATTGGACAACTTCAGTACCTGATGTGTGCGAATATTAAAAGGGAAAGCACAATTACACAAGATGTTGAGGATACCTTTGGATGCTAAAGGTCAATCTGTCAAGTTGCCATCAGGGTGCATTTGAAGGTTGACGTGTATCATCATGAATATGTAATTATATTTTATACTTATATTATTTCTGTCCGACTTTAGAAAAGAAACCAGTTTATGGGTAAACACATGAACATTGAAGACACACACACACACACACACACACACACACACACACCCACACACACAAATGCACATACATACACACACACATACACACAGTCACACATCAAATGCCAGGGGCACAAATGGGGTGTGGGCGAGATAGTCTAAAATTATCTGAGAGGATACGCTGACATCTGGCCCATGGGTGACAGAAGACTGCACAGAACCCCACTGTTCTCCAAACAGTTTGCTGTAACCTCCTGTGGAGGGGACCTCGTCATGACATCTTCATTTATCTGGTAACAGTGTCTAAGGTCCCCAAAGGCCCGAGGATCTAGTGAGAAGCAGAAACTGCCTTGGTCCCATTCTGCCTTTGCTGCTGACTGTGAATTGCTTTGGTGCCTTTGTGTTTTGAGTCCTTCATTTGGACATTAATCCCCAAGTATTTCAGCCTTGGGGCAGGATCCCCAGACATCAGTGACCCCCTAACACTGCGAAACAGAAACGTCTGACACATCTGAATGTCCTTCCGGAGAGAGAGAGAGAGACAGAGAGAGACAGAGAGAGAGAGAGAGAGAGAGAGAGAGAAAGAGAAAGACATAAGGATAGGGAGAGAGAGAGAGGGACGGAAGGAGGGAGGGAATGAAGTCTTCATAACATCCTGCTGCTGGCTGTCGAGAGTTTGGGCAGACTGATTAAAAGTTTGAGTTTCTCCAAAAAGAGAGGCTCATGAACAACAGCCAAGTGGCCCCTGATGCTCTACTCTCTGCAAGTTCTCCCCATTAAAGGAACTATCTTCCCTTCTCCCCAGCTATAATCACAATCAAAGCCAAAGAGATGCTTTATCATTCACACAGATTGCCATTTTTTGTGCCTGCTGCGTCTGCGTCTCAGTCATACAGAGAAATGCCTCATGGCTTGACATAGCACAGAGTTTTAAATTAGTTGTAGATGTTGTCTGGCTCAAAGTCTAAGATAAACAATTCGTTGTCAGCCTAAAGAAACAACAAAAAAATGAAATCAGGCAAAGAGACCACTGTACTAGCGATGGCAGCACACTTATTGTGCTTCTCGGCCTGGCCCTGTGTGATCCCTAATTTAAGAGCATGTCTCTTTTACCTTGCAAATTCCTAGCCCCGCGAGAGCTAAACAGAGTGCGGCGCGAGGCTAATTTCATTACCCACGTTCCCCGGCTGCTCTTCCACCCTACAGGCATGTTTGTTTGTCTTCCAGGGACTCTGTTGTAGCTTGAGAGTTGGTCGCCATGGCAACAGCAGTTTGACGCTGCACATGTAGAAAGGCAGAGGATGCGAGGCCGGTGGAAATTGGCAGACGACACAAAGTGCTTGTTTAAAACAGATCAATCCCGGTCTCGGAGGAGCGGGTCCGCTTATAAAATATTCAAATTAGTCAATGTGGTTTTAAAAAAACGTTACGATTATGTTCATTAAAAAGTATTGCTTCTCGTCAGGATTCTCAAAAAAGGAAGTGCTCTCTCTGAGCTGAGGGTGCTGTACACAAAACAGTGTTGTTTGTTTTTTTGTTCTTGCATCAGATGTCAGACATGCAGGCCAGCTGGCTCCCACTAGTACTAGTTTTGCTTAGAGGGCATCAGGAATTGATGGTGGTGTCATGATTCTGCTTTATTAGAACAGGCAGCCTGACACATGGCACGAGTCCAAGGCCCAGGAGAACATTGTGGTTATGGGGTCCCCTGGGGTCTACTTCAATAATTTGGGGATGCACACACACTCTGCAATGACAGCTACTCCATTCTGAGGGAAACAAACACTGCCCAGGCACTGTGTATGTAAGACACAAAGCTAAAATCGATGTTTGTGTAGGTAACTGTTTAGGTTAAGGCAAGGTTTTTGGCCAACATTTTGATACACTACAAACATTATTTATAAATGATCTCATACCATTCAACTTTAGCTGTCAACTTCCTATCCCATGATTTTACCTTAGTGTCACCATTGAATCAACATCTTGTTTGTGTAATGAGATTTCTAAATGTCTCCATCATCTTCCTAAAACAATGAGAATGTTCTACCTAAACATGTGCATGTGTCTCATGAGAATTACAGATTTGACAAGGACAAATCTGTGCATACTGTGAGATGAATGTGTTTTAAAGTGATGACAGCTAATCTGTAATAAATTAGACCCCAATTAGTTACCCCACACAATCAGAAGTCATTAACAGAATGAAAGAAATTCATAATTATCACTTTGATGAGGTCATTGTAACACCTCCCAGACACCAGCCTCTGAGTCATATCAGTTTAATAAGCAAGAAGACCTGCATCCTGTGTGGAAAGGTACAGTCTCAACATCATCTATCTTTCATAACGGATAAGTACCTGATGACAACATTTTGTATGCAAAAGTGCTTTCGCTTTTGTGAGGCTCATGACATGCCACCACTCATAGCATTGAACATAACTGGGGCAACTGCGTTGCAGTAACCATAGCAACCCCTGATTTTCACAATCGCAATTGCCAAGCGCTGTGATGTAAGTCTAAGGATTTTTTCCCGCCACACGTAGTCTCTGCAACGCACGAGCAGAATCTCTGTTGAGCACATGTGGACCCTTTGGCAAATGCTGGTGTGTATTTATATACTGTATGTCATTGGCAAAGTACTTATCACATAAGTGTCATTCATATTTAGTACAATGTAGAAATAGAAGAGATGATAAATCTCACAAAATTATGAAATGACTCTTGGGATGAGACTCTTCTGTAAAAGGGATCCTAATTTGAAAAATCTGAATTTGAGAATAATTTGTGGATTTGTGGGGGGGAAAAAATCATTGTTCATGGAATTTAGATATATAACGACACATCTCAATGATCTAAATTATTCAAGTTTTGTATCAGTCAGATACTACAGTATAAAAGCCCATGTTTGAATCTCTATGGAAAACTGCAGAATGCCATTCACTCATGGTTTCAGAGGACATTTTTAATATGGCTACTGTTAAAGACAGTTGGTTTCCCTGGTGACGGGGTTGGCTTGTGTTCTGTGTGCTTCACAACATGACAAGGAGAAAAAGAGAGAGAGAGAGAAAGAGATAGAGAGAGAGAGAGAGCGAGGGAGTGAAAGGGAGATAGAGAAGGGGGGTATTATAATACTTCACAAGCCAGAACCAGTGAGTACAATCTGTCACCTAAGCATTTTGTAAAGCAGTTTAATACAAGGATTTACACAGAGTGCTAATGGTATCCTGGGGATGGTTTAGAGAGATTATTTAGTTGAGTTTAAAATGATTAAAAGTTTGTTTGCTCAAGCTCTTTTAGCAATGCCTGTTGTTACACATGATGTAACGTGTGTTTTCTGTTTCTCACACTGAATAAGGGTACTGAAAATGTGGTTCAATGTCGGGAAGGAAAGGGAAATGGCTATAGGCAACTGATCTACAGTTTCATTCCTGCTATGAACAGCAGTGCAGATTTCTTCCTTAGAACATTGTAATGAGGTGTACATGCCTTACAATGTCAATTGTGTGCAGGTGTGTATATTGAACATGTGTTACTCCGCAGATATCAACATAAATGTCACGCATTCGAGTTTACACCTTTTCCTTGTCAAATTGACCTCTTTACATATATTTAGCCATTGGGACATAAGGGCCCATGAGTTCTGTGGTAATCTTGTGCAAAAAGAGAAGAGTGAAGCTGACGTTGATTACATGTGTCTCTCCTTCCAACTGACGCCCACTCTGTGCTGTGTCGCCATGTGAAAGTAAGTGACAGGCGCACTGATTGAATTAAGGCTATGCCCTAATTAAAGGGGGGATAGAGAGAGATAGATAGAAAGAGAGAGCGAGAGAGAGAGAGAATGCAAAACTCTTAAGACCATCACAATACACAATATCACGATTCCCTACTTGGCAGGCAGGGCAGAATGAGCAGGAAGAGGAAGAACTTAGCACTAGTAGGCCATACGTTCATACACCATATGCTCATACGCAGGGTCACGTCATGCAGATATAATAATGTCCTTCCCAAGGCCTTTGGCAGATTCATATTCTAAAACAATCTATGTTCTACATCTACGTGTGTTAATGTATGCATGGAGAGGGCAGTATCAGCAACTGGGTATCATCAAATATCCTACACCCCGCTAACGCATCCATAGTACTCGCACTTGTAATGACTATAAGGTCTGCTTGAGAGGATCACTTAACTGGAATAGAGCATTTATAGCCCGGTGCAGGACGCCTACATAGCACACGCAGCACAGGTGGCCTGTCTACACAGGCCTCGGCCACACTGACTCACCGACCACAGCTTGCTGTAACATGACATCAGCCAAAGAAATGAGTGTAGCCTTATGAACATACAAACACGACAGCCCTCCAAAGGGTCTTTCATTTTTCCAATAGCCTGATAAGCTTGCTGACAGCGCTTACCAGGTCACAAGGGCTAACCACACTGAAGAGCATCAATATGGCTCTCAACCAACACCAGTAACCTTACTGCATGTGGGGAAGGCATATTGGTCTATAAAATATTCATAGTAAGCTGACATACTTTGATACTTAATTCTCAGTATATGCTTAAGTCCGTGTCCGTGCTTTTATTGATACACCTTGGAGACAAACAGCAACATCCAGATGATCTCGTTTTTCTTGTGGTTCTGCATCTACATGATATAAGGAGATGCTTAACAAGCAATAGCTATGAATTCAGATCAATTTAAGTTTGCAAATCTCTACAAATTGTTTCAACACTTTAATGCTGTTTCAGGAAAGAGGACAAGTGCTGTGTTTTCACATGCATTTCTTACCATTAGAGTGGACGAGGCCTAGACGAGACATGCAACCAAGGATGTGTTATGGCATAAAAAGAACTGCTAAGCATTCCTATCAGTTTGTCTGCATGAGTGTGTTTTGGTTGCCATTATTCTGTATGTGTGTACAAAAGATTGTTTAAATGTGTACCTGTTTACTTGTGCTTGTTTACTTGTGCCTGTTTACTGTGTGTGTGTGTGTGTGTGTGTGTGTGTGTGTGTGTGTGTGTGTGTGTGTGTGCGTGTGTGTGCGTGTGTGTGTGCGTGTGTGTGTGTGTGCGTGTGTGTGTTTGTGCGATGTGTGTGTGTGTGTGTGTGTGTGTGTGTGTGTGTGTGGTTTCTTGTGTGTGTGTCATTGTGTGTGTGATTGCTGAAGCTATAGCCATAAGAGCTGCTAAGTGGTGAGTGATCGCTCCTGAGATGTTGGGGTTGAGCTGGATGAAGAAGGCTTGACTCAGGCATATAATGAGGATACATGGAGTAATAATGACTCCTCCACTGACAGCAACAACTGGGCCAAGCTCAGGAAGATCAGCTCCTCAGCAGTACTCTTCAGAGACATCATATTCTGCTTACGCACACAGTACGCGTGCGCTCTCTCTCTCTCTCTCTCTCTCTCTCTCTCTCTCACACACACACACACAAGCACAAACACACACACACACACACACACTTTTTGTTCATAGCTAAAGTGGAGCAAAAAAGCATTGCAAACTAAAAACAAATCAGCAGATGATAAAGCCAATTCATGTACAACTAGCTTCATTACAATGACTCAATGTGTCAAAGCTTTCAGGAGGTTTGTTTCATTCAGAGCGATATTCAAGATGGCAAAAAATGCTATCTTGTTTGGTACAACTGTAAACAAGATAGCGCTCTGCTGCTTTAATAGTCCACTCCTATGGGAATAGTCTTCTCTCAGGTAAAAAGCAACAACATGAAACTCATTAGGAACATGAGTCAGAGTATTATGCTTATATGACATTCAGAGACTCATGAAAGCATGACTCATCATGAAAGCGTATGTAGTCTAATTTCTAAATACAATGCTGTGCAGAATTTTCATTTAATCTATTCCGTTTAACTGAGGCAGATTTCGTTCTTGGGAGAAGAAAAACGGCAAGAAATCATACAAAGCTTGTTTACTAAAATAATCTCTTCTTTACAACTGTCTTGTGATATTTCAATATCATCAAAAACTTCCTCTGGAAACTCATCAGAACACATAATAATGCATGTCCAGCTGGGCTGAAGAGACATAATATGTGAATCTCTTTGCAAAATAAATCTATTAATAATAAAACAAAGATCAATTAATAATGCTCCGTGATGTTCCAACTGTAGCGCTGACTATTTCTCAATCCCAGAACCCAATTCTTTTATGTGAAAGGGTGCAAGGAGTTCAAATGAATCAAGCAGCATATTATCTAATGTAAAATGATGACATTCCCTCGTATGAGGTTACAAAACATTGGCTAACAGACTTCTGAAAGAGAGAAACATTCAGCGGGTTTGAGATTTCCGATACATGAACAGAATCCTGCTTAGTCTAGAGAAGAACAAAACCGTGGCACTGTCTCCACACTGACAGCCATGGTGATATGTATGTTCAATAACATGGGCCAGTAGATTAAAACAGCACAGTGTTGTTTTGATGTAACTTTACAGCTCGCATTCTATACAGTGGGGAAAATAAGTATTTGAACCCCTTGCGATTTCACAAGTTTGGCCACTTGCAAAGAAATGTGTGATCTATAATTGTAATGGTAGGTGTATATTAACAGTGAGGAACAGAATATCAACAAAAAAATCCAGAAAAATGCATTTTATAACATTTATGACTTTATTTGCATTTGATGCAAAAAATAAGTATTTGAACCCCCAAAACTGACTGACAAAAATGACTTAGTACTTGGTGGAATAACCCTTATTGGCAAGCACAGACGTCAGACGTTTCTTGTAGTTGGTCACCAGGTTTACAAACATCTCAGGAGGGATTTTGGTCCACTCCTCTTTCCAGATCCTCTCCAAATCTTTGAGGTTGTGTTTTCAATGGGAGGGAATGAGGGAATGAGGTTCAAGCCCAATATTCCACGTTACATGGCCCCATCCATAGTCCCCTTGATGCGGTGGAGTCGTCCTGTACCCTTGGCAGAGAAACAGCCCCAAAGCATAATGTTTCCACCGCCATGCTTGATGGTGGGTATGATGTACTCTTGGGGTCATATTCAGCATTCCCCCCCCTGTCAAACACGGCAAGTCGAGTTGATGCCAAAGAGCTTGATTTTGGTATCATCTGACCACATTCTGTCTCCCAATCCTCCCTAGAATCATTCAAGTGTGCAATGGTAAACTTCAGATGGCCCTGTACACGCGCTTCCTTGAGCAGGGGGACCTTGCGAGTGCTGCAGTACTTCAAAAAATGACGGCGTGGTGGGTTGCCAATGGTTTTCTTGGTGACTCTGGTCCCAGCTGCCTTGAGATCATTCACAAGCTCCCCCTGTGTAGTTCTGGGAATGAATCACTGATTCCGCACGAGGGGATATCTTGCATGGAGCCCCAGACCTAGAGCGGGTGACAGTTGTTTGGTGTTGCTTCCATTTATGAATAATCGCACCAATAGTTATCTGCTTCTCACCAAGCTGCTTGCCGGTGGTTTTTTAGCCCATTCCAGCCTTGTGCAGGTCTACAATCTTATCTCTGACGTCCTTGGACAGCTCTTTGGTCTTGCCCATATGGTGGTGAGGTTGAAGGTGTGAAGTATGATTCTTTGGACAGGTTTCTTTTATACAGGTCATCAGTTGAGATCAGGTATACCTTGTTAGACCTAATGAGGACTAATCTGTGTGCTTTTTGGGCACATAACTGGCCATTGGGAGCCAGGATTATGGCTGTTTGCTTGGGGGTTCAAATACTTATTTTTTGCATCAAATGCAAATAAAGTCATAAATCTTATAAAATGCAGTTTTCTGGATTTTTTTTGTTGATATTCTGTTTCTCACTGTTAAAATACACCTACCATTACAATTCTAGATCACACATTTCTTTGCAAGTGGCCAAACTTGCGAAGTCGGCAGGGGTTCAAATACTTATTTTCCCCACTGTATTACTATGGTCAAATGAGAAAAACTGTGCCACAGCCACAGAACATGCATACTATACAGTATAGAACAATGTACCAAGACAGTGCTATGGGAAAGACTCCCTTGCATTTGACATTTGCACAGTAATTCCCGGAGGTCATGTCCTCACTGTACTATAGAATGACAAAGGCAATTTACTGCTATGAACTGCTATAAACATGGACATTTATAATTGGATATTCATGGGCAATCGCAATATGTAGAAAATGTGACATTTAACAGCTTGTCACCAGATCTATTTATGATCTATTCACACCTATGAATAGATGCATAGCAATAATGCCATGAATCAGACAGATGTCAGAAGCAGAGCCTATGAAAGTGGTCATCCTGGAAAATTGATGCTGTACCAGCTCATCCACTTTAGTCTATTCGGCCTCTGGAGCAGCCATGGCTGAGGGGGTCTTCTAATTGCTTGTTCCTTCTCACAGGAAGTATTTAATTAAAGGTCGGACACAGGCGGGGTGCAATGGGAGAGGAGAAGAAAGGAGAGGAGAGAAGAGGAGAGGAGAAGAGGAGAGGAGAGGAGAGGAACAGAGGGGGCAGAGAGTCTGACTTCCCTGAATGCTCCTCAAGGGCTTGGCAGTTGGCTGCCGCTTTACTTTAGGCACCCAATTACACTGGCATCGCCTCTTTGTCCTTTTCCCTCGTTTTCTTTTCATTACACTTTATTTTTAGCAATCAAAGACAAATGATGAGGGCCCACTCCACAGTGCTGAGACGTGCAGGCTCATTAAGCTAAATGTAATGCAAGGTTTTTTGGGAAAGTATTGGGACGACTTGCATGTCTCTGGGTCTAGGTTGTGCTTTAGCACCGCATCTCCCCTGGACTCTCTGATGTGACACCATTTAGAATGTGCCTGTTGTGATTTCTCTGTCACACGGTCATGACAGATGGAGTTGTGATGTCCATCCCATACAAGTTCTCTTGAGAGTAGAGAGATGAGAATAGATTAAATGAAGTCAAAAGCCTGTGGAGTAATATTGGTCCTGCATAGGTCAAGCATTTGTGGAAAGTGACTGGCATCTTGATGAATGGTATCATTTGATCACGACAACTTGATTCATGAGGTTCAAATGTCAGGGGAAGGAGTCGCATATTAACCTAAAAGCTGAGTCTCACGAGGACATGTCCTTGTTTCTGCATCATTTGGGTCAATAAAGACAGACTTAACCACACCACAACATTTGTCATGTGCAGTAACAGCGGGACGTCATTGGAAATTTGAAAAGTTCAATCAGATGGAGACATACAGAAGACATTTAGGCAAAGTGTGCCACTTGACCACAGCTTAGATGTAGAGAGCAATACAGCCAGGATCCATGGCTGAAAGAAGTGTGAAATAGCTGTTCAGTTGGCATGAAAGTCAGATTTGCATTTCATATTCACTGATGCTTTTCAACACATATTAAAATGACATCTACATACTGTACAAAGAAACGGTAGTAACTGAATTTTGCATCGAGCCTTCAATCCAAAGCCATCTGTGCACTTAGCACAGAGTTAAAAATGTTTTGGAGGTAGCCATCAACAAAGAAGAGCTAAACGTAGATATTGTTTGGAAGAGCCACTACAGAGGCCTGAGAAGAAAATGCCACAGGCTCTAATCCCATACAGGTGTATGGAGTGGACTAGAGGGGCTCTATTTCAGGCTGCTGGAAAATATGGAACAAGGATTTATATAAACAGCCCCTCCAAAACAACACACTTACTGAGGGAATATAGATGGAGAGAAGAGAGAGAGAGAGAGAGAGAGAGAGAGAGAGAGATGCTCCATATCCTCTTTTCCACTCACCTATGAGGGTCCACCCACTGTCCGCCCTCTGACTTCCTGTCAAACCACCCCACTCCAAGTGTTAGTGGTTGCTATGGCAACCACTCGGGAGTGGCCCGTTGGAGAGGCTGGAGGCGAGGCGGGCTTTTGTAGAGTCCTCCAAAAAAGCCTGTCATCGTGACTAGAGTGTGTCGTGATGGTTAGAACTGGCTGCTTAGAGTGGCATTATGGCTTTGTTTGTGTGTGTGTGTGTGTGTGTGTGTGTGTGTGTGTGTGGGGGGGGGGGGGGTGTTCCTGTGTGTGTGTGTGTACAGGGATAATACGTTTTGGAGTTATTCATTATATGTAGTCATTTTAATTCAATCAGTACCAGCATTAACAGAACTAAGTAATTAGTATTTCGTTTTTATAACTTTTTAAGTTTGCAAGTTAATAAACACTCATTGAATGATATTTTTTAAGACTTAAGCATCTCAAACGGGGCTTTACTATTGTAATCATATAGTATCTTGACATCTTGACAACTTATTGATGAATAATAATTACTTTTTCTTTAAATAAGAGTGTGGAAAAATATGCTGCCCCTGTACCGGAAGATGGAAAGTTGTTTTAATTATACCAAACATAACAGCTTAATTACGAAATCAAAAATATATTTCAAGAAACAATTCAAATGATTTTTGTGTGGCTCCCTCACTGAGTTGTGCTTTTACCTCACCAGCTGGTTTATCCCAACAGCCAGGTGAGGTGGACATATGCACCTTCGCCCCTTCTCCCTCTGCTCTCGGACAGGCATCTCCAAGTTTTCACTGGTCAGCTGTCACTAACTCAGACTCCAGAAACAGATTTGCAGCAAGGGAAGTTTCTTTACATGTAAAGTCCCTTAGGCAGGTTCAATCTCAAACAAAGGAGTTTAACAAAAGCTCAGAGGTACAGAAGGGCAAAAACACAGAAGCCAAAAGCACAGGAGATCCACAAAGGCAAAACTAGATGAGCACAAAAAGCACAAACTTGGAATCACTGGGAAGTCAGAGCGCACACGGCAGAGTCTTTACGTCAAGTATTGACGAAGCCAGACACAGACTGGAAAGTGGGGAAGGGTTTTGTAGGAGAGATAATGAACAGGTGATTGCAGACAGGTGAGGGGAGCTAATAGACGGGATTGCGAGTGATGATATCATGTGAGTGGGGAACGAGGAGCTGTGGCTGAGGGAGAGCCAGGTGCTGGTGTGACATCAGCGGAGTACCTGGCCAATGTTGGATAGCACAGCCAAGAAGGATGGGGGAAAGAGGGGAGGTGTGTGTAAAAGGTGGGCTGTAGGATAAAATCAGGTGGCAGCAGTACAGAGCTTGTCTGTGGATGCCATTCTCACACGAAAACATACACACACAGATAGACATACATACAGTACATACACACAAAGAAAACCTTGGGATTGAAACTTAATTCTGATTAACATGAGATGTTTACTGTAATTGTACTCTATCTATTTAGTCAAATAATGAAATTATTGTCCTTGAAATATTCCCTTTTGCTACTTTTAATGTTATTAAATAAGTAAGGGATAATGTATTGTCCGGAGGTCATTCTCCAAAAATAATTCCCGACGGGCCGAACAACACCCCGACGCGCAGTTACTTGCCAAAAACGATAGAAGACATTCCTCCAACATACTTCTTTTTAATGATTTAGTTGCCGTTTCATGAGTCCCGTATAGAAATAAAGAGTTCTTCAAGCAAATAGAACTTTGAAGTTTCAGGTGTTGCATAGCAACCCATTACTTACTGACTTCAAATTACCATGAGTCTGTTACGTTAAAATGACCGGACTTCTAGCGGAATGATATGAAAGAGGTGAATTAGAAGCACAAAAACCCGTTGCCAATGACAGTGATCATTATTTTTTTGCAGCGGTCTGTTAGCAGGAATTAATGTATGGGTATGACGTAGGGATGGCCCACTCAAATCAACGGTACTTTTTGGAACATTCTGAAGAGCCGTATAATAATATAACTTATTACACGGCTCTTTTTAATGCTGAATGGGGCTTGAAAGGGGCTTCCCAACGTTCTGTGGTCAGTTATTAACCGATAGCTGACCGTTGCTATGCAATAATGACCGCTGTCAAGGAAAGTGGCCTTTTTGCCTTTGATCGGGGGCTTCGCGTCGGGGTGCTGTTCGCCCTGTCGGGGCTTATTTTCCCGACAATGACCTGCGTTCTATACATTATCCCTTACATAATTATTCAAAGAGTTATATTATTATTATTATATATTATATTGTTCTCAGATTTAGATGTGGCTGTTTTGATTTGTGAGAAGAAATGATATGTTTCACACCAACATTTCCATAGATGCTTAAATGGTATCACTTTTGGATGATAGCCATTAGCAAAAGCAAAGTAGATGAGTATGTTTTATGCTTATGATAGACATTTTAAGTATTAAGTTTAAATTCAAATAGGAAAACAAATAATTTTTAGATAAAGTGACAAAATTAACCAAACTTTACTCTAATATGTTTATTTCAGGGCTTTACCAGACCAGAAGTATTTTGGAACACTTAAATATCTAGTCCTATGGGGTCCATATTATGAATACTTGGCAGAGTAGGTGTTGCCTTTTAACTGGATGGAAGTTGCTTTGTATTTCAACAAAACAATGGCTTCTACATTGACTGCAGTTTAAATTTCAAACTGTAAAATTCTGAACCGATGTTTAAATCCATTGTATCCATATGTATTGCTTTGGGACCCCTTCTCTTGATAGATTGCTGTGTACCCAAAAACACAGCGCCATCCCCAAATATCCATGTATGCTGTCACATCCCTGTCATTCTGGGTCTTCTGTGCTCTTAAGGGTTTTCAGAAGGGCTTCTCTTACTTAGAATGGTGGAATGGATGTTTATGGTATTTGTAAAGCACTTGGGAAGTACAGCAGCTACTTTTATGGTGAAGAAGGAGATGCCTGTGTGAAGAGCTATCTCTCACACGCACGCACACCCGCACACACGCACGCATGCACTCACTATGTATTAAATGAAGGTATACTTTGTTGACTTCAGCATTAAATGAAATGTGATTAAAAGGATTATAAAACAAAGGCCATTGTGTCATATAACTGTGTCTACATAATTTCTTACACTCCTCTCCTGTCTGCCTATGTACTCAGGCAGCAGTTACAGCAAAAGACTCTCCCAGTGCCCATACACACAAACTTGCGCGCACACACACACACACACACACACACACACACACACACACACACACACACACACACACACACACACACACACACACACACACACACACACACACACACACACACACACACACACACACACACACACACACACACACACACAGTGCCTAGGACACCCACAATGCCGCAGTGGGTTGACAAGTCCGCCTGCCAAACAGCTCAATTAAGCAGAAAAGAGGAGGAGAAAGAAGGATAGGCCTGGTCCCTGTCAACAGCCACGCTCAACTCTGCAGCCACTGGGAAAAGAAAGGAGGTGATAAAAGAGGGCACAGAGGGCCTCAAAGAAAGAGGGTGGCCTTGTGATGTGTTAACTGGCCCTGGAGAAGGAGAAGGGCAAAGGTCAGGTGCAGGGCCAAGAGGTCAGCCATTTGTCCATCTCTACGGGCAAAGGAGGGCCTGCGGAGTGTTTGCGTTCCTCCCCAGGCCAGACACTGGGATGGTAAGCATTATCCAAAAGGTCTGTGTATGTGCCATGCAGCTATGTAAGTGCGTATTTGTGTCTCCAAAGTATGCTAGTTTTGCTGTTGCAGACCGCTCACAAGCTCTATCACTTAATCACAGTGTTTGAAATAATATCTCATCATGTGTATCTACAACAAAACATATTTTTAAAGGCCTCTAGTTTTCTCTGCCCAATCATAACCCAAACCATAATCCTCTTTCTAAACAGCGATAGCTACCTTCCAGCTATGATTCGCTGAAGGTTAAAAACACACACAACTCTAATTTTATCAGCGACTCTCCAGTAGTTTTATTCCCAGGGAGCAATCGTACTAATGAAATGTGCATCTGTACTATAAATCTCTTTAGATAAAAACATTTGCGCAATAAGTAGCACAAGCCATATACATGGAAGTATACTAAAAACGTAAGGACAACACACACACACTGGCACTGGCACTGCACTGTTTAAAGTGTGCATTAAAAAGTGCCTGTCAGGAGCGTGTCTGAGTGTGCCCATATGTTGCATGTACACAGCCATTACGTCAAGCCACTTGGAGTTACCCATATGCCTCAGGGCTCAGACCATATGTCTCAGGGCTCACTCACTAGGGTTAGCACGCCCTTTGGAGGCTATTTCTGAAACAAATAAATACTGCATTGCTTTTTATACTATGAAAATGAAGGGGGTCAAAGGGTACTGAAGGGCATAATCACATCATATGATCAGTTTTTTCTACACTTCTTTTTTTTGCTGAATGAAGTTATAAGAAACAGTAATTCTTTAATACTGCTTGCTTTTTCATATGGGCCTGATTCTCTCTGCATTCCTCTTGAAGTTTCTGTTAATTTTGCCCTCTGTTCAAGGAAATCTCTAAATCACTTGAAATCAATAAAAGCGTACATTTTGTTCCCCATTTCATCACGTTGCGTCTATTGAGAGGGCTGTTGTAGAAATCAGTAAAGACATTGCATTGGGAGTTTTGCCGAGGGCTCAGACACGGATGTGTGTGTGTGTGTGTCTATGTGTGTGTTAGTGGGTTGCGTGGTGGGTGGCTGGACTGAGAACAGGAGAGGTTATTGACCAAGTCTATTATGGAGACTTTATATAGTAAAGTTGTTGTACTGAAGTGAGGCCTGCTGTGAAACACTGATTTGTGTGTGTGTAGTTGGGGCACTGGGTGGGCAGGGTAATAATGGGAGGGCACCCATGACCAGTGTGACCCCCCCCCCCCCCCCCCCCTCCAGCACTCTCTTTACTCTCGCACAAGCTCTCATTTACACCGAAAGGTGTGAGGAGAAGAGAGAAGAGAAAGGAGTGCACAATGTTGGTAGTGTGACTTATAAGTTTAGAAACCTTAGTATTAAATGAGGTGGAGAGAGGTACAGAGAAAGAGACATGAGAGTGAAAGTGTAGGGTAAATGTTGATAAATTGTGTGTGTGTGTGTGTGTGTGTGTGTGTGTGTGTGTGTGTGTGTGTGTGTGTGTGTGTGTGTGTGTGTGTGTTGTAAGTGACGAAAGCTGAATGTGTGTGTTTGCTTGGTGTATGTTTGTGTGTTTTGTTTGTGTCTGTGTATATGTGTGCATATCTCTGTGTGTGTGTGTGTGTGTGTGTGTGTGTGTGTGTGTGTGTGTGTGTGTGTGTGTGTGCTTTTAAACCAGTGGAGTGGGGAGTTAAATGATTGAAGACTGATTGAGGCTTGAATGGAGGAGTGTGAGAAGATTTCCACTCCTCCTTACAGCACTGTATACATGTCTGCAGATTCATCTCTCTGTTCGCTCTGGGCTCTTTTCCCCCACATTGTGCAAAAACAATTATTAAACTTATTATTTATTATAAAACTATTAAAATTATTAAATTATTAAATTATTCAAATTATTAAAATTGTCAGTACCGAAACAGTCAGTACCTATCATGTGATGAAGTTTCAGTTATGACATGATTGTTTTGGTAGTGACAAAATGGAACTTTTTTTGTATTATTTTGAGAAAATAAACTAAATATTTGGCAAAAAGTGAAGCAAATCAACAGTTTTCTGGCATAAACTCAGTCAGTTAAAATTCTGTAATGTTTTTCACATATGGTTTGAATGCCAACTGAAATATAACACTCAAGTGAGCATTTAACATTAGTGCAGCAATTATAGACCCAGGTTTGTCATTTCTGAGTGTACACGTAACTTGAATTAAAAATACAAAAAGGAAAGATAATCTGCAATTGAACTACATTGTACATTGTAGTTGTAATTAAACAGGTGTGGTCAGCCTCAGACAAATAGTTTTGCCACTGCTTTCAAATTAGTATTATTTAGTTCTTAAAACATATCAATAATGTTCATCTCTATGGTTAACTTCTAGAGTTATGCAGTAGGAAAGGCATGTTGTGGATCTCCAACATGCTAAAAAATTGGGAGCATAGGCATATTCTGTATATTTCTAGTGGCATATGCATTTCCATTTAGTCATTCAGCAGATGCTTTTATCCAAAGCAATGTACGAAGGAGAGAACAATCAAGCTACGTATATAATGTATATAATAATTAAGCTAGCAAAAACAATGCACCATGACAATATTTTTTAAATGCCTTTACATCATTCTTAAACATGTCAAGGCTTTTGTTAGAATGGACAAAAACAGGGATTTCATTCTACCTCCAAGGGCCTACACATGAAAAAGTCTTGATTGGGATCTCTTGCTGTGGGGGAAAGTAAAAACAACTGTCATTCAGAAGAATGAGTGTTTGACAGGGGAAATAGATCTGAATGATAGGATAGATTTATTTAGGTGCCAATCCAGTTCCTGTCCTGTGGGCAAGAGTCAGATATTTGAATTTAATTTTAGCAGCAACAGGAAGCCAATCAAGGGTAACAATCAGTTATCTGTATCCTCTTTGGCAGATCAAAGACCAGACATGCTGCCATGTCCTGCATCATATGCAGTAGTCTCACCACCCTTGCAAGAAAGCATATTTAAATATCATGGCAATAGTCTAGTTTATAACAAGCGTGGGGCATATTGGATGAGAAAAGGGTCTGACCTCCTGATTTTATAGAGCAGGGGATTTCAACTGGTTTTGTCCCAGGGACCACTATTCTGTCTAGAAAGTAATCCACTGATGTGTCAGTGATTCCCGAAACATTTTACAGTCCCGTTCCCTTCTTTTTTTATGTTTGTAATCGCCGCCGCTACTCTACCTTTAACACTTCAATATCTGAAATGATCAGGGTAGATCACTTACCGCCACCGCCACACCCCTCCCCTGCCCTGTACTTTCTTAACTGAATATGGGTACACAGTATTTTTGGCAATGCGACTTGGCTATTCAGACTATTTCGATTGACACAAATATGTCTACAGGGCCCAGGTATGTTTATAAAAATAAAAATGTCGCGGACCCCCTGCAATGCGGACCACCAGGGGGCCGCGGATCCCCGGTTGAAAACCCCTGTTATAGAGAGTGAAATGTAGTCTAAGTGTAGTCTGTAGGACATGACACCCAAGTTTATTGCAGCTAAAGATTACGTTGAGTCATGTTGGATGCTGATATAATGAAGGATAGCCAGATAAGCTGGGAATACCAGGACATCAGCCTCTGAAAGATTAAGGTAAAGGCGACAATCCTTCATCCAAACTGAAATTTTACTTAGGCTTGCTGAAATTCAAGCCAACATTTGGAGTTATCTGGGGTGAAGGACAAATACAGTTGGGTGTCATCCACATAGCTAGGGTAAGAGAACCCATGGGAGTGGATAATCTCACCCTAATAAGGTGGTGTAAAAAGTATGGTTCCAAGGGCCAAGCCCTGAGGTACACCAGTGGAGTGGTGGTGTGATTTGGACACTTGTCCCAGCACACATTACATTTAAACCAACTGTGTACTTTACTCAAACAGATAGTGTAGACATGGGGATTTTGTAATTTACTGTGTCAATGGCTGATGAAAACTCTATTAACAGACAAACAGTTGACTGACTAAAAGCTTGTGCTGCTCTTAACACTTCAGTCACAGGCAAAAGAGCAGTGTCTGTAGAATGACCACTCTTAAGTCCAGTGAATTATTCTGAGTGAAAATCAGAAACTTGCTTAAAACCAACCTGTTCAAGAATCGTTGATAAAAAGGGAAGAGCTTTAAGTGACATTTTCTTAGGTAATGGAATAACCCAGGCCTGTTTGAATGGGGAGAAATTTCTACCGGAGGTACTTCTGTACAGCCCTGATGACTGACTCTTATTGGTTTAACACAATGCGAGTGTAAGACAACAACAAGCACTTGCACTTCTACTAGTACTTAACTTGCACTTACAGTAGTTACATTCCTGCACTTTTTTCTATTTCTTATGCCAAATAGTATTCATTGCTAAACTAGGTCTCTATTGCTCATAGCTTGATTGTTTTCTCCCTTGTACGTTGCTTTGGATAAAAGCGTCTGCTATATCTGCGGTTAGCTAAATCTTGATATAAAATGAAACAGGCACCATTTTTACAAAAACGTAATGTGCTTAATACAGCAAAAAGAAATATACCTTATGGAGTTGACTTGTCGAGGTTACCTTATGGAGTTAGCTATTTGAGGTTACCCATTAGCCATTGCAGCCACCCAGTGGGGACTACTGACGCCCTGGGGTCTTCGGTATCTCTGCCACTGGGCGGAGGGGGCCTCAGCACTGCAATGCCAGCCCGGGGGGTACTGCATCATTGCTGACAGCAGGGGTTCTCTATGCGGCTGCCACTGGCTCGGAGGCTCTGCATTCCTGCTGCTCGCCTGAGGGTTCGCTGTGCAGTTGTGTTCATCAGAAGGCCTCTACCCTGCATTGATGTTTCAGAGACAGTTGCTCCTGATGGGACTATGTCCTTTGCTCTCCACTATGCCATGAGCTTGTGCTGATTTGTGGTGCTGCTGTGAGTGACCAGTCCTGCTCCTGCTTGTGTTTGTGGTTGCTGGGGACAGCTAACCACTTGGGGAGCAGGGCTACTCCTATGTTGTGTTCTGGGGATGGGGAGTTCTCCCATAATTTATTCTATGTGTAATGTTCAAATTAAGAGTGTATTCGTGTTCCCCTCTCATGTAAAGATCAGCATGTATCTTCTGTAAGCGAGTCTGTGTGATATCTCATGTAGTTTCCTTGTGTATCAGCATCTGTGTCCACCCTTATTCCCTGTCCAGTGTGCCTGTGTATAAGACCCAGAGTCTTTCCCTCATTCTGTGTCAGTGGTCCTTTGTCTGAATAAACGGCACGAGTGCCAAAGAGAAGCCCTTACTCCTTTCATTACAACTCTCTCTCTCTCTCTCTCTCTATACATTTATATACGTTTATATTTATGTACGTATATATAACCTGAGGCCTATGAGTGTGAGCAGAAACACAGCTACGTACAAGCATACTGAAAACTGTAAGGGGAATGTGTTTAAGCATAATCATAAACATGATGGCAGAACAACAATCTTCCAACAATACAGCCAACAAATCATGACAGAATGGAGGTAGAAAGACAAAGACAATGGATCAGCACAGTTGTATTCACTTGGAGGATTTCTGTGCATCATACCCCTCTGCTATTTCTCTAGTTTGGGCTTGTTATTGTTTTCATATCAGGTCCCTCGGGTGAGATTGACTGCACTGTAACAGCGATGCATGTCTTTCTAAACAACCATTATTTGCTGTCAAAGTGGTAAGGTGAAGATGAGATTACAATTATGGTTAGGTGAAAACAATGTTACAGTAAAAGCAGTTACTGTTGGTTTCAGTTAATTAATTTACTGTGTTTTTAATAGTAGAGGCTCAGGTCATCAGAAATGTTTCTGATGAAAGAAAGTGTGCTGCAGGACAGGGACAAGTTAAAATGAGTCACCATTTCTTAAAAACCCTTCCTAAGAAACCACAATACTACTATCATACCATCTGTATGCACTAGAGCTATTTACAAGAAAACAGAACTGACTCCTCAAGGAGACCCTTTTTGTAGGTAATGTATACTGATCTTTCATTAGTTTCTGCAGAAGAGTTTTTTTTTTCCCGAAGACTCAACCAGGAGTTACCTGTGGGAACACCTTACAGGACCCTACGAGAGTGTTTCAATGGTCTAGAGAACACGTGACGGTTCTCTAAGAAAAATTGTGTAAATTACCTGCGATTGTCTGTAAGAGTATAATATAACCCCCGTTTTGGTATCTTACTACCGCATCCCACCTTTACTGCATATTACACAACAGAGGGAGAGGGAGAGGGAGAGGGAGAGATATAGAGACGGAGAGGGAGAGAGAGGGAGGGGGAAAGCAAGGTCTCAGCTCTCCACTATTAGCGCTCTTTTACCGTGAGGCGAAGAACGCGAGGAGGAGAAAAAAGAGGTGTAACGCGGAATATTCCTCGAACGGTACCTTTTCTACACCAGTGTATTGGGACCGTCCACGAAGTTGTCTATCCCCATCTTCAAGAGGCAAACATCCTGGATAAAATTTCTTCAGTGTTATATTTGTCACTTGGTAAGTTAACTTTGATGTCCTCATGGCTTGCGGTAATTTATGCTGGTCGTCTTCAGTTTATACATTTGATGCTACTTTGAATCCAGACAGCATATTTTTAATGATTGTGCTTTTGGACAGGGTGCAGTTTTTCCGTAGTGGCTTTTGTTGGTCCGAACTTGCCGGTGCTGTGGCCAAAATACAGTTGGCTTAGCCTGGTATCTGGCGTGCTTTACGAACACAATTCACCTGTGACAGAAATAATCATAGAAGAACACTTTGTTGCAAAGTGTGCTCATTCAGATTAATGTTTTAAGACACGAAATTAGTTTTCCTTTCCATAGCCTACGTTTTTCACGGTAGTAGCCTATATGACCACCATGGCACATGGACTAGATAAAGAGGAAAAGTTTATTTGGCAAAGTATTAAAGAATAATAATGTATCCATCACTCTGACAGTTGCTCCGCATTATTAAGCCACAACTAAGGTAAATAGCTGCTATTGAGCTTGGGGAATAAAGAAGGGTTGTGGTATTGATTATTTATTTGAGAATATTGCAACAATTTCCCATAGCCTTAAAAAGTCCTATAGCCTAGCATGTATATAAATCGATTCCTTAGTTCTACTTACTTTATTCTGGCTTTTGAATTTATCACGTTGCAAATCAATGTACATTATTTGAACAGAAAACAGAAAAGGCACCAGGACACTGTGTTTGTATTGTAACCGTATTTTCTTGTCTTCTTAAATGATATTGTATCTTTGAAGGAGATTAGTTGCATTAGTTTTTCTGTTATATCCCATGAGGCCTCTGGATAAGAACAAAACATTACCCTTAAAGTGCAAATGACTTTGTAGATGCTGAAATTAACGTAAGTTCTTTAGTGAATGATCTTTAGAATTTGAGGTGTCCAAAGTTCTCTAGGTTTCAAACTCTTCTCAGTCTCTGGTTGACATTTTAAAACTAGACTAACCAGACAAAAAATGTACAACATGCATATAACAAAGGCCTACTTGTAACCTAAACTTTTAACCCATCAATATATATATATTTTTTACCAGATTTGAAAATCAGCCAAATCAAAGCAGTTGTTCATCATAATTGTAGTATAAAAATGTATCACAGTCTTTAGTGAATTAGTCTCATCTTATCAAGGTCTTATCAAGACATCTCTACGTATAGATAGATTTCAGCTCATGAGCAAGACCCCAAAGGTGCAATAAGCTCTTTCTATCTCTATCTTGTTCATTACTCCCTCTAGCCTACCTCTCTCTGCATTTGTAATACAGATTTTTAAGGCAAATGTAGCTGGTTAAGGAAAGGTTAAGAATAAATAATTTATTTAGCAGTTTGCGATTTTTTATTTGCCGTAATGTGAGAAGCGGCTTCTTACACATTACCAGAGATATTCATGCTCATCTCCAGCTTAACCCAAAATGTCCATTTTTTAAGCAAATCCCTTGAGCATAAAATTCAAAATTCTCTACTGAACACAACATGGCTCTTGCGTATTCCCTGGGGTGCTAATTAATGGCATTGAATGCAATATGCAGGCATGTTCTCACAGTACGTATGTAAAAATGAAATGCCTGCTTGGGATATTTTGCAAGACTGAGTATTTTAAGAATTTTTGTAGCATTTTTTGCAATAATAATTCAGGTTGACACCACAGTCAATTCCCCCAAGGCTACTCTCTGACACATTATGAGAGCTGTTACACATAGGAGTTACGTGTATTGAGCAATTTGATGGTGTCAGAAAGATGAAGTATATGTATTTGTGTGTTTCTAAATATAGGCTTATTCATGAAATTTAACATGTAAACAAAACTGGCACAGTAGCACTGAATTGAATTATGTCTTTGTTTACCTGATGTAAACTAGTTCAGCGTGTTAAATGCAGGGGAATGATTATGACAAATGTGGTACAAACATAAAATGTGACAGCACACATGCAACCATGGGTGCGCGAATACACACTCACACACAGACACACCGACACACAGACACACACACACACACACACACACACACACACACACACACACACACACACACACACACACACACACACACGATGAAGGCGATGAAGGACCACTTTTGAAAGCAGCTGGCACCAGTCCCCTGTCGACGGTCTAATCCACCAACAGCAAATTTAAAGAGGAATATGAAATGAGGACATTGATGAATATTTCACTTGTGCTTGATTCATACTGCTAGAGTCAACAGTTTCATCTTAATTCACTAGTGTACGGGCTCTGTGTGAGAAGCACTATCAATTGTCCCAGAGTGAATCTTTGTGTGGACACAGCTCATGGTCTCACAGATTATTAGCAAGTTTACACTCCATGAACGAAATCCTAATGGCAGTATTTATGCTTTAGTTTTAAATCACATCCTTGGAGTCTCTTGTAAATTAAGCTGACTTGCTGCTGCTCTTTGGCTCTACCGCTGGTAGCATCTGCACCACCCTGGGGGGGCTCAGAGACACCTTGAGATATTGTCATTGTCAAGATTTAAAGCGGAATGCTTGGTGACCACTGTCTTTACAGTAGGATTTTGGTGGGAAGCACAACAACCACTCCTGTTTATGGCATCTCATACCCGGTAAAGTACTGTAAAATGTGTATACTTGTATTGTGCAAACACTGGTATTTGAATTAATTAGACACTTGAGGGGTGACAAATTCCTCTTAAAACTTGAACTGATTAGTTAAGATTATATTTTTAAATGTTGTTGGCTAAACTGTTACATTCTATACACTGTCATAGAGTTTTGTAAAGGGAACTCTGTGAAAAATAAAACTGAAAACAGAAGTGCATGGTGTTAAATGTTGGGACCGTCTCATCCTACTGCCTGAGTTGTGCGGTATGCAGCACTTCCTGCTGACCCCCTCCTTCTCGCATGAAGATACCGTCTGTATTCCAAAGAAGTCACACTGTACCGTACCAATATACGCATGGAGGACTCTGTAACCTAGGCAACAAACAACATCAGAGACAGATTGGTCAGATTATGTGAGTGTGTGTGTGTGTGTGTGTGTGTGTATGTGTGTGAAAGAGAGAGCTGGAGAAAGGGATCGAGAGAGGGAGAAAGGGATCGGAAGGGAAACAAGATTGTGAGAGGGTAACAGAGAAAAAAGGGAAAGACAGGGAGATAGAGAGAGAAGAAGGCAGATAGTGAGAAGTAGAGAGAGGCAGGGAGAGAGAGAGAGAGAAAAAGAGTAAAAGACTGTGTGGCAGAAGAGAAGGCTTTCCAGTATTCCAAGCGCACTTGTTCTAATTAGGCGTGCTACAGAGATCACAGGTGAGGGGAGGACGAGGGCACTTCTGTCCCTGCGGAATTGGCTGCGGAATCTAACAGGTATGAATAGCTCACTCACCTGTTCAAAGGCTTTTCCACTCATATTGCCATTTGCTGACTGAGACAGAGAGAGAGAGAAAGAGGGAGAGATTTGCTCCATAGAATCGCAGAGAAAACTGCACAGAACTGACAAACCATGCTGGTGTGTGTTTTTTTTCTCCTTTAAATATGCAGCCTGTGTTTGCGTGATGCACTTGTGTTTCGTTTCTATGCCAGAGTGTTAATTTAGGAGTCCTCAGAGAAAATTGCTGGCTTGCTGTTAAGGCTTGAACCCAGCGCAGCACTGCAGACATAGTTAAGTATAGAGCCAGCTAAACAATGTCGTGCAAATTCATCTTTATTTATTTACTTACCATACGGGGCAGATACATTGCCCAATCGTCACAAATGTTTCCTTTGTTCTTTTGTGACATTCTCAGAAAAAAATAAGTGTCAGCCTTCATCAGACATTGGTCACAGTAGCTTTGCATGTAAATGTCATGAACCCCTGACTTTACTCACCTTTCCAAATGACCTTGAATCTTATTATTAACAATGTTTTCCTTACTTTTATATGTAACAGTGTATTTCTTAAATATGTATTGCTCTCATTAAGTGTTGTACAATCCTGTCTCAAACAGACATTAATTGTGAATAGTTATAGGCCAAATCTCAATACTTCCCCTTACCCCTTATCTTCCCCCTTACCCTTGAAATTGCGCGTTCATGTGAGAGCTAGTGGTGTCTCAATACCCAATTTGATCAAGATTAAGGGATAAGATTGAGGGCTTTTTACCCCTTAAAATTAAGATGATCGGAGAGCTACCTTGCTCCTCCAAGGGCTATCCCAGAGCACACAGCGAAACCAGCTCGGGAATTTTCAAAAAACATGGCTGCGTGAAGCGAGGAATAATTTACATGAATAAAGCTATCTACACAACTTTTTATATGTTTATAATGACTCGGTTTGATCTGAAATGTGCTACACAAACGATGCATAGTATTGTAGGTCTTAACTGAAGCTTTCAAACGGTAGTTTTAGGTTACAATTAGCGTGTATACCACCACTCCATTGGCTTATATGGTAGCTTGCCAGCTAGATGCTACATACACTACATGTAAGTATTTTTGGCTTATAATTAATTTAAAAATGACGACAGTCTTGTTTCGTGCTCTACACAGTTGTATACATATATATTTGCAACCATGGTCTTCATTGAAACTTTTTTTAAATCGCTAGTTTCATAGCTCATACAGTCACGCATGACGTACCCGAAACCGAGTGGCGTCTCATTAAATAGGGGAAAGTTTTCAGCCCTTGGCCCTTACACTGGCAAGTGCTAGGGTTAAGACAAAGACAAAGACAAAGCAAAAGGGGCAAGGGGAAGAATCGAGATTCGGCCATACTGTGCATTCAGACATTTTTCAGACCCCTTCACCTTTTCCCTTTTTGTTATGGTGCAGCCCAACCTAAAATGGTTGAATTTTTTTTTCTTCATCAATATACACTTGAAACCCAATAATTACAAAGCAAAAACTGAAGTACCACATTGATACAATGATATAAGTATTCAGACCCTTTACTTAATAATTAGTTGAAGCATCTTTGGGAGCGACTACAGCCTTGGGTCTTCTTGGGTATGATGCCACAAGCTTTGTACACCTGAATTTGGGGATTTTCTACCATTCTTGTCTGCAGGTCCTCTCAAGCTCTGTCGGGTTGGATGGGGGACCGTTAGTAGTCTCTCCAGAGATGTTCGATTAGATTTAAGTCAGGGCCTCAGCTGGGCCACTCAAGGACATTCACAGAGTGGCCCCTAAGCCACTCCTGCATTGCCTATGGCTGTGCATAGGGCCATTGTCCTGTTGGAATCTGAGGGCCTGAGTGCTCTGGACCAGGTTTTTCTTAAGTATATCTCTGTTCTTTACTGTTCTGTTTTCCCTGAAGCCTGACCAGTCACCCAGTCCCTGCCGCTGAAAAAAAAAAAAACCTGCAGCATGATGCTGCCACCACCATGCTTCATCCTCATGGTATTGGCCAGGTGATGCATGGTGCCTTGATTCCTCCAGACATGACACTTTGATTGAGGCCAAACCAGAGGATTTCATAGTCTAAGAATCCTGTAGGTGCTTTTTTACAAACTCAAAGAGAGCTTTCCTGTTTCTTTCAATGAGGAGAGGCTTCTGTCTGGCCACTCTGCCATTAAGCCCAGATAATAGCCCAGTTGCAGTGATAGCCCTTCTTGAAGTTTCTGCCATGCCCACACAGGATCTCTGGAGCTCAGCCAGAGTGACTATTAGCCAATGTGCAGTGGTTGCTTGATCAAGTGAAAGGGTGAACTCGCCCTGGCTGTGCTACATGACACAGGCAACCTTTAGACATATGATCCAATGTGGATCTAATTACTGGTTCTAATTTCAACATATTTCAGCACAAACCCCCCGCTGGCTCAAATGAACACAGTATGTATTGATGTTTAACATCAAATTACTGCATGATTGTTGTAGCTAAATAATTGCAATGAACGATTAGCATGCTATTCGAGCCATGGTGTCTTTTAAAAAGAGGTTAACGTTAACTTTACTTTACTAAACAATTGAGACTAGCTTGCTATCTAATGTGAACTATGCCTAAAGTTTATATTTAAGCCACGTCTTAAGGCTACTTGTGATATGGATTGCTAAACTATTCAAGTAGCCTACATGCCCCTTTGCTTAACTTCCTGCTGAAGGTCGCAGGTGCTTGGCATCCAGACTTTATCATGATATCTGAACTGGAACTTCCCATTCCCTTGTGAAATGGGCGGTTGGATGATGCTTACACCAAGGCAGAATGTAGGTTTTAGGGCAATACTGTGGGGCTATCAGTCTTACATATATAAGAAACGCAAATGGTTTTTCACGGCTTGTGGCCTAAGGCCATTAGCTGTCCAGAAGATGGCCCTATCTCGCACTGGACCGAAAGTGGAATCAAGGCTATTGGGTCCTTCGTCATCCCTGCTCCGTTTGGCCAGGAGGCCAGCTCTAGGATGAGTCATGATTGTTCCAAACTTCTTCCATTTAAGAATTTTGGAGGCCTCTGCTTTTGGGAATGCAGCAGAATTCTTTTAAGCCTTCCCCAGATCTGTGCCTGACACACTCCTGTCTCTGAGCTTTACCGACAGTTGGCTTGGTTTAAGCTCTTTTGCACTGATATGCACTGTGTGACCTTATATAGAGAGATGCGTGTCTTTCCGAATCATATCCAATCAATTGAATTCACCACAGGTAGACTACAATCAAGGTGTATCAAGAGAAATGTGAGGCACCTGAATTAGTTTTCAGACCATTTGCTATGACATTTAAAATTATGTTAATGTGATATTTCAGTTATTCCTTCTCAGTAAATCCTTTCTAAAATCCTGAAGTGAAAAGGTCTGAATACTTTCTGAATGAACTGTATGTTGGACCAATTAAATGTCTATACGGCTGAAATGTGTGTTTCATCTTCAGTGTTCAGGCAAAGCAGTCGCAGACACAGGCATCCATTCAGAATCATTTTGTGTCTGGGTGCAAAGTGATGCCATCTGCTTCCTGTGACAGCTCTCCATGATCCAATCTCTGTGGTTGCTCGTCACAGACTTGCTTGTCACAGGCTCTGTTACCTAACTCTGCAATGTTTGCTGGTACAGCCGGTATTGGATGTGACAATTTCCAATCTCTCAGAGGTTGCTTGATATTTTTTTAACAACAGGAGATGTATCTACCTGTTTAGCTGCCACATGGTTTTCCACAAGTATCCTCTCCTGTCATACTATGTAGTCAATTTGCAGTAAAAATGTCCATTTACCAACTTTCTTAGATTTGGTGAGGTACTGGATTGCGGATTACTGGTTAATGTTATCATAATATCATCATAATAATGTCTGGTTTCGCTTAGGCTCTTGAAACAAACCTAAAAACTGTCCAAAGTTCACTAAATTCTACCAAGCTACACTTCACATTACACATAGAATGGATCGATGAATGAATAGAACGAAGATTGAATAGATACATTCTGTTCCGTGTTGCCTTTCATCTAGAACACTACATGCTGCATTATGCAACAAAGAGTCCATTCATCCTAGCAAATATAAAAATAACTGTGAGTGGACGAGATGGGAGAGTCAATTAAACCCCTTAATTTAAACAAGATCGTACTGTAGTCCTACAGTTCTGAAGACCAGGGGGTCAGACGCTATGGCAGATGAGCTGTTAAATTGTCGAGGAGAATTGACGACGTATTTCTGACTCATTAGCTGCAAGTGACGATGACCTGATCAACTTTGGTCATATTCATCTTGGTCAGGTTTGAATACATGTCGTGGTTTTAAACAGCATCTGGCCACACAGTCCATTTGAGGTTTGTCCAGTATCTCATCAAATAAAATTCTTTGCTTTTCTAGCTCCGGGTTATGCCTAAACGTCATTACATGCGTACCGACTATATCGATAAAAGCATAGGACACATATTTAGTGCATCTACAATAAGTGCATTAATCTCTGTAGATTTTTGGACAGTCGGACATAGTAATCTCTTGTCTTTTGACAAGAGATTATTTGTAACAATAATAACACAGGCATATATTATAAATAAACAGGCATATGAAGCAGTTCCTCAATATGACTTTGCTGTACTTTGATTCCATTAAATAAAAAGGATGTATATGGGAGATAATATTTTGTCCCATTTCTGCAAATTTTACCGATTTGAGAGTCTCCCACTAATGCTATAACATATTAACATGCTAAATAGTATTGCTTAACTTTAAGTTCTTCTATTTATCTTAAAAATACCTTTTATAATTGAATAAATGTAACATGAACATAGCAGTACTGATCAAATACATGTATACCTAGATTTGTTTATCATACATTGATCCCCCCCCCTCCCCCAACCTTCAAAATTGAAAGTACTTGATGGTGTCCATGACAAAGCACTTCAATTTGGCATTGAAGACCTGTTTACATATGGAACTGAAGTCAGATTTGTGACTCAAGGAAAGATTTAATGTTCATGGGCAGAGAGGGACACAGTGGCCTTTTTATACCTCCTATCCAAGGATTTGATCTGTGGCCAAGCAAATCTTTCTCAGGACACAGTGCAGTGTGAGAGGGCAACATCCCATCTGCATCTCTGAACAAAAGCAATAGTAGACAGCCAGCTAGTTAGCATCCTTGCATTCACTTGCATTCATTTGGGGGTTCATAAATGGCATGTTGTCAATATCAAGGAAGACATCGATGGTATCAAGCTAATGAAAGAGTTTGTTGTTCTCAATGTGTTCAGTCATGTGTGGTGTT
The DNA here is from genome assembly GCF_963457725.1 of Sprattus sprattus. NCBI lineage: Eukaryota > Metazoa > Chordata > Actinopteri > Clupeiformes > Clupeidae > Sprattus > Sprattus sprattus. The sequence continues at coordinate 17,470,269 of NC_137908.1, read as the reverse complement.
TGGCTCTGAAAAATTTGATTTCTGATTTATAAGCAGAAGATGACAATCTGATATTGGAACTCAGAAATGTTCTCAGAGGCAGACTCTGACTTCCTTGTTTTCTCGTAAATGTCTGAACAAATGCATTTTGGGCTCTGATGTAGGAGCGTTATATGTCCACTAAAGTGACAGCGCCCTGCCCTTTGTCTTGATGACACTAAAGCTGCTGGAGTACTGAACTGCTTGTGGACCAGGATAGCTAAAGCAACGGGTCTCAAAATCTTGCCTTACAGATTTGTTGGATTTCTTGATTCTATAGCCTAATTTACATAACATATGAGCATGAAATTCGACATTAACATCAACCCCAGCAACCAAAACGCATTCATACATGTGATGCTAAACATGTAAGTGTACCAAGTACTATTCAGCAGCAATGTGAAGATGGAATGTGGATGTTTGCATTTGCATGAAGTCCGGTTGACGCCTGAGGATTTTGGACATCAGAGGAGACTAGTTTCATCCAAGGCAGGTCTGCTGAGGGAGTCTCATTGTTCTTCCCTCTTTTTGAGTTCGACTCTGACTTATTTGTTCTGCGTGCTGCTCTCAGATGGGCCTGCCCTCTCAGGTAGCCTGAAATATTTAATTCCAGCCAGATTGCTGAGACACAGCAGCACAGACTGCAGAGCCAAGCAGTGTGTGTGTGTGTGTGTGTGTGTGTGTGTGTGTGTGTGTGTGTGTGTGTGCGAGCAGATCAGTGCGGCAGACTGCTCTTTGTCATGCATGTGAAGATTCACACATTTAGATGAATTCATGATGTGTGAAGGCTGGAGCACAGCCTTGGCCAGATTAGTGGCAGAAATGGTTGAGAGCTTGTGTGCGTGTTTCAGTATGAAGACTGATGAAATCCAGGAGAGAATCTGAAGATTGTTTAAACCTCACATTGTATAAGAATATACAGGTATGACCTGAGGCATAGTGCCTTATAATCCCAGAAATACCTCAGGAGATATGACCCAGTCAATGCTGAGTGATAAGACAACATTTCTTACCGCCCATCTCACCCAGGACTTATTATCTGTTCTAGGCCCTCTCCACTGATGCTCATCAGCTGACTGTTTTTCTTTTCTCTGATTCGTTCCCCCTGACTTGCGGTTGTAATCCACCGTTTGTTCTCCCACATAATCTACTACTTGTGTTCCCACAATCCTCAACTCCTTTTATTTCATTAAAACCCTTCCAGAAGTGACTAGCGTTAAGAATAATCGAATACAGCTTAGAATAGCATACAAAAACCACATAAAAAAAGGAAACAATAGATTCCATATGAATTTGTTTTGCATTCAGTGTTTCTCTTTTGTCATCTCACTGAAGGAGATTGGCAGTGGTCTGCCTCCAAAGGTCTCTGTATCCCTTGTGTTTTAGGACCAAGTTAAAAATAACCTGAATTAAAGCCCTGTTATCCTTCAGCCCTTGAAATCCATTCGTCTTTCTATCATTCACCCTCTACCGACTGCCTGAATAATAAATATAACAATGCATTTTATTGTTGTCATACAAAGTGACATCATGTAATTTCCCAGCAGTGGTGTCATCTCCATGGCATCATGACATGAGTAGTCTTGAGTTGTTATGCAACTATATGGGATCTCTTGTTAATCTGGAATTGAGATGAGTCCAAACATACGTGAATTTAAAATTGCACAATTAAAATGAACTCAAATCAATCCTTGCATAATCTATGCAATATGAACATTTAAATGAGGTTCTATTTATATTGTGTACTATTAAAATGGCACCATGCTGCCACTTCACATAACATAATTTGTGTCTGTCGTGGTATCCTAGGGGACTTAGTACTGGACAAATATGCTAAACAGATATTTGCATTAGAAATGATTCCCATACTTCCCATGCTGTTGTCATCTCTCTCAAGAGGATTAGTGCTTAAACACACACACACACACACACACACACACACACACACACACACACACACACACACACACACACACACAATATATGTCTGTTGTCACTTGGATGTTTTGACAATTATGACACACAAGTCACAGTTATCATGCATATTTGTTCCTCAGCCATTGAGCTGGCCATCTCAGCACCTCAGTGTAGCACTGAGGCTCAACAACAGCACCAGACCTAAAAATACACTCCAAATGCACCATGAATATTAATGCTTTGTGCTGATGACCAGGCCTTAATTGGTTACCTCACCATTAGCCGATGCTGATTGTTTTGTTGTCCTGCATGTTGGAGCGATAAGCGGGTACAGTTGAGAGAAAGATGAGTAAGTTAATAAAACATGAGGGTCTACGTATTGCACACTTGAAGCTGTCTCTGAAAGGGCCCTCTGTGTTTCCACTGCAGTGTGGAAATATGAGAGTGCATAATGGGATTGTAGAACAAAGTGTCACTAGGGGCAACATCGTCGGGGAAAAAACTGCAGTAAAATAACTTCATTTGTGTGTGTGTGTGTGTGTGTGTGTGTGTGTGTGTGTGTGTGTGTGTGTGTGTGTGTGTGTATGTGATATTTATCACATTTGAGAGGCAGTTTTACACTCTGACTAATTTTGTTTTGATTTTCCCGATGGTGACTTTCAGAACATTTACATGTTAGTCAACCACTACTTTCTACCAACCTTTTATAAAAATGCCACTACAGACCTTATGAACATCTAAGGCAGTTGCTCTGTCTTGCCTGTGAGATCTATAAAATGATGTGTATGCCACAGTTCCATATTGTTAGGCTTGCAGTATCAAGTAGTATTCAGTATTCATGACTTGCAGATAGATGCTTTGTTTTTTTTCTGCGGCATGTTCACAGGCAGTTGTGTTACATGATCAGATTAGCAGAGTGATAACCTCTATCTCTTTTTATGCACCAAAAATTCTCCTCCTAGTGGGAGCAATATGTTTTCAACGTTATTTTTTGTAAAGTGATGAGCTTGCTGGTGTAATGCTAATTTCCCCATTTAGTCTTAATAGCTCAATATTGGCTCTCTGCTTTGCCTCTTCTCTGATGACAGAGATAGAGACTCTGTAAACAGTCTAACAGAGGACAGTATACGACCCTATTGATGACTGAACAATGAAAACAACAAACACACAAAAAAAGGAATAAATAATGCACCTGGTGTTGTGTGCAGACTGCGATGCTTTGAGGCTGCAGGGAGGAAGACGAGTAGAACAGTACACGGCAGGACTGCCTCACCATCTCTGCAGTGCAAAAAAGAGGCATCACCAAAAGCAATCGGATCTCAGATGTTTTGCTTTATGTTCATGAATAATGAATCAAGCCCATAGTTCAGGCAATAGATGGGATTAGTCGAGGACCACTGTAGGTCTTCCATTTCCTCCACCAATAATTACATCTGCAGTTCCCACTGTTTTGTTCAGATATTTTCTCTGATGTGCAAATGTACACCATCCCCACAGTTGAGGTGAGCTGTATCAGAAATTCAGCACCTCGTGTGATTCATTGCAGTACAACCCCAGAAAAACGGACAATATTTTTGTGGCGAATGATTCACTTACTGTCGGCTCTCTGCTCACTGAATGTTCATGCATTAGCATTGAAGGTGCGGGGATGGGATGCTGGAGTCTATTCAAATGGTCCATTTGCTAACCTGAAAAAAGTTTTTGACTTTGAAAAGTTCTGAAAGGTACTTGTGTATTTACGTTGTGCAATAAATATAAGGTCTGGGTGTAGTGTAACCCAGTGGATAGTATTTGGTGTTTCTCACAGAAAAGCTGGGGCTGTGCATTTCTATACAGAGTTGCACCGGCAGTGGATCTTGCTCTTGGCATTTTCAAAAATACCCTTTTCCAACACTACTGGGAGATCATCAGTCTGAAAGACCCTATTTTAGAAGTTGCCTTTCACTCTGCAGTATACCTCTCCCATAAGCAAACCCCTCTATTGTAAAGCAAGTCTCAGAGCCTGAAAATAGTGGGGAATAAAATAATATCACCGTCGGACTTAAATGAATATCAGGAATTTCCCGGGAAAACACAATGTGATGAGAACCTCCTGTTGTTTCAGCTCCGTTCGGCTCAGCTCATCGGATGCATAATTCATGCTCACTTCCCTGAAACTCGCCTGCATCGTTTGCTTTTGGCTCTCGTCTGTCCTCTGGAACAGTTCACACTTTCATCTGCCAATGGACACTTCTCCTCTGAGGTGTTCCTCTCTCCCTCTCTCTGGCTCTCTGCACCCAGCGGCCATAATCAATAGGCAGGCCAGACGTGAGCGCGCTGAGGGGAACACGAGTGAGACAGGCTCAGCACCACTGCACATATATCTGCAATTTCACAGAAATAAAGTGAATGTGTGAATAATACGACTAAATAATAAATATGAATGATTGATTGCAGCGCTCTAGCATAGCCCTGGGGTTTGGGTGGAGGACACCGCTGGATAGTATTATGACATTAGTCTGGAATACATGGCACTTATAATAAATCTATGTGCCTGACATTATGCCCCATTATGGGCCCCAGATGAGTCAACTGCTGGTATTAAGAACACTTTTTTGACTTTACTGTTTTGGACACATACATACTGCATACGGACAAAGAGTCAAACTGAATAAAGACTGTTTACATACTAAGGTTGTGCTTATTTTCTTTGGTAGTACTGTAAAAGGTGTGTACAGAGAACTACAGATTTATCTGATTGCACTATCTACCATTTCTGCTCTGGCTGTGAATGAGCACAACCTTCCCCCTAGTGTTCTGTAGCCTGATAGTGTACTCAGAAAGGGTCAGTCCACGGACTTTTTTTTTTTTGCCCTGACTTCCCTCTGAACGAGTGACATTCACTTGCTCTTTGAGAAGCAACAGATTTATTGTGTTTGAGGTGTAATGGATTGGGCCTAAGTGCTGCAGCTTTACATTGCAGAGAGCACTGGCACATTAGTGGCACGCAAGGTCACGGCTCCAATAAAATCCATACAGTTGTAAAGACGTCATTCAAATTTACTGGACATGGTTGCTGGCTTCATCGTCGCTAACACATAAACTCATACAAAAATTGAGTACCATGGTGATGTAAACCACTGCAGTGGTGTTTCTTGTCAAGAGAATGTAAATTAGAATTTTAATGATTGCCCCTTTGTTGGTCTCACATACCGCAATTTGTAATTAAATGGAGGAGAAAACTTGGGCAAATATGTAAACATACTTCATGTTATGACACTAGCATAGGTACGAACACAAAGAAGCACAGACTCAGTTGTGGCATGCTACTCTGTCCTTTGATTGTTTATTTTAAATGTGTGATGCTACAACATAATTAACATTACGTAAAATGTATGTTATAATGAGTTTACAATCTTTCACAACTAACGAATAAAGCACATCCTTTAAAACATACCCTGACAACACCCATGGGATGGTTTAAAAAATACTGCTCTTCCTGCCATTTTTTTTACCTATGTATCTTTTTCAGTGTCAAAATGTTCAAGAAAGTTCTGAGCCTAGCTTAAGAAGTGTCCATGATAGATTTCAGCGCTCCGCTTGTCTCATGTGAAGTCCCCTCTGAGTCCCCGTGTCTTCACTGTCTGCAGGGCAGCAGCAGCCATGCCGTTTGGCTGTTTAACCCCTGGGGAAAAGAAGAACTATAACAACCCCTCAGAGGTGACAGACAAATATGACCTGGGACAGGTTGTCAAATCGTGAGTACATTTCCAAAAAGCTTGTTACTCATCTTACAGTTTCTTTGTGAAACCTACTCTTTTTGCTCTCTGTGCCGTGTTCCAAGGCTTCCATTTGCCTCCTGTTACCTACTACGTATAGCTACTACAATAACTATACGTATACTACTTATTCATAGCTGGTATCGGTTGTAAAGCACCTGTGCTTCTATACTCAGTACGTGGTTTATAAATAGAATCATAAACCAATAGAAAATTGAGAGAAACACTTCCTTTGAGAAACAGATAGCAAAATAAACAATTTTGTGTGTGTGTGTGTTTGTTGCATATGTGTTTTGCTTGTGTTTGTGCCTGTTACAGGGAGGAATTTTGTGAGATATTCCGGGCAAAAGACAAGAGCACTTTGAAAATGTACACCTGTAAAAAGTTCCTCAAGAAGGATGGGAGAAAAGTGCGCAAAGCAGCCAAAAACGAAATCATCATCTTGAAAATGTGGGTTTGGAACGGTCTTGATTCTTTATAATCTAAGCATTTTTATTCAGTGTGCATGCCAACTGTAGTTTAAACACTAAACATTAGTCTCTTTTTGGATTTCAATCTCTTAAGTGCTTTGCAAACAACAAGATCGCAATCATTATACACATCTGTTTTGTTTTTGCTCTCTCTCTGTCTCTCCCTCTTTCTCTCCATTTCTGTCACACACTCATTCACACACACACACACACACACACACACACACACACACACACACACACACACACACACACACACACACACACACACACACACACACACACACACACACACACACACACACACACACATACAGGGTGAAGCATCCAAACATCCTGCAGCTGGTTGATGTCTATGAGACAAGAAAGGAGTACTTCCTCTTCCTCGAGCTGTGAGTGCGAATTGAAGCAATGGGTTTCTTTTTTTTTCATTTTTGTCTCAGAGTTTCATTATCCCCCCCATACTCTTCAATAGTCACAAAAGAAAGGAAATCATTGAGTCAGCCTGTCTCCCCTTCCAGGACATGTGAATATCAAATGTATGTGCATTTATATCACCAGGGAGGCAAATATCCAAGCTCATTTTGTGGTTCTTCACAATATTTCTAAGGCAGGCAGTAAGATATTCCAGAATACTCTTTTTCTGATCCCCAGCCATACTTTGCCATTCTCAAAAAGAATCCTCTGATATCAGAAAATAACTGTCAATCATTTAGCAGACCGGGGCAAAGTGCAATCTCTCTAAAGGTCTCTCTACATTTTCTAAGGCAGTGCACAGCTTAATAAAAACTCAGATTGGAGAGGAATTCGTCTTACTAGTCCTTTTCAAATCCTAAAGTGTGCCTAGACTACAGTAAAGAGGAACACACTTCACTGTGGCAGGGCCGACAGCTTACCACCCCCTTGTCCACAGAGCCTCAGGAAGAGAGGTGTTTGACTGGATCCTGGACCAAGGCTACTACTCGGAGAAGGACACCAGCAATGTGATGAGACAGGTCCTGGAGGCCGTTGCCTACCTCCATTCTCTGCACATCGTTCACAGGAACCTCAAGGTACCCTCTGCTCTGTATTGGCACCTAGTGGACCAATCGCAGCACTGCATGGAGACACTATACCGAGAGAAACCGCAGAGATAAAATGATGATTTATGAACAACCAAGCGAGACCATCCTAATTAGATATTTCACCAAATCATTACTGCATGGATTTAATCCTCTAGGTTTTATCCTGTTGTTTATGATTCCAAGTTTCACTGGTAATGTTTATGCTAAACATCAACATACTGCACTAATTTGCTCATTTAATGTCTCATTCATTGTTATTGTTTTTTTCCTCAGAGTCTAGCAAAGGATGCATCATTTTAGTTGTTTTTGCAGTTTTGTAATAACTTTTGATATTGCTCAAAGTATTTGGCCAATATTATCTGTTTCATCCTTCATGCAGTTAGAGAACCTTGTCTACTTCAACCGCCTGAAGCATTCAAAAATTGTCATTAGTGACTTCCATCTTGCTAAGCTGGAGAATGGCCTGATCAAAGAACCCTGTGGTACTCCAGAATACCTTGGTGAGCAAAGAGAGAGAATGACAGAAATGATATAAAGTGATACTACTTACAACTTCAGTGGAAATAAAACCTGTATGTTGATGTAGCAAAATGTAAACATTTCACACCTTTGTCATCTTTCATCAGCTCCTGAAGTGGTGGGCAGGCAGAGGTATGGGAGGCCAGTGGACTGCTGGGCCATTGGCGTGGTCATGTATATTCTGTGAGTACACACAGACCCCCTATCTGTGGTGCACTTGCTCTGTGGTGCTGCACAACCAACATCATCATCATCATCGTCATCATCATCATCATTATTCATCATCATCACTCCCTAGAGCATCTTCTGGATCTTTGCATCTGTGTGTGAACAGATTTAATCTCTCATGGTCTGTAAGTACTTGTAGATCTCCAGGTCTCTGATTGGTCTTGTCAATCACTCTTCCCACAATGAATTGTAGTTTTGAGAGCTATTTACAATTCTGAGAATTAGTTATTTTTATGGTATTAAACATGGGCATTTACAATGGTGAACAATTTTATTTTAGTATGATTGTCTATTGAGTGTAGCCTTTGCAATTTATCATTAGGTTTAACTGTTTGCTGTCTCTTATCGGTCAGGTTGTCAGGAAACCCTCCATTCTACGATGATGCTGATGACGATGACTACGACAATCATGACAAGAACCTCTTCCGGAAGATCCTAGCTGGAGATTATGAGTTTGATTCACCCTACTGGGATGAAATCTCTGACTCCGGTAAGCCCCTCTGCATGAACTCACAATGAACCTACAATGATATGCACTGGCAATGGCAAGCTGGGATGATTGATAAGCAGAATAAGTTTGATCAAAGCTGGCTTTGGATGAATTTTCTGTCTTTTCGATCTGTGAGAGTTTTCTGGCTCAGTCATAATGACTCACTGATTTATGTGAGCGGCCCTGTTTTACAGCTAAAAACCTCGTGGCCTGTCTAATGGAAGTGGACCAGGACCAAAGACTGACTGCACAGGAGGCCATTAACCATGAGTGGTACTGAAGTGCTCTTGGCTTAACTGCAAAACAGAAAATATAGAGAAATATTGCAATAAGGGCTCAAATAGACCTTCACACCAGTGGCCCACTAAACCAACTACAGCTAAATCAAATGGCACTGTTGATAAAAGGGCTCTTAACACAGTTTTTCGTCATCATTGGGTGGATGTCTACAGGGTTTGGTGGTTTCTCATATTTTGTGCATCTAGTTGATTGTCTTTCTCACCTTTTTTCAAGGATATCTGGAAACGCGGCCTCAGATAAGAACATAAAAGATGGCGTTTGTGCTCAGATCGAAAAGAACTTTGCTAAAGCAAAGTGGAAGGTATGATTTTACATACTGACACTGTTAATGTTACAAGATTGAATATTGACAAATACTTACTCTGTTAATGTAACAACCTTAAATAGACAAATACTGACAATGTTAATGTTACAAGAATAAATATTGACATGTACTAACACTGTTAATGTAACAAGAATAAATATTGACAAATACTGATACTGTTAATGTTACAAGATTAAGTCTTGACCGCCAGTTTAGAAGGACCACAACCTGCATGTCACTTCTTGAAATACCCGGAAAATCAGCACTTTCTTATCTTTTATTCGTTTTCAGTGTTATCAAAGGATGCAGGTGTGAAAGGCTGCATTGCCTTTCATTTCTCCTGCAAAGAAACATTTGGGGACAACGATGGCGAGATTAGCAAGCCATGTCATCCCCCTGCAGAATTTTAATTTTTGGAAACTGGTTTTAGCATCTACGGCTTAGTTCAAGAAAGGATTATTTTCCATCCAGCAGACCTGAGAATTCTTTGAGCTTTGGCAAATAATAAACCATTAGTAGCACAACACTTCAGTTCCTCTGAAGTTAAATCCACATTGATGAGATGAGACTTGGATTAAGGAAAGCAAATATAAAACAACAAGCTGACTCTAATCAAAATATTGTAATAGTGTCATAAAAGTTTTAAGTTCAGAGTTGTGATATGTAGGCTGTATAGGTTTTGTGGTACAATGAGTGCCTATTATTTAGCCTATTGTTGGAATAAAGTCTGTCTCCTTAACCGCCCATTGAATGGATTAAGCAATTAAGTAAAAAAAATCATAGAGCTGAATCCCTAAATGTTTTGATACGCGCATTGGACTTCTCATGTTACCCTAGAATTTCCATAGAAGGCACTGTTAAAAGTATATTTCTGTGATCAGCAATCATGTCCCCATACAAAAAATGTTTGTAATTCAATGTGGTGTGCAGTAGAGGGATGCCATGCTTTTAAACAAGACTTTTGGACACGGCTCACTTGAAATTGAGTGCCTCATGCTGGTTCTACAGATGGCAAAATTTGCTAGGTGGACAACACTCATGTCATGTTTTGTTTCTACTGCTATTCAAACGCTTGTCTCTCTGGCCCTTTCAGAAAGCTGTGCGGGTTACCACGCTGATGAAGAGGCTCCGGGCCCCTGATCAGAGTGACTCTGGGGCCTCCAGCCCGGCTACAGGGACCTCTGCTGGTCCGGTCACCCCCAGCAACACCCCCCAGCCTCCAGCCGTGACCCCAGAGGCTACCATCAGCACCGTGGAGACCCCCACCCCGACCCCGACCCCCGACCCCGCCCCTGAGCAAACCACTGTCACCGTGGAGACAGGCGTTCCCTCGCAATGCAGTGCTGACACTCTGACAGAGCCTTGAAACAACCGTGTAGTAAGTCTGAAAGGAAGAGAAAGAAAAGGGTGACCCTCCACACACACACACACACACACACACACACACACTCTCTCTCTCTCACATACACACACACACACAAAATGCTCTCATTTGGTATGCATGCATGCAGGCACACATAAACACACACTGTGTACATGCCACACGGACACAGAAATATTGAACACTGCATACACACTCTTTTCGTATCACTGATACAGGTCTCAGTTGTCAGAGAGTGTACAGTGCCTAGAGGAAGCCTGTGCCCCCTTGCACAATTAGCACCTTTTGTTGTCTTGAAGTCCTGAACTAGAGAACATTTGATGGTTTGCTTTTTTGTAGAATATCAGCTTCGCTGTAACCAGATGTTCCTGAATATCCTCATATCAATTGGAACTGCTGTTGTTTAAAACAAAACCTCTCCATAGAAATTAGTGAATTTAGACGATGAAGGGTACGTCATAAAAACAGGAAATGGATGGTTGGGAAGCTTGGGATTAATGTGAGGCATAATATCTGATAGTTGAACAGAAAATATATTTATATATGAAGTACTGTATATGTTCTCATCTGTTCAGTAAGAGCTCATTGCAGTACACATCATCTGTAGCCAATGTACTTGGATCATAAACTGTAATTGTAGTTCAAAATAGATGCTTATTTGTTATTACATGTTTCATTAATTTTTGTCTCTTTGGTTAGTAATATGCAGGGATTCATCAGGTCAAAAGTAGAATTTCCAATGTACATGCCGTATTGATGAGGCTTGTTTGTTGTTGTAAGGATTCCTTTTGAACTCTCTGGCCCTCAGGACATTTCACTATATTTATAAATAGTGTATAAATTGTGATAAATTCTAACAAAATACTAGCTGTCCACATTTTCCCCATAGGTTATCGATTAATCCATGCAATTATTGAACAAAAGGAATACAAAAATCAAACCGTGGCTGTATCATTTTGGGCTATAATAACAATAATGAATTGTGTTCACATATCACCTCTCAAACTAATTCCCTTAAACAAAGTCTCAGATATTTTTTTAATCTGGCAGATTTCGAAATATAGAATGACAATCTTCTCATTTAGGTTACTAAAATAATTTGAATATCTTACAATGTCTATCATAGTTAATCATATTGACCAAAGGAAAACAGAATTCTATTTGCCTGTGCACTACATACAGTATAACTTAATATTACAGAATTATCATTATCTAATCAATGTCATAGCTATTTGTTTTAGCAAGGGGCTTATTTGCAATTAGAGATTTTGCCTTCTTTCTCTCTTTCTTTCTTTCTCTCTCTCTCTCTCTTTCTCTGTGAATATGTAGTTGTGGGCACATTTCTTTACACCTTGAATCTTACAACAAAGTTTTACGAGTCATAAGCAGATATTACAAGGGCACAATGCACAACATTTCTGCAACACACTGCTGTTCACTCACTGAGTCACAAACTGCATCCTAACACAGAGTGAGGGAAACACCATCAGAGAGTAGCACCCACCTAGATTCTAGCTGGTAAGAATACTCTGCATGGGCTGGATATACAGTAGAGAGAGCCGAGAACGAACTGTGTGTGTAATGTACATTGTATAATAATATGTATCATGGAATTTCTTTGAGTGTAGCATAACTCTAGCAAAATAGTCAGACTTTTCCTGCTGCCTTCAGATGATGCTAGACGTTTTTTGTTCATATTGTAGGCTTGCCTGTACAAACGCTACCCGCAGTTTGTCCGTTTAGTGTAGTTAAACTGTAGTAGTTCTTCCTTATTTGCTTCCTGCCAATGGAAAACTGCACTTGAAAACACTGATGCCCTGACTTTGTGCTTACCCACCGCAAAGCGCAATTGAAAACACTGAAAACATGGCTGCCCAAGCCATAACCCATCTATAAAATACATAATGCATGTGTCCTCTGTTTATATGTTCTGTTGCATTAAATATGTACTGAAGAAAATAGTCAAGATATATCTTAATTCTCTCATGTTGTCTCTAACCAGGTTGAATTGATTTGATGTACATTTTTGACAATGATGAATCTAATTTAACATTTTACAGAGTAATAGTTTTTTTGTCAGTATTAAATACTATGTGCCAAACAACAAAGCTCTTTTCAGTGTGTTGGCAAAGTTATAATTATTTTACCTTTTTTTATGTGCAGTATCAACCAAGCAATACTGTAACATTTCTTGAAATTTCCACCTCATGGGTAGAGTAAGGATGTGCGGAGTAAACATAATAGAAATCACTCTTTACATTAAGAAATACAAAACAACAATGGTAAGGATGCAAGCTTTGCCAATGATCACACATGATCCAAAGATAGTGATCTATCTATACTTCGTATCTGCTGTCAATGAGGCACACACGATTTAAAGTGTTCATTCACTTACTGTGAGTGTGTCACAACACACAACCTAATTTTACTGTATCATAAATGATTGTGCTCATACTATGTTAGCGAAATAACAAAGCAATGATTCGTATCACTGGTCAAAACCTCTCATCACTACTTTTGGTCTGTGTACGTGTGTAGCTCCAATACACGTTTCTGTTTGATGAATCTGTATTTCTTGATTGAAATAAAAAAATAAAAATAAAAATAAAGTATATGTACAGAATGTCACACTGTGGTTGTTCTTTCTTTCAGGTAGCAAATTATATTAAGTGGTTGTTAACGTGGTGCGACTTAAAAGCATCAATTGATGGTAGTTAAAGGTGCAGTCCTCGATTCTGGGGAAAGGTTGCTAACATTTGAGCTCAACAGCCAATCACAAATAAAACAACTCCCTTCTGAGCTACTAAAGGATTGTATTGATTGGCCGGAATAGTGTAGGGCTGATTTTTCATTTATAGGACCAGGACTGTGCAAGATCATAGGAGCTTTTCTGAGGTTCCACTAGATGGACAGCTAGAGGAATGTGAGGAGAATTTTGCCAAATGCAACAAAAATTTTGACTATAATTATTGAAAATGTAGTGCCCTCAATTGTGCATATTTTATACCAGCAGTGTAACTGAACAAGGTGCTTGAAGAAAAGCACAAATTGTTCTAGAGTTTGATATAGAGGAGGGTTAAAACAAGTTTCCCTCTGCAGAGAGGGCTAAGACACAATGAACACTGACTGTTTAATCCTTCAGTTATAATCACAGCGAAAAACTGAATAGTTGAAATGGACTTTTATGCATTTAACATTTATGCTATGATCAAATAGCATTTTATGAGAGAATCACAACACAGCACAGCTTTTCCTGATGGCTCAAACGCTCATTGGAATGCACACAATTTGACCGTTATAACAGTAGATCACTGACAGCGTTGCAGAGTAACATGTAACAGAGTTTACAAAATTACAAAATAAAAAAACACCATGTCTTGAAGCTTCTGTTTCCACCCATCCTCTGACTGAGGTTCTACGCAGTGTTAAATTCGTTGACGAAAACGTTTACGAAAAGTATGCGTGAACGACCTTTTTCCCATGACTAAGACGAAACTAATTGAAGTATTTCAAGCTTGACTATTATGCAGTTGTAGACACAACACAGGGGTCCCTAGGCCTGATAATTGAAGAAAAGGAGTTTAATGTGGCTATAAGATGGACTTTCAAATGTGTCTAAAACTAGACTAAAAGACTTTGTCGACTAAAACTAGACTAAAATGTTCTGAGTTTTCGTTGGCGAAAACTAGACTAAAACTAAGGAGGATTCAAATGACTTAATGTGACTAAAACTAATATGCATTCTTGTCTTAAGACTAAAACTAAATCTAAAATAGCTGCCAAAATTAACGCTAGCCCAGAGGGCTGGTATATAATCTGGGCATGCGCGATTTCTGAGGAAGATATCAAAACATTACTCACATGGTTGTGCTGCGTCACACTATATAAAACGCGGCACACAATCTTTAATCCCTCATGCCATAAATTAAGATATTTCTATGACAGCGCCAGGTGCCTACTGACTTTTGTCTAAAAGCTGGTAGATACACCCCTTTCCAGGCTAGAGCGCTAGCTGGGTTTACTTCAGTTCTACTGTTTTTTAAGGTAGCTGTCGCTACTTTATTTATTTTACATATGTTTATTATTTAGTCATTTGGCTGACTAGAGAAAATCTCTCAGTCTTATCTAGCATAGGTAGCTACAGGCTCAATATCTGTCGCTTGTGGTTACTGCCCCTACCAGCCCTGCAGACTCTGAGGCTAGCAAGGGAGGTAGAGAGTAGCTAGAGGACATCTCTCTGGCTATATCTCTCATAGGCTGCTACAGGCTCAATATCTGTGCCTTGTGGCTGCTGGTACCACCTCTAGTACCACAGACTCTGAGGTGACCACCTCTGGTACCGTTGTTATTATTGGTACCAGTAGGGCAGAATTGCTAGTACCACGTCTGGTACCACTGCATCTGTGCTCGTTGCAGATAAGTGCACAGATTGTGCTTTGTAATTTAGTGGTATTACTCCTCTCTATACTATGCCTGGCTTTCATGATTACACAAACTGCAATGGAAAAATGCCCATTGAGGACAGCCACAGCCTCTGTGTGGTGTGCCTCGGCGCAGAGCATGCTGTCGCTTCAAGGGCAGACCCGTCCAGCTGTCCAAGCTGTGCCTCATTCTCCACTCTTACCCTGTCAAGTCGAGTAAACAAGGTTGCTGGTGGTAATGGATCTGTGTCATCAAGGGCATCTTCTGAGGGAGCTTCATTTGAGACCAAAGTCGGTGAAAACAAGGAGTCTGCCTCACCCCTCTCTGGTAAGAAACACAGGAAAAGGAAGCATGAGGCATACGAGGCTCTGGCCACTACAATGACTTCTTTGGCTAAAGAGGTGTCGTTGCTGGCTGTGAATCAGCAGTGGATGATGGAGCAGCTGACTGCCCAAGGCGAGCATTCTGCTGGTGCCTCTTCTTCTCACTGGCCTGCCCCTCGGGGGGCCACTGATGACTGTGGAGGTATTTCACTGATTGCATCTGATAACCTTGAAGACCTTTATATTGGCAACCAAGCTGCAACATCCCCTCATCCATCGGATCTGAGCTCTGACCAAAGCTCATCCTCAAATGATGTGCCTTCTGACGCTTCTGCTGCACTCTCTGATGATGAGTTTATTGGCCTAATGTGCAGAGCTGGTAGGCATATAAAGGTGGAGATGCCAGCTACAACGCAGGCCCCACCATCTCGGTTTGACAGGACAAGAGATGCCAAGTACACCATCTTCTCTCCCTGTGCTACCAGATTTTGTCAAGGAAATGACATCTGTGTGGCAGCACCCTTAAGCTGCCACCACACCTCTGAGGCAATGGGCACAGTTTGCCGGTGGTGGTGGTTGCCCGTTCGACACAGGGTATTGCTACGTTGTGGGCGTCGTGGGAGTTCCATTGTATGAGATTTGCCAAGCAGCTTGCTGGTCTTCACCGGCCTTTGCCAGGTTTTACTCCTTAAATGTGACATCCCGCTTGTCATTTGGGAATGCAGTTTTGAGTTCTTAACCGAGTATCCTACAGAGTTCCAGGTGGATGCTCTTGTGTGCAGCATTCAATAAAAGCCTGAGAGACATTTTTTTGTCCTGTCATTATTGAACTCTGCTGGGTGGTCTGTCCTCCGCGACGTTGTGACATACGGGTAATCCAGCCGTCTGGCAGCCTTTCTTGACTGACTGTTAGGTTACGGCTGTAACCCTGGTTCTGTGAAGGAAAGAAAGGCTGCCAGACTTTGTCGTCGCTCTGGACTTCGCGTTTAGGATTTATAAGAGGACGATTGTGGGCCGCGCTCAGTTTTATAGAGTGACTACCACACACACGTAAGTAATGTTTTGATATAAATCTTCCTCAGAAATTGTGCATGCGTGGATTATTTTCCAGCCCTCTGGGCTAGTCGACTGGCAGCCTTTCTTTCCTTCACAGAACCAAGGTAACAGCCGTAACCCAACATTTCATTGGAAATGGATACATAGATTACCGACAGGTTGGGTGTTCGAGTCCTCAGCTAGCTGGCCAGTCCGACGCAAATAGCGCCAGCCGGGAACACAAAAAATGTATTTGCTTCCCAGTTTAATTGCACTGCTGATACCCTAGGATGGTAGTAGGGACGATAAAAATGGTCTGGGCCAAACCAACTCAATAAGGTGTTGTTGCCCATGCCTGGGAAGTATAATTTTATTACATAGTTATTTCTTTGATGTTTAATATGTATCATGTTTATGTTTCAGGGTCTGTCTCGTCATCTCTGTATTGTTTGTGTCTGTGTACCCCTCTAATATGTTCTTATATATGTTCATTATCAGGTGTATGTATGTAGACCTGAACTGCTGATTGTTGTCCTCTTAGCAGATATTTTTGTATTAAGACTGTGAATGCTGAATTGTAGTCCTCTGCTTATAGAGAGGCTTAGCAGGTTTTCTTTTCACTGAGACTGCTGACGGTAGTCCTCTGCTTATAAAGAGACTCAGCAGGTCTTGTAGACTTCAATGAAGAATTATTAAAAGCATATAACTTGGACCCTCACTAACCCTAGGCCCGGTCCATCACAGCCAAGTAGGGATATATCCAATGTTCTTCAATGAGCCCAAAAGTGGGGTCCCGAACTTTCTTGAGTGACATTATGGTCAAACACAGATTTCTCGCCTGAATGCTTTGCCGGGGTGGGAGGCCTATATTAAATCTCCAAGTACACTGACATTAAAATTTGAATGGAACACAATGTGACCATAGCTCTGTGTAATAAGAGCCATAGAATCTCGGTGTCAAACTGATCAAGTTTTAGTAGTCTTTGCTGGGCCTCCGAAGGGCTGTTCCTCATCAAAGACCAGATTATGTCTGCGTGATTAAAGTCATTTCAAGGTCTTGTAGATTTAAGCAAAGAACTTGTCCTAGCCAGTCAAATATCAATCCTCAGATGCAGTCCCAACCCCATGGTCATCTTTGTGTGGTGCTCAATTTTCAGACATATGTACAGCAGTCAGTGTATTCATGTGTTTTCATTTTGTTTGTTTTTACTAGACTACTACATAGTATTACCAGTACACTGCCTGAATTAATATTAATAAATAATGTATGCCAAGTGGAGCTATCTGGAGTGGAGTAATATATTCTAGAACCTATTTGAGATGTTTAAAAAAACAGATACAAATTTAAAATCAGATGTGCTCCAAGAAAGTAGTGTTAATACCAACTGCTTACATGAAGTTTAATTAAGCAATAAGCCCCAAGAGGCCGTGCTTTGCGCTGATTTTAGAACTGGTAAGGGGAGTTGTTAGGCACGACGCGAAGTGGAGTGCCGTTAAACCCCCTTACCTGTTCTAAAATCAGCGCAAAGCACGGACTCGCGGGGCTTATTGCTTTTCTAAACCTGTTACTACACATATTTGATATGGTTTCATAAATAAAGACAATTCAATTTAAGAAATAATAGTTTAATGAACCAAATTGACTCGGTTAGTTGTTTCTGTGCTACGCAAATGTTGCAGAGTATTGAAAGTCTTTACTGAAAGTCTCGAATATTATTTGTAGGTGACATTTAGCGCTTAGACCAAAAACCCATTGAAACACAAGTAGCTTTTGTGCTAGGTCTAACAGACGTGAAGTTTCCAATGCTATTTGTCTGTTGCATAGCAACAGCCACACAAAGGGGGACTATTTTCTCTTGGCTACTGAAATGCGATACACAACGCTTGGTGTCTACAACTCCCTCGAACAAGTACATTATTGACGATACCGTACTGCCTCTCGAACCTTATTGCTTAAGTAATGCTGGATTTTACAACGGCTTTTAGCCAATCACAATCAAGGATTTGAACAATCAGGTTAAGAATTCACTGTTTAAGCACTCATGTTTATGTATGACGAGACCCCTTTCCAACACCACGACCTACATAAAATCCACTGGAGGATTTCTACAACAACTCACATTCTAGTGTTCTCATTCTCTAAAGATCAATCATATACATCAAGACATAGCCTAAGTCACTGCGACCAACTCTCTTTTATCTAACAGGCTATCTCATGAATTTTGCAGTGGTTGGGTTCGGTCAGTTTGAAGGAATGGACTGAGAGAGGGGTGCAGAACCTGAGGCCATCTGAAGAAATAAACATCCTCTCAAGTTTAGAGGGCGATGTGAGTCAAAATTACCAATCTCGACAAGAAAGAAGCAACTAGGAGGCAAAGGCTCATTGAAGCAAGTTAAGGTGCACTGTAAAAAAACAACCTAATTTTACAGTTAATAACTCTACATTTTTACAGTGGTTTTCTGTTTTATGAAATTGTATACAAAACTACGTATAATAATGGAGGTTAACTATAAATTAAAAACACGACTGCTATTTTAAGGATAATGCCAATAATGACAAATTACATGGATTTCTATTTTTTTTACAGAAAATAACTGTATTATTTATACATAATTTTTCCATTTTTCTAAAATACATGCAAATGTAAATAAAATTACACTGATAATCTGAAATTAAATATGTAGCTCATTATATTAAGGTTTATGTACATACTAACAATTTATCATGTTTCTATGTAAATTTACAGTGAATTCCTCAAAAATTCAGCAAACCCATTTTCATTAACCTGTTAGAACCTTGATGTTTTTTGGCAAATTCTACCTAAAATTCCATGCCCAAATGTAAAGGCCTACTTTTGAGTCTTAAGTATAGTATGATGGCAAATTTCAATTTGATGTTACAAAAGTGCCCCTCAAGCTATGATAAAATACCTTTAGAGTACCATATATGTTATCTCAAATTTTAGAAAGATGTTGATAACCTTCCCAAAATATAGGCGCCCCCTAATTCTTTTTCCTTTTGCATCTAGATTACTGTGGATTTAAGTGGGAAAATGAATTGAAATGGCCAGTTATGTCATAAAAGTGTGTGCCCCCAAGGGTATGCCATCACCTGAACAAATGGAACTGATATCTCATCCCAATCAAAAGTTAGAAGATAAATAATCGGTGATCTCTCCATATACTCTTCCGTGACTTTTGCTGCTTTCTGATTCTACCAGACTCTATTTCAATCTTCTCGTCATCCAACGGTTGAAGCTCTTTCAATGCTGCTGTTACCCCATAAAAACAATCTTTTTGGGGGCTGATTCACTGTTTTATTTTTAGAAGCCATGATGATGTAGAATAAATGTGTTTCGTTGTACAACTGCATTTCGTTATAGAACTGTCTAAAACTTGCGTGGCTAAACGGCAAAACAAAGGCACGTGAATTACTGATTACATCCCACCTTCTCTGTTGTGCACTCGGATATCTTTGCATCTCATTGGTCTACAGTCATGATTGACACATGTGTGGACCAGTCAAGGAAAGTATTAGTTTATGTTTTTCACGCACAGACTTAGCAGAGTTTACCATAGGAACCATGGACATATGATAGCAACAAAATAGTCTTGGGTGCGCGCATTGTGTCATACTGACAGGTCAGTCAACCTATGATATTAGTTACAGGTTCCCGTATCTTGCTGGCTGATTGGGTTATCCTGATAAGATAAGACTCTGTAAAAGGTCGGGATAGCCTTCACGCTTAGAGCAAGATGTTACTCATAAGAGGACTCAGGAGGTTGAAGATGTTAGAAAGATGGGTATTTTTATTAACCCAAATAAGGCACAAAGGCAGTTAAAACACTGACAATACTAAATCAATATAAAAAATACAGTTTTCACTTAGGACAAATGCATGAAGCCACCAACAAATAAGCAATTCACATAAGACCACATGTATAAAAAGGACCATTAACTGGTCAGTGAGAGTCCTTATTAAACACGATCACTCTCACTACGAAACAAAACAAAAGCAAATAAAAGGACCAAGGTAACTAGCCCATCGTGAGAGCTCCAAGGACTTACGTCCTATTAAACTGGCAACTTTCCTGAACAAAGAACAAAGGTAAGTTTAAGTAGCCTTGACAAGCACCTTGAATTGGCTCATACCAATCATTGATTTCAGGTGTGTCAATCAGCAAGGCACCAACACCTGTGGCTCACAGCAGCCATACCTAAACAATCAAACTCCCAATCAACTAGGAAACACAGACTACACATGGTAGCAATTAGGCTTGGTGCCGGCATAGCCGACACATAATAAAGCAGCCAAATCTCATTAAACATAAACTCCATATATCGCGCCATCTTCACAACACAAACTTAGACACTAAACACCGGTTGACAAACGGTATGAAATATGACAATATGATTATTGTTAAACTAAATAAACAGAAAATTTCAGAGACAAGACATTGAATGTGTGCTGATTTTAACTGAACAAAGACATGAACATCAAACATGTAACACACACACACACCAAAACACCTTCACCCAGTCCACAAAAGGAGCAGCCTACAGGCTGCAGTGGTGGGTCACACAGGTGCCCCGTCACAGACTCACTTTGTTCATTCGGTTAAAATCAAGCCACCCCTGAACTAAACACGTTATGTGTGATGATCAGGTGTCCCAATACTTTTGACCTGACCTAACCTTGGATCTGGCTGGCCCAGAGCAATGCAGAACAATAAAGACGAGACAAGGGGGAAATTACTTTGCAATGGACTGACTCACTCCATGTAGTTTAATATGAGTCTGAAGTCAAATGTTTTAACTTTTGTGGGTAGAGGCTATTGTGATGTTCCTGCTGAGCTCCGCTCCGGCCACGCCCCCTTCAATCACACAAGCACATACACCTGTTTCACTCTCACTCATGCTCTCAGCTGCATGTCATCAGTATCATTCACCATCCCAGCTGCACTGCATTCAGGTCCCAAATCACATGATCACACACACCTGATTCACTCCTATATATAACCTGCACTCCCCTCACTCCGTGTTTGGTCTCGTCGCTACAAGGGTGAAACCTTTGCCCAAGTCTTCTAGCTCTGTGGCCCACTCTACGTCCCTGGGATTCCGCCTTCCGGCCACCGGCAACTACAACCCCATTGTCAGCTGGCTTCCAGCCCAGCAAGCTCTCTGTCCGTGGGCGTCCAGCCCCGCAAGCTCCCTGTCTGCTGGCTTCCGAGTCAGCCATTTCGGTGCCGGCAGACTTTTAGGACTGCATTATCCAGAGTGCCGTGCATACGGCACCGGGAGTAATGTGACTGTCTTGTCCGGCCTGTAGCCGTGCACCTCTGTTCTTTGCCCTTGCGCACAGTAGCCAGAGTGAGACTCTGTGCGATCTTTAGTTCATGTTCCTAGATCTTTGTGTTAGAACTCTGTCTGTTAACCCTTTCGTTGATTTGTATACTCTGTTTGTGTCCTGTTCCCCGTCTGTACTCCATCAATAAACTCTGCATCACCTGAAACTCTTCAATCACAAACCCTGCAAGTCAATGTTTGAAATAATTGTCTTCCAAAATAAAACCATCATTTTACAATCTTGAGCATGTGTCAGCACTTTATTGAATGTGTTTGATCATAAAAATGTAGGAGCAATCTGGAAAATGACAGTTTCTCTGCTAAATGTGAATTGCCGTCACTTAATTGAAGGTGTTTCATTGTAATAAATGAGGGAAAATCTGTAAAATACCAGTGTTTCTCTGCAAAACTGTTAGGGCTACCACTTTATTGAAGGTGTTTAATCTTAATTAAAGAAGCCTGACTTAATGAATGGTGTTTGCTCGTTATAAATTAGGAAGAATCTGTAAAATAACAGTATTTTTTGCTGAACTTGTAGTACTGTCACTTTATTGAAAGTGTTCGATATTAATAATAAAAAAATCTGTAAAATAACAGTTTTTCTCTGCTGAACTGTTAGGGCTGCCACTTTATTGAAGATTTTTAATCTTAATTAAAGAAGCCTGACTTAATGAATGGTGTTTGTTCGTAATAAATTAGGAAGAATCTGTAAAATAACAGCATTTTTTGCTAAACTTGTAGTACTGTCACCTTATTGAAAGTGTTCGATATTAATAATAGATACAAAAATCTGTAAAATAACAGTTTTTCTCTGCTGAACTGTTAGGGCTGCCACTTTATTGAAGGTTTTTAATCTTAAATATCGAGGAAAACATTGTAAAATAACAGTGTTTCTCTGCTATACTTTTAGTACCCTAACTTAATAAAAGGTGTTTGCTCGTAATAAATTAGGAAGAATCTGTACAATAACAGTTTTTCTCTGCTAAACTGTTAGGGCTGTAACTTTATTAATGGTGTTTGATTGTATTAATTGAGGAAAAATCTATAAAAAAAACAGTTTTTCTCTGCAAATCCTTAAATGGAAATATCTGTAAATATAGGGTTTTTGCACTTTATTTGAATTAGGATGTTTTACTTTAATTTTGCGGTTTTTGTTTGGCAGCCGTAGCTGCCAGTAATTTACTGTTTTTTTACAGATTTTTTTTTTACAGTGTGTGAATCTGTGTACATACTTTAATGTAAAGTACAACCTTCATGTTTTTGCACAGAATTTGAAGCAGACCTCACTGGTTATTGCTATTTATACACATAAACAACCAACAGGCAACTGGCTGCTGCTACATCTATTTGGAGTAGAAAGAAGGGGAAATAGACAAAAGGATAACTGCCATGCACATTTGGCATATGACCAGGCGTAATTCGTCAGGGGAAATTTCGTATTGAGGGTGTGGTCAGAAAAAGCACGTTTGGCTGTCAAGTAGCAAGTTCAGTTGCAGCGCTAAAATAGCAGATTAGCTTGTGAACCCATGAAAATAATGATAGATGTTGCAACTATCACTCATGCTCTGAAAACAAAAACATTACCAACAAAAACATTTTCAAATGTTGAAGCCCATGTGTTGCACTTCTCAGTCATTATGCCCACATTTTCCTCAAATTATCGATAAATCATCACTTCTGAGTCATTGTGCAATAACTACAAGGGTGTGTGTGTGGTTCTACAATGGTTTGCTGAATGCACAAATCAGTCACAGTCCCGCTCTGTCACAGTTCATGTTATGAAAATATTCGTTTATATCAGCCAGTTAAATCGCAATCCCCACATATCAGAGCCAAAACACACCAATGAGGTTATTTGGGGACCGTTTCAAGTTCATTTTGGAGCGCAGGTGGAACATAAATATGGGTTAACAAAAGGAATATCTGCATTGTTGTGGATTCATTAGGATCAGCAAGGCTGCAATACATTGGCTCTTGCTACTGCACCGGAGAAGACGGTGGCAGCAGCTGCGCAGGCACTGGTTCAATCCCATCCATCAAGCCGCAAAATGCATGCAGAGCATCACTTGGTGCAGGGGTTTCGTCTTGACGACTCTCTGTTCCAGCGGTATTTTAGGCTCACAATTGAGCAGTTTGATGATCTGCTCTCGTGAGTTGGCCTCCGGATCACCAGGCAAGACACTCAGCTGCACGCAGCTATTTGGCTGGCAGAGCGACTGGTGTGCCATTGCTGATGGTTTCCTCCACTGCAAGTCTTTGTGGGTTGAGTTCTTTCCACTGCGTCTTAACCTGATGCGACCCTT
This sequence comes from Sprattus sprattus, assembly GCF_963457725.1. Lineage (NCBI taxonomy): Eukaryota > Metazoa > Chordata > Actinopteri > Clupeiformes > Clupeidae > Sprattus > Sprattus sprattus. Next base: position 17,446,390 of record NC_137908.1, on the reverse strand, counting down.
CCCTGGCTGGAACCTCACCACAGACAGGAGGTTGTTCAATTACCAGCTCAGCCATGCCAGGCTGGTGGTGGAGTGCACGTTTGGAAACCTCTCCAGTCGGTGGAGGATGTACAGGCGTGTCATTGCTGTCAGTGCAGCAAAGCCAGAGGCTTGTGTGAAGGCCACCTGCATCCTCCACAACTTCATCCGGATGTCAAGACCGACGAGGAGGACCAGAAGGCCTGCCACGTCTGAGCGGGATGAGAGATCAGCAGGTCTGCGGGATGCACCTCGTGTTGGGAGCAACAACACCGCCAGAGCTGCCATCCATGTCAGAGAGACATTCTCTGCCCATTTCAATGCAGAGGGTGCTGTAGCCTGGCAACCACAACCATAAACAGTCACACCAACCCAAATGCTCTTTGAAGAGCTAACCATCTTGATCATTAAAAAGCAATTATCAAATACTGCACAAGCTCTATAAAGGTTTACTATTCAGACCAGGGACCAGACTCAGGGGTTGGCCTGATTTTATAGTACAATAACACATATATTTCACAGTATAATAACACCGTAATGGAGTTCTACAACAATGGTATATCATGCTTTTCTTAGAATTTGAATATAAATTCTTGTAAAGGGGTAACTCACACGTAACGCAATGTGTTAAATGTGCTAAATGTAAAGTCAATGATAGAACGGTATTGATTATGTAACACCTGTTTATTTAGAAAGACAGACATACATACATACAACATGCATAACACAACTGGGGGGAAAATGCAGTTCACAGTGCTGCATCGCGGTCTTGCTCAGCCTAATACACACTTTTATAAAACTGAAATTTCAGTTCCTGTTGCATGGCTCGAGGCAAGCGTTCCAGCGCTGGAATAAGGCTCCTAAAAAAGAGCTCATTCTCATCAGGAGGAGGGGTGGAGGCTGAAGATAAAGGGGCAAGGTAATTATAGTTTTGCATTTTTCAATATTTTTTTTTTTTTTTTCGTTTTGACGTTTTGTTTTCAATTTCAGTTAAGTTTTAATTTGTTTTTAAAGCGGGTTTGCTAGTTTAGATTAGTTTTAATTTTTTGAAAAGTTTGAGTTTAGTTTTTATTAGTTTGAGTATTAGTTTTAGTCTTTACCCCAGAATGCAACAGACCAAGGGCGACCCAGTCAGGGAAGTTTATTAAAAAGAGGGCCTTGAATAATTCATGTGCATCAGGGATGCAAAGCCGGTGTTGACCAACTTGTCCTACGTTTTTTTTTTTTAAGGCTCCTCCCATGCCATCAGGAGCCCCCTTGCAATGACTTGCTTCAAAAAAGTTCCATGTACTGTACCTCCTTTCAGGCCTCAGCTCAGTGCTGAAAAGGTAGATATTCCCTTTATGTTTATTTTGCGTGCACGGCCCATCACTGAGAAAGTGAAGGGTCATTCGTTTGCACATAATACAGCACTGGAGCCATGTGTTCCCATATACCCGGAGGACCCATTTGTTTGGAGGGTGAAACTGAGCAGAAGGGCACGACCTCTTTGTCCCCACCTAGGTAAAGCACACCAGTGTGTAGTGTAGCTTGATTTTGTGAGGCGCCAAAGCGAACAGACTGGATCTCTGAGCTGTACTTGCAGGTGTAATTTTCAGAAAAGTCAATGTGAATGATTGCCTCTTCTTTTGGCAGGTTTTTTTTTTTTTTTTTAAACTTTTAAATAAGATGTATTTACTAGGTAATAACCATTTAATTAAATACAATTACCAGGTAATTACCAAGAACATACCAGGTTATTACCAGGTAATTACCCAGTGTTTACAAGATATTTTCCTGACTACTACCAGGCATTTACCCAATAATTACCTGGTAGATACGCAGTAATTGTATATTGTAGATTTTAAACCCGGTAGTTAAAAATATTTACCTTTTATTAATCTGGTAAATACCAACAAGTTACCTGGTATTTACCCATTAATTACTTGGTAGATATCCTGCAATTGCATATTGTAGACTATAAACCCACTGAATGTGTCTATATGTGACTTTGTTAGGGTGATAATAACATAGATATTTACCTGGTAATTACCAGGTATTTACTGAAAATGATCACACACTTACCTGCTACCACTTATTTACGTGGTAGTTACCTAATATTTACCTGGTAAATACCACTTATTTACGTGGTAGTTACCTGATAACTACCACTTATTTACATGGTAGTTACCTGATATTACGAACTAGTTATCTAGTATTTACTAGAAATATACTGAAAACTACCAGGTATTTATTATAGATGATGTATTACCAGCCAACCTGTGTGGTAAGTGACAGTGAGGGTATAACTTCCAACTATTTACAAAGTAATTACTTTCTAATTACCCAGTAGTTACAATTTACATTACCAGGTAAAACCTTGTGAATTACCCTGTAAGGAAGGTGGAACTGTAAAAGGAAGCGTGGCTTGTTTCAATGATATTATCATGTAATATCAAAAAGCGCCAATCAACACATTGTATCCTGTACTGACTAGCCAATCAGCGGCGCTAGCTTGCTGGTAACTGGGAAAGTTGAGTGAAACGGTGTATGCAGCAGTCATGGATCAGAGACCGAGAAATGGCACAAGTAAGAAGTCCTATATTTGGAGTTGTTAATAAAGTCATTGTAAAACGCACAATCATAGTCAGTGGTTTTCACTCCACACTTCGTTACACCTGTTTCAAAGATCCTTGTCGTTGTATGGAAGATATTAGGATCTGCTTTGGTAGCTAACGAAAGCCAACGTTAGCATTTTCGTGACCGATCTCCTATTCACATTTAATTAAGTTAACAATGAACAGTATTCATATGACCCATTATCACGATGAGAACATTTAGCAGACAGACTGCTATTGTCTTGTTCTCCAGACACATGCAAAGGGATGGTGGGGGTATACCGTTAAGTGCATATGCATCCTCAACAGCTGGATAATGACCAGCCTGATTTCAAAACCACCTTGTAATGTCATTTTCGTTTCTTTTCATGGCACTTTGGGGTAGGCTATTTGTAACCCTTTTCTGAAGTCCTTGAAAACGTTTTATTGTGTATTTTGTGTGGAAGCGAGTTTTCTAGCGTCTCAGTGGAAGAGATATATGAGACCAATTTCTTAGTTACAATGCGTTCTGCAGCCAAGCGATCTCTGAATCGCAAGAGCCTAAGATTAACTAAATAGTACAGGTGTTCATCAGCCCTTTGGGCCAGACATAAGGCATGCTTGTTTAACTTCCCCCACGGTGTTCGTACACCGAATTGTATTCAAACCGTGCGGGGGAGACCCCAGATCTCTCCCTAGGCAGAGCGGTGGCAGATTTAGGTTATAATTATTGAATAATGAGCAGCAGTTGCCAGCAAGCTAGCGCTGATTGGCTAGTCAGTAGAGGATACAATGTGTTGATTGGCGCTTTAGAAAATCTGCCAAAAGCGCTGATTGGCTCTTTAGAAAGGCAGTAAAGACAGTGCCAAAAAGATTTTGTAATTCGTAACAGAAATCCGTATCCCTATCCGTAATGCGTAACTGAAATCCGTATCTGCAAATAGATTTTGAAAGTGAAGATAGTTTTTGAAAGTGTAAATAGTTTTTGAAAGTGTAGATAGTTTTTGAAAGTGTAGATACATTTCGTATTTGAAATCTGTATCTGTAAATACATTTTGAAAGTGAAGATAGGTTTTTTAAAGTGTAGATGGTTTCACAGATACTAAATCTATGTTACATATACAAAATCTATATTACAGATTACAAAATATTTATGGCATTGATCTGATTCCATAGTCTCTAGCATATGTTTTCCTTTGCTAGCAGGCTAATGTCCAGTGTATGGAATGACTGCATGTTCATGACTGTCTCTTGTGTGTTGACGTGTGCAGGTATGTTTGATTCAGTGTATGTTTCATGTATAGTTTCCTCTATTGTTGTTAGAATGTGTAAAGTGATGCTGCTATATTTTATGTGCTTTCACATGACGTTCATTGTTGTAAGATGAATGAGTTTGCGGTTTCTGAACTGAAGACAGCAGGCTAATGTCCAGTGTATGGAATGACTGCATGTTCATGACTGTCTCGTGTGTGTTGACGTGTGCAGGAATAAATACCAAAAAGATCAGTTCGTGGCTGGTTATTGTTCAGCAAAGCAGACAACTACAACACAACGCAGAAGAGCCCGTTACAATGGTGCCGTGAATCGGATATTCAATAATCAATTCAATAACCAATCATGTTCAATAACCGTTATTTCTACCTCTTCTGACCCTGACACTTTTTTTGGTGTTAGATTCCATTTTGTGTTAGATTCCATTTGCACTTTTGCACTTTTTATTTACATGTCCCACTTGTTTTGCAATAAAAGTAAACTAGAAAGCTATGCCACTGTTTTGCACTTTATGTATTGAGTATTGAAGTTACTCTCGTCAAGTTTTGCAGATTAAGAAGATAAAAATGAGTGTCTTTGACAGTTCACCTGTTTCTGCATTTTTGTCACAGGTTGTGTGAAGGAGTGTAACAAAATGCGTTGTATGTTTATGTAAAGGAAAGTACATGGTAATATCATTGAAACAAACCACGCTTCCTTTTACAGTACAGTTCCACCTTCCTTACAGGGTAACGACACTGTAAAACTCTGATATCACCCCGATATTTACCTGATAATTATCATGGAGATATGGGAGTTCTTGCCAGGTACCATGTTCAAATCTACACACCCTGATGGGTGGTAGAGGATTATAATCTATAGTTACCAGGAAAGTACGTAATATCATTGAAACAAGCCACGCTTCCTTTTACAGTACAGTTCCACCTTCCTTACAGGGTAATTCACAAGGTTTTACCTGATAAGGTAAATTGTAACTACTGGGTAATTAGAAAGTAATTACTTTGTAAATAGTTGGAAGTTATACCCTCACTGTCACTTACAACACAGGTTGGCTGGTAATACATCATCTATAATTCCTGATAAATACCTGGTAGTTTTCAGTATATTTCTAGTAAATACTAGATAAGTATTGGTATTTACCAGGTAAATATCAGGTAACTACCATGTAAATAAGTGGTAGTTATCAGGTAACTATCACGTAAATAAGTGGTATTTACCAGGTAAATATTAGGTAACTACCAAGTAAATAAGTGGTAGTTATCAGGTAAGTATGTGATCATTTTCAGTAAATACCTGGTAATTATCAGGTAAATATCTATGTTATTATCACCCTAACAAAGTCACATATAGACACATTCAGTGGGTTTATAGTCTACTTACTATAAGCAATTGCAGGATATCTACCAAGTAATTAATGGGTAAATACCAGGTAACTTGTTGGTATTTACCAGATAAATAAAAGGTAAATATTTTTAACTACCGGGTTTAAAATCTACAATATACAATTACTGCGTATCTACCAGGTAATTATTGGGTAAATGCCTGGTAGTAGTCAGGAAAATATCTTGTAAACACTGGGTAATTACCTGGTAATAACCTGGTATGTACTTGGTAATTGTATTTAATGAAATGGTTATTACCTAGTAAATACATCTTATTACCAGGTATTTACCTGGTAATTACTTGGTTATTAGGGGACTGTATACCAAAGTGTGTCTTTTGAATGTATGTACTGTAGATAGGCATGAAATAAATCCACCAGATTTCCTTGGGAATCTTCCACCAGTTTCTTAAGTGTGTACCTAACAGTGGTTCCATCCTTCAAGTCCTCTTTCTTTCTGAACTGTGGCCCACTGAGGGAAGGAAACTGTCTTCACAGTATCAAACTGAGGGAGCTGGATAATTTGGTTTTTGCATTCCACACACTCATTGTACATGCAGCACTTGTTAGAGAAATCACATGTTATCATTTTGGTCAAACTCTCAAGATTTGTTGTCTCAATGAGTTTCAAGTACATCTTCAAGACAAAGTCAAGATGCTCATGAATCTTACACAAATTAGTTTCACGGTCTGACAGAGTGGTATGTACAACCCAAAATGGACGCAGTCTACAGTACAGGGAGTAGGATATGAAGTGATCCTGTTCTGCAAGAAATGTTCTGTGCAGGTTCTTCATTGTATCCATTAGCAACCTCTTTTGTTTTTTCACCTTGCCTCGGGTGATTGTTTGCTTGCGTCCAGTAGTAATCTGGCTGTCATCGTCTCTGCTGTAAAAGGATTGAACTTCTGCTTTCAAGCCAAGAGGATAAGTGGGTTTTCTTGTGGTGGGGCTGATGTTTTCGCCTTGGAGATAGCGGTGCTTTTTTTGAAAATCCTAGTATCTTCTCTGCAAATGTTAGGAATCGGTATCTCTTCACAATACCTCCAACAGTTACCTTTGCAATAAGCTTTTTTCCTGATTGTTGGTGTCAATCTTCCAGTTTTTGTCAATTGTTTCACTTTGAGCATGGAGACTCACTTTTATTTAATCGTTTGTATCTTTTTCTGTATTTATCTAAACGATTCATCTCCTTCTCCAGCTATTTTGTTAATTTCTCTTCTTCTTCCTTGAAGCGATCTTTATTTTTCCCGCCACAGCCGCTTCCCTGCTTCATGTTGCCTTAAGAATAGCAAATATGTCAGTATGTGTCATTATACATGATGGCGTTTTACCTAGGCTAATCTCCATTTATATTCCCTATAACTGAATACTACCTCGAAGGTCATGCCTGCTGCCTGTCTGCAGATCCTGGCTGTACGTTCTCTGGGCTTTCAGATGAAATCACCAAATCTAAATACAAGAGCCGGCTTACTGACAGACACCTCACAGACTGCCTCGGACTGGTTGTCTGTGCTTATGAGCTGAACTACAAGGCTCACACAGACAGTGTTCAGTCACAGCCATTACACTGACTTGAGTCACATGAGAAATATGTCAGTGTTGTGTTGTAACTTCAGTTGATAAATAAGGCATATCCAGCCTGCTCATTGCACATTTCTTGTTCATATTGTGTGCGGTAACACATAGTTTCCTTTTAAAGTTGCACTGAAATTAAGTTATTAAGTGTGTCAATTTCAAAGCTGGACCAAAGTGCCATTATCAGATGGCTCACCGTTTGTAGAAGCAAAGCAGGCAGGGCAAGTAGCTGTTTGTCTCATGCAGCTAGCTTTAGCTTAACCTGGATCAGCAGCACTTGAAACATTATCAGATGAACATGAAACATTATCAGAAATGTGTTCCACTTCCACTGGCGAATTCCTTGATTGGAAATATTGTGTTACCTTAGGTAATTTCTCTCTGAACTTCTCATCCTCCATTTGGCTCTTTCTTTTCTCACTGCCACTTAGAAATCGTTTCATGCTTAACTTTGCAACTACACACGCCACCACAGACAGAAACGTCATGTGACCTGCAATAATTATGATGGATTTAAGATACATTTTAGGCTGATAGTTAAAATAAAATAGTAAAATTAAAAGAATCGTGTTTTCATTCGTTTGCAATGACAAGTGATTTATTTATATATTATTAAATAATAACAATAAAAAAAATCGTCAATACGACGAGGCCCCCTGGTGGCCGAACCCCTGGGCAACTGCCCGTCTTGCCCAATGGGACGCACAGCCCCTGACACCCCAATGAGAGCGAGACGACTTACGCCTGGTCATAGGGCAAGGGCAGTAATGACAGTGAATGGCAGCATTTTCATTATCAAGTGGCCTATCGTAAAGTATAATCCTGAGGTGTTTTATAACATGTATCTTACTATATCCTCTTCACTTTGTAGGCATTTGCAGATACGTAACTGAAGTAGGTGTTTTCCATTTCCTAAAAACCTCAAACTCCTAAGCGATAGGTGGCGAACTCACCAGAAAGTAGGCGACACTAATCCGGATATCCGCCACTGGCATTTCCCAACCTTTGGAAGCGATAGTGAACGAGCCGGGTGAGTAACTTATTTATGTACAAAATAGAAATTACAATACTATCAGGCATACATAATCATTTTTATGTTTCAGGTAGGATGTTTTAACATCAATAAGGATGCAATGTGAAGTAGCGTTGACTTATCATCTTTTGATAGCGACAGCTTTCTTTGTTCGACGTTCTTGCTAAACACCAATGATATCCGCTAGCTGACATAACGTAAGATGGATAACACTATTATCCTAGCTTCGCTAAACCTGTTTCCTAGCTTCGCCAGAAATGCTATCATCATGAGTTCGCCACCCACCATTCCCATGCAAGCAAGGATGCTGGCAAAAGCTAATGTTTTTTGTCTAGTTTCAATATATTTAGATTACGTATCATAACAGTCTTGAGTGACTGGCCGTGATGACATGCTATGCCATATCCTCTTAATTTATTAGCATAGCCTGATGGTTACGCTATTATAGTTACGCTTTCTTTGTATAGTAATCCTTCTTGCGTTAGTTTGGGATAAAAGAGTGGTTAGTAAAGAACCATAAATATCGCTCGGTGCCGGAGACCGCTAATTGTAGTGAAATAACGTTAGCGTACTATCTCGAGAAATCTAATAGCTGCCACTTATATCTGTATTTACGTTACCTGACGTTGCCAATTCAGTTAGATACCGTCTTTATGATATGTGTCTGATCTTAATTATGCTGCCAGCTATCAATATAAGACAGAAGAAAAAGTCGCACCACGGGCAACGTATGGAAACCGACCGTGGAATGCAACATGTTTGACCTGCCATAGTTTCTGCTAGGTGTAACATGATGATGCCTGCTGAGTATTTTAGATTCAGTTCTTGAGAATATGTAAACCTGGCTCAAAAATTGAAAGAGTTTATTAAATACACATACACACAGAAATAAACACACACACACAAAATAAGGATAATTTTATTTTAGGGTGATGAAGTTCTATGTTTCCTTGAGTTAAGTTAATGAATATGTTATCTCACCTATACAATATCTGAATGTAATTTCTTCACACACTGCGAAAAGAAAAGACACAGGACAACAATATCGCCAAATAGGCCAGTAAGCATGTCAGCAAGCAATCAGTTGGTTAGTTGGCAGTCATTGTTAGCTTGGCTCTTTGTGGTGCTTGCAAGGCATGTTTGCCAGTTTTTGACCAAAACTCCATAATGCTGCTTTAAGAGTGTACTATATATGACTTGGTGTCACTGTCAAGGAGATTTTCTTTGCTGTTTTATGAGCGTGTTACAGCCTGGGCTTGCTCCTGCCTCTTAAGCAAATAAATTATGTATTTTCTGAAGAACGTTGTGGTAGATTGTTAATCATATTATGCAAATGTTATTAATGCTTCAATTGGGCCTTTCATATTTTCAAACAGGGAAGGAAACTGTCTTTCCTTTTATTTTGATCACAGTCTGTCCCTACAAAACTGCTTGTGACATCTCACATTTGGCTTTGATTTATAACTGAACATTTAGCCCAAAAATAGCCCCGCCATACTCATTAAAATACCTAATCATAATAGCAATCCAATGTCTAGTTTAGGAACTCAATTTTAAATTGTGATTTTGTGAACTAAAATTGTGAACTAAAATTATTCAAATCACTTGTGTCTAAAGATTTTATTTATTTTTGTCTCAGAGCTTTTACACCACAGTACTAAGGCCTTCAACCCTGGACTGTAATGCAACCTCCCCGGCCCCATGATTTAAACATTCTTATATTGCACATGAAGAATGCCTTGAGGCTTTTCTCAGTCACTAGTGTCAAAGAAATAACCATGTCATGCATCCCTGTGACCTAGGTGTTTGGAGTCTGGTGAGACGTGCAAGTGAGCTCATAGCCAGAGTGAATCCAGCATGTGGAATGGTCCAAGATCAGGCCCTCGGGGGGGCCCAGCTTTTGGGTAAGAGAAATTAGTCATTTTTTGATACTACAACATTTTGTTTGTGTCTATTTGTGGACTTTTGGGTGGTGTGACTTCATGACCTTTCATGTTTACTGATGGTGACATAGATAAATAAAACCTAGTAAGAGGGGATTGTTAGCATTCAGGTAAACTCTTCTGAACTATAGTGTAAGATTTTCACATTAAGTAATCACGTGGCTGTGTTTCTGTAGCCTTTAAATTGTTTAATATTATGTGAAGTGGAAGTAGTATGAGTATCTTTTGTATATTGAGGATATATATTTTTCTGGATAAATACTTTGATTGATATTAGAATGAACTCTGTATAGTATGCAGTCTATGTTGCAATGGGAGTGAGTAAGTTACTTAAACAACAACTTTAAAAACAGAAATGCCACAGCTGACCATTTGCAAGGCATTCACACTATGAAATAACATTGCAGTCAAGTTAACCTGCCTGTAGTAAAAGGTGGGGTTTCTTTTGGTTGTGCCAATGTAAAAAGATTTTTTTACCAGAGCTGGACCGATATAGGATTTAAAAAAACGATACCCTTTCCATTCATTTTTAACAATTTTGAACAGAAACACCAGAGGAGGCTTTTCTTGGACTACAAAATAGTTACAAAGAAACCCTCATAACAATCATGTTTTTTCTCACTGTGAATATGGACATGTGGCTGTCACTGACATTAGGTGGTTGTCCTGAATTCAACTGCTTCCTAGTATTAAGGTCTGTCAAACTGTGCCACCCTTACCTCAGGTGAAAAGCCGAACTATACTCGTTCACTACTGTAGATATTTTTGTCCATTACGACTGTTATGACAATAGTTAATCGTAAGTGCTATCTTATAACCTTGCCTACGTCCTCATTTACTGGAATGAAACGATGAAAAGTAAACAGCAGCTGAGAAGCATAGCCTATCAAAGAAGCGAACATAACCAAACAGTTCTGAACTACCGTATTGACATGCAACAGATATTTAAACCATTACACAGTTAAGGCAGAATTACATTTTATTAACCGCTAATTAAATTAAATAGTAATATTTCACCGTCACACCATGGCATTACCAATATATCCCATAATTTCTCTTAAGTTAGGCATATCATGTGAAATTGATCACCCGACCATGAAGACACAGATCAGACTCTGTTGAACTGTGCAGTGTTGAGAGTCGTGGTGTGTTGCCAAAGTTGCACTGTGCAATCTGGTGGACAAACTATGCAATGACAATGGTAGTTAAGTTAAAGGATCAGTCTTTGGCTTTCGTTAAGTTCATCTAAAAAGGGTATGGGCTGTTATAAATGCAGATACAGGTATATTGGCAATTGGCTTATATCAGCAGCTGATATTGGCACCGATTGGTTGAGCTGTAATTTTTGGGTTATGCTCTAAGAAAGTGTTTGCTCTGTGAAAGTGTTTGAACGTGATCATTCTGTTCTTGCAGTGGCAATCCCAGGGGTGATATGTTTGAGGCCAGAGATGGAGCCATGCCTGATTTTAGGGGCAGAGATGGAATGAATGTAGGCCCCAGGCCTCAGGAGCGCCCTCCCATGGACATGAGGCGTTTTGATGGTCCTCCAGATATGAGGGGTCATGATATGGATCCCAACAGTATGGATCTACGTGGAAGAGATGGGCCAAGGGACTTTTTCAGACAAGGAGAAGAACCTGACCTGAACCTTAGGAGGAGATATGAGATGGAAATTAGGGGAAAATTGCAAAATGTTGGTGGTTTCCCTGGTCAAGGCCGACACCAGATGGAAACGGGTGGAAGAGACATGCCAGGAGGAAACATGAGAGATGGGAGATTTATGGACGTGAGGGAAAGGGAAAGGATGGCCATGGACATGCCTGGATTCAGCCCCATGGACCAGAGGCGCAGACACCCAGGGGAACCAATTGGTAGAAATGATGGTTTCAGAGACATGCAAGACAGAGATAGACCTCAAATGGGCATGGATGATATTGACGGTTTAAGAATGGATATGCCTCAGCCCGAAAGAGGGATGGTGGAACGAAGAGGTGGAATGCATCAAATGAACAGGGGGAGGTTTGAGTCAGACATGGACATGAGAAACCGCATGGGACCCTCAAGTGAGTTTAGAGACAGGGACAGGGACCGATCTCCTGTCAGGTTTGGAGGTAAGGACCGAATGCCAATGGAAGGAAGAGGAAGGCCTGATATGCCGTCTGATCCAAACAGACCACCGTTCGGACCTGGAGAAACCCTGAGAGACAGAGAATTCCCTGAACCGTCAGACGGCTCAGTTGCCTTCAGGGGCAGGGAGAATGAGTCTCTACCAGAAGACTGGCGAAACAACAATGCAAAGGACAGGGATTCTTTTCCAGGCATGATGAACCGCAGGCCTCCATTTCCAAGAGAAACCCAGCCGGAAAGATTTTTCGCTGGTCGAGGTAGAGAAGGAAGAGGAGAGCCCTTCATGGACAGAGACAGGCGATCTGAGGAGCTTCCAGGGAGAGATGGCAAAGGTCCTGAGAATTTTCCTGGTAGAGATCCACCCAAAGGTGGCCCTGCGCAGACCTTCCCTCCAGTGAATCCTGCGTTGATTGCCCCAAATATTGGCGATAAGGATGGTAAGCCCTGGTCAAGGGAATCTGATATTCAGTTAGACAGAAGTGCACCAAGTCTTGGAAGGCCTCCATATACTCAAGACAAGAGTCAAATGCCATCGCAGGAGAACCGTTTCCCAAATGATCGCATACCTTTCAAAGGATCAAAAGATATACCTCAGCCATCCTTGGGTAGAGGGATTTTGGGTCCTTGTCCAGAAGGTATGCAAAGAAATAGTGGAGCAGATCGTAGAGACCAGGATTACAGAGACATTGACTACAGAACTGGTTCTGGGCGAGCATATGACTACAACCTGTCAGATCTGTCTGGAGCTGAAAAGGATAAAAAAGAACCTAGACTGGCTCCCCCTCAGAGACCCAGTAATGCAGGGTCCCAGGTAAGTGCATTTCTTTTGCTTTAAAAATCTTTGCGTGAGTAAGTGAATTTGAAGAACTATTGTTGACAGTATCCCAATGGTTTTAACCCACATGATCTATCAGTTTTAACTCTCAAAAGCACTAGAAAAAAAAACGAAAAGCCTATTCTGCAGCTGTGTACACAATGTGCAAAATACTTACTATTCTATGAACCTGTGAACAAAGGATCAAGACTACAGGAGTGCGTCTGTGAAGGATAAAGTATCCAACACTATCTCCATCTCTGGGATCCCCAAGAGTGCTACAATGGAGCAGGTTGGTACTAGCATGTTTCTTTAGATGTTCAGTAAACCAAATACATTTGTGAATCTTTTCAATTACCCCCATATGTGCACTGATTGTGTTACAACACTGCATTTAGTCTTTACCATATTTTGTTCTGCAGATTCTTGGTGCTTTTGCTGTCCGTGATGGGGTTCCGATGCAAGGCATGAAGATCAAGAATGTTGTCCCAGGTGAGGCCTCATATTTCATATAGACTATTACCTCGCAATATCTTTCGCTATTTACGATGTTTCGAAACCTACGATACTTCAAAGGATTCGTGATTACTTACAGTGCCTTCGATTCCAAAGCTAATCGCTCATCATCAGTGCTTCCAGTGGCTTGGGCGAGATTTCCTTCTTGAGTAGCCTAAGACATTTTACCTTACGCATTGAGTTCTTATATGGAAACAGATGGACCTGTTATATTCTAAGCACCTCTCTTGTTTTTTAACATCTCCACGTGGTGATTCAATAAGCAGTGGTCCGACATTATCTGTGGAACCTTTTTGTTTTGGGTAATTTCATCATGTGCTTCTTAATCCATGGCTTTATGCTGCCATGTCCATGAAAGAACTGGGTTTTCCTAAGGCCCAGAGTCTACTGGCCGGGTTTTTTGCCCCCTTTCATTCTTCTGGGACTCATGTGATGACAAAGATGGTACTGGATTCTAGAGCACAAATCCAAGATCATTAGGGTTTCCTCTAGAAACATCTGTTCACCAACCTTCCTCAGGGTGAAAACAGGGAATCACGCTCATTCATGAATGCAGACACCATACCAAAGTATACTTTTGGGGTGATATAGCTAGACTTACTACACAGATTTCATGTTCTTCATTTCGATGGTGTCAGTAGAATTAGTCATAGTTTCATTGTGATTGTAATTATAAGCAACTAAAGTAGTTGTCAGTAGTCTCCTCAAGTCATCAATAAATACTGACTTATGTGAAATCTGAATCCATTTTGCCCTTTTTGTGCTATGTTTATGGTTTGAGGGAACAGTTGACAGTGTTGGAGACCTGATATTTGTATTTGTTTTTTAGAATTAACAGATTATTTTAAATATTGTAGACCTGTTTTTTATTTTCCATTTAAAAAAAATGCAATTTATGTTGAGATTTAGTATACGATTATAATGTAATCCAACAAGTTTAATATTACATTTTTACAGAAAGGTCAACAAAATACAATAGTGATCTTTTAGGATGGGCAAAAAATTGCCGACGTCCTACATACAGTGGTTCATGCAGTGATTTTCGATGCTAGTGCATTGCATTGTCACATGAAGACATGCTAACTGATGTTAAACTGGTTATTGACTGTCAAGATGGAACATTTGCGCATTTTCCGCCTACTCGCATTCGCATTTCCCCCTCGATGCTATATTCCACTGTTTTCTTTTAATGTTACTCGAGCTTACTAACGGAAATCCATCTGTATTTCAAATGCTGTCCCCAGGTTACAGCTTCGATATGGCCTATGTGGAGTTTTTAAACCTGGAGGATGCTGTCCACTTCATGGAGTCCAACCAGGTGGCCCATCCGCACATCTCTACAACTGCTGTCCGTGGGCAGGAAGACGCCTGGGTTGGGGGTTGGGGTGGGGTGGGGGTTGTTCAGGAGGTATAAGAAAGGCGGGAGGGTTTTTGGGTGGATTAGAATGTGGGTGGAGGGTTAGAGTTGGGGGTTAATATTGGAGGTAGAATTGTAAGAAACGTACTCCGACCGCAGAAATGCTCCGAAATCCATGCTACACATTTTGTCGTCTTCTACAGAAATGAAAGAAAAGCTTCATTTCCAATTGCATGCTTTAGCCGTGCCATACTACACTGTGAATCTTGTTGTTCGGAGCTCATTTTTATTTGTTTTCTGGCCAAGCGATTCCGAGTTATCCTGACAGTACTGTTCCTATCTTATCAGCAGGGCTAAAGAACGTCCTACTCAGCCAGCTGCTTTGTTGCTCCACACCTTTTCTGATTGGAGGAAGTCAGTTTATGTAGGGTCTTGAGAGAAGTTCAAGGCTCTATTAAAAAAAAAAATGAAAATGGCCTAGAGTGAGAAGGGTAGAGGAATTGATAGTATTTCCCTAAATGCAGAAAAGATTTTAGCTTCAACCCCATTCACAATATGGGTTAAACATGCTTACTGAGTGTGTGGTAATGACGGTGCTATTGCAAAGCATCTTGCGTTTAATTTTTTCCCCTCCCAGTAGCATCCCATGCCATTTTTCTCAATTGAAAACATGGCTATAACCAGGGCTATTGAAGTTCAGTGTTGCTCATTGTTAACTAGGTCCATTAAGCTTAACATCAAGGGAGCGCGGGTAGTTTGTAAGTAACCGCTTTAAATTATGTGACAGCTCAGTCCATTCAACTCTAACATTTTATTAATACTAAAGAATTTCCAACTGTTTTGATGTGGCCTTGTCCCCAAATGGGCGAACTTCCTTGCTAAATTATTTATCCACCTCTTGGTACAGCTGAAATCTTAGTCTGTACAGATGGGAGAGCAGTTTGCTGTTCATTACTTTATTCTCCCAACCCTTTACCTGCCTGTTGAGTCACTAAATATCATCTCTTTGTCATTCTCTTGTTTTTCCAGTCTTGGTCTTCTGTGGTCTCAGATTTAGCACAGGTAGCAGGATGCCGCCATTGTGCAGGTTGTAGTTGTGGTTACTGTCAACCGTATACTGGGTAAACAAGGGCAGAAGATTAATATGAGCGTATAGTAACTATGACAGGCTGTGTTATGGCAACAACAGTTGCTAGTACTGAACCACTAATTCTACTTATTTCATTTTTTTGTTTTTATCTCATTGCATTTCTATATTTCTGAGAATATGCAACACATGACAGAACTGCTTGGATCTTGCTTATCTCTCTGGTGACTTTATCATTGCCTTCCGTTGATTGTTGGAGTTGACAGGGCCACAGAGACATCCCTGTCTCTGGCCCCGGTAATCTTAAATCTTTTGAAAATCCTTCCAGCCCAGCTGGCCTCCTTTTTCAATGGATTGCGAAATTCAATGCTTCCTTTTTTTGAGGGATTTCAGAGCCTGCCCTGAAATTACTCTTCCTTACTTTACTAAGAAGGTCCTTTTCTTCAAGACCTCCAGACTTACATTGTTCCCAGATGTCAAACAGAGTATTCAGAGGAACCAAACACCGTGAATAGCAGATGGGCTCTTTCCTGTTTGCTGGTCCATCCATTTATTCATTCATTCTACCGTTTGAGCTTACAACGGTTCCAAACCTCTTAGAGCTGTTCAGTGTGACATTGCATTCCTCATCTTCAGCCGGGCTAATGCATTTTTAAGAGGCCTTGTGCTGACTTAAGCAGACATTTTGAAGAATTGTGTTATGACCTCAAGGTCAGATAAATGAAAGTATGATTTCTGGATATCTAGTTGGGGAGGAAGTGAAAAGCAGAGCATGTCATAAGGATCCTTTTCAAATGCCTTAACTGCCTCTGTAAAATGGTGGTGTTGGCAGCAATATATTGTGCTGCATCCCCCACCATCGCAGGTTTGACTGTAATATGACAGTGGGTTTGATTTTGTTTTTATGATTTGTTACAGTTCATAGTATGTACTGTAAGCAGGTGTTATTGGGTTGAGAATTTAAAACAATGGTGCTTAGAGTTTGTGAAGTGTTACCGGAGTGCAGTCACACATGCCGATGGCTGTTGGACCTTATTAGACCAAATTTTGATCAATGAACGGGACAACAGTTTTTGGAAGAAGAGGCTATTAAAGCCTTATTGTATTTGTCTTTTATTAGCAGTTTTCTGCATTGCAACACTTCTTTTTCTTCGAATGTTGGGTATCTGCCAGATGTGCTATTTGAGTTGACCTTAACTCCTTAATAAGCCGCATATAATAATACCCTGCACAGAGGGCTATTCTGTGATCTGGCTGGCACTGTGTTGAGATTGGGGCTGTCTCGTACTGTGATATCAGACAACTAGAGAAGATTAAATTGCGCTTACAATTAAGAGCATCCCAACGGAATCCAGTCCACAAAATCAGTTGTGTGGGGTACATTTGGGTGCAGAAATTGTGGCCACACTGATGCCATAAAAGACATGTAGAGTGGGCAGAATGACTTTAATGGGACTGACTTTCTTACTATAAAAAAGCACCCATAGGGATATACCAAACCAATAGGCATATACTGTATATGTAAAAAGAGCTCTGCTGTTTTATCAGTGGATCCTCAGAAAGAGTTAAAAATCATAGTGTTAGAATACCAGCTATTTAGAAGTGTTGAAGAAAATAACTATGCCACACAGCTTAAATGTTTGTCAGGAAATCCTACTTGACAATTTGCTTATGAGGCCTGATCAACGTTGATTAGACAATTGGTGTCAGTCTGCCTCTGCCATTCAACCCTTAAGAAGGGTTAGTCCCGACCAGAGAACGTCTTGGGAGTTGTAGTGGCATGTGGGGCAGGAAATGATGGTATATATTACAGGGGTTGACTCTCCCATTTGGTTTTCAGGGTTCTATGAAGGTGGGTGTTACGACGGCTCTGATGAAATATGTTCAGCCTGACAGGAGCGCCAAGGAAACTAAGGTAAATTGTGAAAGTAAAGTCTAATTCCCAATAGAACCACTCTTTTTAAGACTGGTCTCAGTAAGAAGTCAAGACCTCTCCAACTGATATATTGCTAATGGTCTTGTCTTATTTTAACGTTCTTGGGGCCCCTCTTCTCAAATGTCCCTGTAGCACTTTGGACAGTTACAACTTACTCAAACTGTCTCCAGACCACTGCTGTTTAGATACAGTATACCAAGCCAGTTTTAACTTCTAAATGCTGTATAAGTGTTTGAGAATCTGGGCTGTGCTTTTTTTAATCTCTATAGATTGCATATGGTCAGTCCCTGTATAATTACTGTATGAAATGCTACTGAAGGTTAAGGGGAATAGATGTCAATGCTGTTTTAGAACATGGATATCTATATAATGAATTCTTTCTGTATGTGTGATCCTGTATTCTGTGGTGATGTTTTCTCCTCTTGTCTTTCCGCAAAGCTGCAGGAGCCACCTCGTAAACCACCCCAGGTCCCTGATGTGCCCACCCAAGCCCGCCCCTCCCCTCAACCCAAGGTCACCCCCAAGCAGGATGAGACACGGCCCAAGCCGCCTCCTGTTGACCCTGCCGCCAAGACTGCATGGCAGCGCAACTCTGACCTGACACCAGAGGCATGGCAGCAGCAGGTGGATCAGCAGCTCCAGCAGCAGGAGGCCGAGCAGCAGGCAGAGGCCTGGGCCAGTAGGAACGCCTCCCGACACCCCCCTCGGGACTTGGATCCTGTCTTTAAGGAGAGCAAGAGTGAGTGATACCATCCCAAAAACAGCCCGCTAGTTCCTGCAGTGGAAAAGCACCTTTGGTTAATGCCCACTCTGTCATGTTCTCCAGGACGTGTTCTTTTGCACGACAATGATCAGCTTATCTATCTGCTTTTCAGCAATGATCATCAAAAATCTGAAGAACTCCACCACTGTTGAGATGATTCTGAAGGCACTGGATCCCTATGCCTACCTGGATGAGAGGAACGTGCGATTGGTCCGTGGCAAACCGCCTGGATGCAAATGCTTCTGCTTTGTAGACATGGACTCTCATGAGGTACCATGGCACTATTTGCTTTGCACTCCTGCAGCAACCCTCCTTATAAACCTCCATGAGTTCCCTCTTTTGAATCAGGATACCCCCTCTGAAAGCTGCAATGGAAAGAATCAGTAGAACCCCTAAAAACAACTCGTTCTAAACATTTTCGTTTCATTCATTCATTTTCATTTTTGCAGCAAGTCACACGTCTTGTGGATATGCTATGCAGGCCACGCCCCCTGATGTTGGATGGTGTGAGAATATATGCAGAGGTTGCCAAACCGCTCAAGAACCAGAAGTAAGTTTGTCCCCAACCAGGCCATCTGGGCAGTATGGAAATACAATAGTATATGGTAATGCAATTGCAATACAAAGAAGTTACTGAAGTCTCTTTCTTACCCCTTGCCTTGCATTTACTGTTACAGCAGCTACAAGAGGGATTATGACAAATCCGGCTCCTCTATCCTGGGCTATCCTCCGGAGGTATTGGAGGTAATGCAGTGCTTGGATCAGGCATTTTAACCCTCAACACATTCAAAACAGTTCCTCTACAAACACGCGTGATTGATATATTGGCTTTCATTTTCAAGTGTTCTCACAAGCGTTTGCCTTCACCATATTTGTGCCACATATGTATTGCTTATATAGGCTACTGTCATTTGTTGGGCTGTTGTATGTCAATCTCATTTGCCGTTTAAGGCCTGTTAGGTTGTGTCTGACATCTTCCTTTTTCCTCCTGCAGCAACAACAGCAGATGCAGCATCAGCATCAACATCAGCAGCAGCAACATCAGCAGCAACATCAGCAGCAGCAGCAGCAGCAGCAACAACCGCAGCAGCAACAACAACAACAGCAGCAGCACTTCTATCAGCCCCAGCCTCTCCCTCTCCATGCCCCTATGGCGGCAGTGCCAGGAGTCCAAGGTATAGCTGTCATAACAGGCACATCTGCCCCACACTGCTCTTTGAAGAAAGCCATCTGTTGCCCTTTTTAGGTTAAAATACGAGTGTGTGTGTGTGTGTGTGTCCTACAGGTGACATGGTCTTGGCTGGCAGTCGAGACACTCCACAGACCGCTGCCACTGCCATGGTGCAAGTGAGTGTTGTATGTCTGTATATAGAATGATGAAACTTGCGTCATAAGTTCATAAGATGGAATGTGACTGAAGCATTTCATCCCTCTTCATATTGGTGTTGCGTGGATTGATCTGCCCTCTGTTGAGCTGGTTGACATTGACTCTGATTTGGTGCTCCTTTCTGCAGCATGCAGCGGGCTACACTGATGCCCCTGCATCAGAGCACCCCTACCAGGCCACCAACCCTGCCAGTGCTGCTGCAGCTGGGCCGGTGGCACAGGGAACCCCTTCTCAGCACACAGACCCCTACAGTTACGGTGAGAAGACTTCTTTTTACCCATGCCAGAAAACATTCCATTCATCTTTCGGCATAATTAGAGTATTACATAGTCTTGACTTGTTTTCATGATGAAATAACATGACAAGCTAAATGGAATGCAAAATAAATCTAACTGTCTTTAAATGATGGTGTCCAGTGTTTTATTTTTCCATGAGTCTTGAGTAAAATATCTAATCTAAAACAAATATTGCTGTTTGTAGGCTCCGACACTCCAGATCTGTCTGCCTACCTATACGACGCCACGTCTGGCTTCTACTACGATCCCCAGACCACACTCTATTATGACCCCTCCTCCAGAGTAAGAGCTCAAAACAATATATGGCAATCTTGCCTGAACACTGATAAACCCATGGGGCCATGGTGCTTAATGTATGTGACCACGCAAACACATAGTTATTCTTAAGTTGTTTTGAAACTCTCCTTCTATGCTTCCAGTATTTCTACAATGCGGAGACGCAGCAGTACCTCTACTGGGACAGCGCTTCTAAGACCTACATCCCAGTGAGTGGCTCCACCACAGACGGCCAGGCCAGCAACCCAGTGCCCGCTCTCCCTGGAGAGATTTCAGTCCCCTTAGCCTTGGCTTCCACCAGTGCCTCTGATGGCGTTGATATGGCCGCAGACGAGAATGGGAGGGCCATGGAGGCTGCAGACAAGAGGGAGGACGGGGAGTCTGGCCTGCGCTCCGAGAAGAAGGAGAAGGAGAAAGAGGACAAGCCTCGAAGTCTGGCCGCCTTTAAGGTGAGCCCCCATCTGATCTCATTTCAGCTTGAAGCCAGTCAGGACCTCACCTCGCCTAACAACACAGTTTGTTATTAAAGATGTAAAATGCTGAGGGCGTACTACAGACATCACCGACATCATTGGTTATTTTCTCTGGAAGTACAAATACTGAGGAAAAGATTGTATTAGATAACATATATTGACTGTATGTATGTTATTGCAATGGCTTATCCCGTGTTCTAGATCATGAAAGACATGGAACGCTGGGCAAAGATCCAGAACCGTCAGAAGGACAGTGTGCGATCCCCCTCTCCAGTTCTGAAGACCCCTGGGGGTGCTGATGACCACCGGACCTCCAAGGCGGCCGACGCAGCATTTGCCATCTTTGAAAGAAAGGTGCAGAGTTTTGACAACTACTTGAATCTATTTGGCTTGAAAGACATTGATTAACATTGTAATGAGGGATAAGTCTGCACCCGCTAAAGGAGTATTATTTTCTGTGTATACCCTTCTACCTGTAGATCGGTGGTGGAGATGATCTCTTCAAGAAGCCTCTTGCCCCACCCAAGAGAGAGGACAAAGGATCCAAGGTGGGATTCCTGGTTCCAGAACTCCAACCCTTTCCCTTACATAGCCGACTTCCTGAAATAATTCAGAAGATCATCTATAGTGGATGTTGTCCCAAGAGTTGAAATATGTTTTCTAGTTCTAAGATCCGTTTGGTTTTGATTTACTTAATTTTTTAAACCAAGTCTCATTGATGCATGTCACATGTTTTTATTCGTGTTACAATCACTAGTGCATGTATTCTGACACACCACTGGGTTGGTTGTTTTGTGTCTGCAGCGCCCAATGGGCTCGCTGGGCCTTCTAGCGACTGACTACGGAGCAGGAAGTGACGAGGAAGAGGAGGAGAAGCACGAGCAGCCTATGCCGTCCAGGAGCCCACAGGATGAGAAGGAGGACAAGCTGACCGACTGGAAGAAGATGGCCTGTCTGCTGTGCAGGAGGCAGTTCCCCAGCAAGGATGCCTTGATCCGCCATCAGCAGCTCTCTGACCTCCATAAGGTACTCCAAACATCCATTTGTCTAATTCATCTCCTTTCATTCAACTGACCATACACCTTGCACCTCAGTTCACTCAGTATCGTAAGGGGTTATTTCAGGAAAGTCCTTCAGTCACATTAAATGAGAACTCCGATATAGTATACATTTTTACTTTTTAAAAAGGTCCAGGTCCAGAAATTGGTCCAGGATTGAGTTGGAACGCTTTAACTGGCTTCTTCAAAAAATGTATACAATCAAATCCTATGGGACAAGCATATAGCCACAGTCTTTAGTTCATCTAGGCCAAACCGTGAGAAAAACTAAAGGTAAACTAATAAACTGTACTGTAACTGTAAAGAAACTGTACAACTGAAAATAGAAAATTGCCCAGGTCTCTCTCTGTAGAGGTCCTTTCCATGTTAATAATAACATTATGAGCCTGTCTGTGGCAATAACGATTTACATTCACCCAGTTGCCTGACCCCCATTGGAAAACTTTGTATAGTAATTTTGAGGTTGTCAGTTATAGCATTCTAACTCAATACTAGACTAAACTCGACCCAGGTTAAAAAATACTGGTCTTCTCCTTAATTTTATCATTACCTTAATATCATATTTGCTTTCTGTTAAAAGCCCTTGTAGTTGAAAAATGGGATGCTATTCCCCTCATATATTTTCTAAACGGTCTTCTCCTTTTAGCAAAACATGGAGATTCACATGAAGATCAAGAGGTCAAAGAAAGAGCTTGAGGCTCTGGAGAACCAGGAGAAAGAGGTGAGGAGCATGTCTCTGAACTCAAATGCCTTGAGCTCGCGAACGGAACCTCAAGCAGCTGGCTCTAAGGTGATCACAGGGGAAGCTTAAATACAAGAAAGAATCTTTGATAAATAGATAATCCTGGGTGCTTAAGCCTTGTGTACTCACGCTCTGTGGCCTGATTGCATCCTGCAGTTGAATACCAGACCCTCACCAGAGATGAAGAGGAGAAAATACCAACATCCCCACCAAAACTCCTGGGCCGGCGGATCCAGGTTCAACTCTGCCTAAAATGTTTTACTAATAATACAAACAAACCTTGTGCTCTCTTTAAAAACAAACAAACAAAAACATTTATGCTAGATGAGTTACCTCTCTTTCTCTCCATCCTTTTTTACAGAGACTCCCACAAACTCAGTGAAAGGCCTGGTCTGGGCTCAGAGCCACAGGAGGTGAGTTGTGAAGTAGAGTTGAGCTGTTACTCTCCGATTCCATTCGTCATGGCGTGTTTTTTTTTTTCTTCTTCCCATTTACATTGCAATCTTACATTAGTGTTGATGGTCTTTAATGGACTCCTCTTGTGTACTTTAACCTCCAGCCGAGGAAGAAGGATTCTGCGGTGTGGGACCATGCCACATACAAGCAGGCGGTACGCAAGGCCATGTTTGCCCGCTTCAAGGAGCTGGACTGACCACTGAGCGCAGGATGTTTGCCCCCCTTCAAGGAGCTGGACTGACCACTGAGCGCAGGATGTTTGCCCCCCCTTCAAGTAGCTGGACTGACTGACTGACTGACTGGCTGACTGACCACTGAGTGCAGTAGAGCGTCTGAAAGAGTCGGCCTGAAACACAGTTGTGTGTGTGGGTGCACATATACAAAAGTTTTTTTTTTTCTTTTTTATAAAGCTTGACTCTACCCAAACTGCTCTGTGCTAGATTGTGTTTAGCAAAGACACTGGCTCCAGTGCTGTCTGTATGTGTGTGTGGGTGTGTGCATGTGTGAATAGTTGTGTGTGTGTGCGAGAGAGAGATCCAGCTGTTGAATCCCCCACCATTGAATCAAGCGTTTTTGTTAGTGCTCCTGCACCTGAGGTTGAAGTCTATGTGAGAGAATTGTTTTAACATTATTATTTTAAAAATGTTTTTCTTTTGATTTAATTTGAACTTTGTACTATATGTTCTTTAACCTGCTCTTTTTTTTATGTAACGGTAAATGTGGCATATATTAGGTTAATTGAGTTTACTCTTTGCTACTCATGTGAAATACGTTGATTGTACAGAGCCAATAAATGTTGTCAAGATATTTATGTGTTTTGTTTTTTGGGTGTCCATGTTCAGTTTAAGTTAGGTTCTTTACGGGCGATGCCAGAGTAAAATCAGTTACCTAGATCCTATGATATAATCATTATGTATTTCTCAATAAATGATGATCTTCTATGGGTTTTAGTTTCTGGAAAGGGTCAAGGTGAAAAAGCATTACCCCAGAGAGAATACATAAATAACTAGAAGAAATAAGTTGTCAGAAACAAATCAATATAACGGTGTCCATATTGTATGCAAATTACACATTTACCTTATTTTATGTTGGTTGTAGAGATGCATCAAAATGGACACAATTGTCCTTAGTCTCAGAGAGGTATTTAGTGGAAATGAAAGTGTTCCCCTCTGATGCAGACGATCTTCTCCCGCCATGCAGGGGGCAGTGTAGCACTGTGAAGATTCTTAAGGGAGTGTCGGCTAAATGCAGCAGCACTGAGTGAAGGCTGTGGACTGGATTATATTAACACCAATGGAACCTTTTCATGGACCTCATGCTAAGAAATGCAAGTCCTGTCAGTACTCAACCTTTTGTGCTTTTTTTTGTACTTAAACGGACTTGGAAAGTGAATAGACCAGTCTTCTTTCTGTAACCTATGCAGTAATAAATGTTCTTCAGCCACCAGCAGTGGAGGAGCGATGTTGTTTGAGATTCAGTTTTGAAATATCGATAGAACTGTCAATTCACCATTTGCTGTCCTGTAAAGTGGGGTAATACCTTGTGGGTGGCAGGTTTTCAGCATGTACTGTGAGTGCGCAAGACAGATCCATCTCTTAACTGAGGTATTTTAATAAGAAAGTCTTACTTTCATTCACTACTTCAACAGCATTCTGTTCTAATGGAAGCCATTTTCCACAGATTTTAGTGCCGCAGCTATACCAATGGCAATAAGCAATGTTCTTGCCAGCACCAAATAACTAGTGTTTTCCTTAGCTCTTCTGGGTTTACTCTTTATGTTACACATCATAGTCACATCTTGTGAAATCTGAAACGAAATCCCCCCCCATGTCTTCAATGTCTTTTGCATTTGTAGTAAAATTGTTAAGCATCTCTTTGAGGCAGCCCATAGACCACACTGTGGCTGTCCCACAAACCTACTTCAGTGTAAAGCACTTGCAGTGACATATTTTCGTTGGAATGAAAACCGTACCATCTGGAAGTGTTCATTAATTTGAGGGAAATATCCATAGGTTATAATTTATAACCTATGGATATTTCCCTCAAATAGTTTTTTTTTTCTGTAGCAGGTTAAACAACTTCATGTTCACCTGCATTCCTGCATTATAGTACTATTGTTATAATGGTGCTATGCCCAAGTGATTACATTTTTGCATACGGTTTTTCAAACAATTAAATAACTTTCATTAGGAGCTGTGGCCCACTTCCCTTTCTCAGTGGATGGCCTATAAACTGAATTGAAATGGGTCTTGTATGAAATTGTTCAATACATATTTGTAAAATGTTGTCAATGTAGTTGATTGTTTGAAGGAAGAGAGCATGTAGTCAGTTGATGAAATATTAGTGACAGTGATGTCCATATGGACACTGAAGATGTTTGGTATATGTAGCATGAGTTATTCATGCTATGATGTCCAGGCTCAAAGTTTGCCTAGTCCAGAGATGGACCATTGGTATATCATCTTGATTTCAGTTAACAAAACGTCTCAGTCGTCAAAGTAGCTAGAGGGTGTGAGGGCCTCCTCATTGATGTTCTAATGAGTAGAAATGATGCAATACTAACTATGTTAAAGTGGTTGAGGCTCTTCTCTCATGACCTCATGATCATGTTGTCCACAGTGGCCACCACCCTGTTCCTCAGTGCCAAGCTAAAGACATCACATCATCAGATACAGACTGTATCTGACAGATTGCAATCAAAATGAGACAGAATGACATCACTTGCACAGTATAGTGAAATGTCTTTATAAGTTTATAAATAGAAAACTTCATATCTTCAGACTCAGACATGTGGCATCTTTCCCATGGCCCTTCCAGACTCGCAGAGTTGTAGAACATGCAACTGACCAGAAAGTCAACAGCGATCCTACCAGATAAAAGATCTGAGAGCCGCATGGTCAAAGACTGCTTTCTGCTACAGTTTGAGATTGAATGCCACCATTTTGACTGTGGTATCATGGACTTCCCAAACAAAAGGGTTTCTTTTGTGCTAAGGGATTAAAGTATTAAGAGTTCTTTTCCCATCATTGCATGAAATGGTTTTGGTTAAATGTTTGGGAATGACTCATAAAGCAGCATTAGGACTTGAACCATTTAGAAGTTTTATTTTTGTCTCTACACAAGAGGCATGTGACAGTAGCCCACACACAATTCCCATGGTTTGCCTAGTGTGTTAGGGTCTTCATCTGAGAGGAATTAAAAGATGAGAGGATTGGGCATTACTCAGATATTATCGGAGGCTTTCTGATGAGGTTTGTCGTCATCGACGCTGGAATGCTTTGGTTGGGCCATGAATCTGTGCCACATTGTCTTTTTCAGTCTTACCTTTCATGCATTCTGACCTCCGTCTGTGACCTGCATGATGTGGCAGTGGCAAGCTGTCAGAGTCGTGGCGAGTTAGATCCCACTCCACACTGGCACAATAGCAGGGCTCCACTAGCTTTTGGCTGAGGCACTTTTGAGTCCTGTCTCACTCTAGCATGCAGAAAATTCCACTGACTTCAATGAATCTCATCTGAAAAAGTGCTAGTTTTGATCAGTCACTGTCAATGTGATGCCAAGTCAGCCTTGAAAGCTGGCAGCCTTGCAATAGCTATAAAGAGTGTTGCCATGCCTTTTCTGCTTTGAGAGTCTGACTCCCAATCCACGAGGAATGGGTTTGAACGCCAGAGGATAAACCAGCCTGGCACATCTTTCCTTTCAATAAAGCTAGAATGTCATAATACGTTTATAGGATTTACACCACTATATGACAAGTAAACTAAGCCTACCATTTGCTGTTTCCAATTTAGCTATCTGTTTGATCGTGCAGTGGGGCTAGTTTTATTTCATCAAATTCTTCCACAGATTTCTTGACATTCTAGAAAGGATCTTCACTTTACTCCTCCGAGCTTGTTAATGCTGTTTTAAAGCTGTTGTTTGAAGTAATGTTATCTTGTCAAACTAAATGGTTTCAAGAATACTGTATAGTTTCTTTCTGAAATGTATGACTCTTGTTGTTACCAAGGGAATAGTCTTGTGCTACGACACGTTACATGTCAATGTGAAATTATGTTATGTAAATACATGTTAATTCATTTAAATGTTTTTTTGCTTTAGTATTCATTCTTGTTAGAGTGCTTAATAGATCTAGAGAAATTAGATCTGAAAAATATCCGGTTGCTTCTAATTGCAATCCTATCCTTTCTAATATTAACCAATCCCAGACCTGTCCTGCTCTGTATCCATTTGATAGCTCTTTGATACCCTACATCTTTATGCTTCAGTGCTGGATCTCTCATATGTCTGTTTCCTCCCTTTGCTTGAAACATATGGAGAGGAATGTCACAACAGCACATGGCTGTGACTAGAAAAATCACAGAAAGGCTTCACGTGATCCTGTCTGAGAGATCTGGTTGACATCTTTATTTTTAAAAGAAGATGGGATGGAACATAAAAGTTATTCCTGTATTTCCTTTCTTTTATAGGTGACATCAGGATAATCTTTCTAGGCAAACATATCCCCCTCCCCCATTTTCCTGTTTTGCCTAACACCCTGATGAAATGAAACAGGTGATTCATTTTTTTCTCATCTTGCCTCCTGGGAGTGATTTTCTCCCCTGCTATCTTTTCTGTTGCCAACAGATAGAGGTCAGTTCCATTAATGCAGATATTGCACATCACAGAGTGAGAATATGTAAGGATTAAGCGCTTTGGGCATGAGAACATGATAGCAATGTTCTCCGTGTTTCATGATTGGCCTGGGGATAAGAGGGATGAATCCATCTATTAATTCTTGCACCATGTAGTATTTTGAATTGACTGAGGTAGAATTTACTCAATCTTACTATACGCTGGAAATGATTCTAGTCTACATGTCATGTTTGTCTGTGTGATGCAGTGCTTCCTAGTCTTTGTCTATAGTCTTAGGATAGCACTTAATCCAGAACCACTTTATGTTGAATACTACCCAAATTTGTCAAAGATTGAAAGATTTCTTCTTCTTCCCATGATAGACATTCATTGCATTACAAAACTACAATACAAAATCTTTGGTCGGTGCATATTAGCAGTTGTAGTTCTACTTTTTTATTAAGATTATTACCATTTAACTGACTTAAAAAAATGGCCTGCTTTCAAATATTGTCATTTTTAAATCTCCTGTCTCTCCATCAGTACCTTTTTATCTAAGTCAAAGATATTTATCTGTTTTGGTTTGTTACTTCTCTTGTGTTTGGTCATGCCTCGTTTCTGGATTCTGGTTTTTGGATGTGAAGTGTTTTTGATCTCCCTCTAATCAAAAGCACCCTGATGCTCAATGATGAGCCATGTTTGGCCATGAGTGACTACTCTGCATGGCTAATGAGACATTTCACAGGGCTTGTTCAGAGGGCCTCCTTCTCTCTCCAGATTTCTGTTTCACCCTCTTTCTATCCCTCCCTTCTCTCCATCTCTCTCTACTTGTCTAGTTGTCTCTCTTGCTCTTTCAATCTTTTTATCCTTCTATCTCAACCCATTCCTTTCCCTTTTACATCAGTTCTCTTCACTCCCCCACCACCTCACCTCCCTGTTGTGACAGTTGTCATTACCACCTTCCTGTTATTACGGTTGAGCTAATGTAATTAATGAGATTGGAGGAAGTTGACTCGAGGCAGACCCCTATAAGGAGACAGAGAGAGAAAGAGAGAGAGAGAGAGAAAGAGAAAGATAGATAGAGAGAGGGAGAGGGAGAGAGAGAAAGATAGATTGAGTGAGAGAATTCACTGAAGTGGGATAGAAGGGGTCTCTGCTTTAGTACCCACAGCACGCGCTGGCGAGGCTTTCAGACACCCGGCGTGGCTGCGATGCCGAGCAGGGGGCCTCATTATCCCCGACCAAAGGCTCTGTGAGCGGGCCGAGCCACAAGGGGGGGGTCCCTAGGAGATGCAGAGATCCGGTTCAAAAGAGCAGACTGTCTGCAGGGCTGTCCAAAGAGAATACGCATGCGAAGGACAGAGTTTTTGATCACATTCAATTAAGCCTCCTTCAAATGAAGTTTCAATTTCAACTCCCGTATCCTGTGCCTTGTCAAAAGCACGCCCCAAAAGTTCTTCTGAAGAGTAATAGCACTTCCGTAGATATTCAGCAACAATGTGTTCATATTTCCTTCATCTAGTCCCAAGTTCATTTTTTTTCAATGTTATTATTTCATTCTTCACTCTCAAACATTCACATGGACCTTTTGTCCACAAAGAAAACTTCCTTTTATTTTCAGAAGTGTTCTTTACTTGTGAAAATTATAACATTTGAGGAATGTAAGTGCAGCCTTTATGGAGATAAGCCAAAACATCACTGAGTGTTCTGCATTGCCGATTTCATGAGCATATTCATGAAATCACTAAGAAGTCTCTCAGCATTCAAATGCACTTTGTACTATATAACTTGTAGTACACATGGAAAGGGAATTATTAGTGCTGTGCATGGTAAATGATAGTGATATGGTCTTTCTGGTTGTATTAAGTGTTTCTATTTCAGCAGTTGTTATCTGGAGTGACTTGGACTTCCAGTCCCTCTTGTAGGCTTCCTTTAGAAAGATTAGTCCGAATGTCCTTTGCCCGTCAGCCCCCTTCCGTTGTGTTTCTCCCTTAAGCTCCATGTTTGATCTGACAGTCGCACTCACTCTCATGCTTGCACACACAGGACCAGTGTTTTCCATTGAGAACCAGTGCCAAAAGTCTGAAGTCATTGCAAACTCCTGGCTCTGAATAACACAAATTTAATAATATTTGGCTTTCGGAATGTTTCCCTAATCACATCATAATGAACACAATCAACCACGCTCAGCAAGCGGATCACACAGGCATTCCCAATCAGCCTCACTCACTGCTGTGTCGACTTACTCCGTGACAGAAGTGACACCAACAATACATCAGGTTTTAATCTTTTAATGGGGCCGCTAATGTGCCTGATGAGAGGATTTATTTGGAGGATGGACTGACATCTTGTTGTAAAATAGATCAAAGCCCAAGATTAACTTTTTATCCCACATATCGTCATGTAGAAATGTTTAGGCTCCGGAATGCCTCTTAACACACAGGTCTTATTTGAAAGTCAGGGCTTTTAGAAAAGCTTTGTGTTAAAAAAAAAATGAAATTGAAGGTCTGTTTCAAGAGCAGGTATATGTGGCTGGCTGTGAAGTAAGGGCTCTCCCTGGGAAGCGCTGTTGTCAAGGCAGCTGGTTGTGCTGCAGACCTGAGACAGCCCAGAGTGACAGGCATGAGTAAATATGGCTTCATTTCTTGGCTGCCTGCTCAGGCTGCCTGCTCGGGCTGCAGGCTCCGGAGGAAGGCTGTCAGACACGGGCTACAGGCTTGAGTCACATTAAGTTCATGGAGAGCTGAGGGCCACCAAGAGAGGGGCGAGGCGTCTTTTGGAAATGACAGCTGACAAAATCTCTATGCTTCAGACCCACCTGGAATAATTGTATGTGAGTGTGTGTGTGTGTGTGTGTGTGTGTGTGTGTGTGTGTGTGTGTGTGTGTGTGTGTGTGTGTGCGGTAAGTACATGTGTTACGTTTTCAGTTTTTCAGGTAATTGCTTATTGCTTATTTTAGTTTTAAGTTTGGTTTTGTCCAAAATCTTGTACTGGGGCTTTTGGCTTTGAAACCATCGCAGCAGGAGGGTGCCTTATCTGACAGTCCTAATAAGCACTGGCTGTATAGTATGTACGATACATTCCCTCCCATGGTGTATTGTAACCACACATGTGGACCAGACTGAGTTTGCCTTAGGAAATTTCACTGAAGGGAGGTGCCCCCGAGTCTGTAGCTGGCTAACACCGGTAACAAAAGCAATGGAAACGTCACTGTTGCTCTTGGCCTCGTTCCTCTGTAGCCTATCCAGTGGAAATGAGGTACCACTCTTTGGCCTGCAAAATGGAAGCACTTGGGTAAAGGAAAACACAAAGGAACAAGTGTGGCAGGCCGTTCTATACAGGTGTGGGGTTCTAAGCTTGTCCCTCCCTGTAGTGCCAGAGCACACTGAGGCCATCGCTGTAAAAAAACGTTTGGCAAGTGTTTGTCTTTAATTAGGTCGGCTTGACAATTAAGCTTCTTTGTCATTTTATTGATGCATTTTTTTTTAGTTTTTATCTTTCCACTTTGCTTTAACTTCTGTCAGTGTTAACTCTAAATATGGACTGCACATACTTTTAACTGTAGCACAAGTCAGGAATAGAATTAGAAAATAGAAGGCAATTGCTCCAGGGTGGGTGAATTTATCGCATGTGTTTGTTTATACTTCAGCCCAGAAAAGTGATGACACTGAGTCTTTTGAAGTCCAAATTTAGGCCCGTTTCTGTCTATCTATTCTGGCAACAATGCTGTGTTTGACACTGGAGAGGAAATAATTGTACACAATTGCTCTGCAGTTGCACTTCGGAAAAGCTGGGTTTGACACTTAACTGTGAGTGGTGTCTTCATCACTGGAGATTGACTTACCACAGGGTCATAAAGGCACATCAAAACACATTAGACAGCAAATAGTATTTCACGATCATAGACACTGGTTAATTTTCTAGCTTCTACGATTAATGCTCTAAGTGGTTGATACAATGTCTTTTTTGCATGTAGATATTATGTGCACTAAGGTGTTTTATTAGATGTGGCATTGAAGCAGCCTGATGGATGGAGGATGCCTTATTTAAGAAACCAAGATACATTAGAGATGAGACTGCACAGAAACAATCGTCTATTTTTGACCTGTACCCCTTGATACAGGTGGTCTGTGACTGTAGCCATTAATACTTTAGACTGGCTAGAACATCACTAAGCAGAGGGAGCAAACTTTTATTAATCGAGCTAGAGATGTCATGTCATGGCTGGCCCATGAACGTGTCAGGCCTCAGGTTAACCTGATTTAGCCTCCCCTAATGGAGCGTAATCTCCCCTGACAGCTGATTAATGGGGTCTCTCGCTCTCCGGCCCCCACAAGGCCACAGGAGAGCAGGGGAGAGTGGGCTCCGACCGTGATGTACTGCTTGTCATCCGGCCTCGATGGAACGGAGGGATGCCCGGTGCCACTGCAGTGGAGGTAACATCTGTGGGCCGAGGGTGATTTGTCATCCTGCCATTCCTTTAGTTGGGAGTGGACATGGTCCTCAGGGGTGGCTGAGTTAAGTGCAAACTATGGCAAGGTCAGGAAGTACAAAAACTTTCATATTTTCTTGCTCTTGTTATTTTCTTTTGTTTACCTGCTGTTTTGTCTCTGTCTCAATCCTTCTCTATAAATGCATCTTCTCCTAAGCCCTCTCTCATACTGGACTGGAGGCCAGGAGGACTGTGGCCCGTGTGATCCTGACCATGTACTCACCTTCGAGAACTCTGGCATGTGTGCACTCACGTGTGTTGGTCGTAAAGCAGTGTGCATGGGGAGGCAGCGCCATGAAGGTCAGTCACTGACATGGGATCCCCGCTGCACCCCCTAGTCCTTACTTGCCCCCCCCCCAACAACTTATAACGCCTCCAACAGCTGGCTGCGGTTGCGTTGATGGACTAATGACCAAAGCTCTGGCTCCAGCCCTCCAACTGTGAACATTACTGTTACTTAAGCTGCAGCACTACCTGAGTAATAGTTTGGGCTGTGAAATCTGCACGCCATTAATCCGGTGCTGAAATGGACTAACAACAAGCCTCCGCACTGGCACTAACTCACTGTACTCCTAGTCTTCTTTTACAGTAGAGGAGGGGATAGGAGGGAGGGGGAGAAACCAGATGTACGTTTTTTTGTTTTTTTAAATCATCACATTAAGATCAATTTCCCTCTGCTGACAAACTTTTCAACACTGTACTTGGAAAGGAAAGATGTTGTGATGTTGTGGGTTTTAGTTTTTGGTCTTTGTAGTTTTTAGCCTCTTAACAGCTGTCAGCTGTCTTACAGTTTGTAAAAGTCAATGTTGTGAGCCAGATTGAGCCTCAGTGTGGACTCTGCCTTCTTAGTATATACTGCTACCTCTGAAATATTATATCTTGTGTTTTGTCTCACGATTCAGCACATGAAATTTCATAACTCATTCTATTGTCAGCTTAATTATCTTTTTCTTTTTGTTTGAAACACGTACTTATAGTCAAAGTCTATTAGTCGGATATTAGATGGATGTTGGTTTTATTTGGGACCTGCCAATGACGCTGTCTGGAAGCTAGACTGCAATAATGTCTGATTTTCATGACATTTCTATGACATCTTTTTAACTGCTGTAATCCAATAGAATGTTCTCTTCAAATCTCCTCACATCCATGTGTTTTTTCACCATTGCCCTGTCCTGCACTTTGGAACAGTAAGTCAACAGCAGCCGCTTACTCTAATGCATTTTTTGGATGGATTATGAAGCTTATCGCTGCCCACCATTCCCAACAGGACATAGGCTGAATCCAATCTTTTCACAAGCAACCCTCAGAACTCCCTCACCCTAGTGTCCGCTTTCACCTGTGTTTTTTTTTTCCTTTTTTTTTTTTTGGTGCCAATTAAATTCATATGTAGTTATTGTAACCCTTTCTGCCCAGAACGGTATTTCCAAACATTTACAAAGGCTGGGTTAAAAAAAAGTTTGTGCTTGTAGGAGGACTGCGCCTACAATAATGTAAAGCTGACTTGGATTTCTCTAAACATGAATAATTCAGAAGTACTTAATAACTTTCCTTCGATAATTGTCTTTGGCAGCCATTTTTGTACCAATGTTTTTCTATGCAGTTAATACCACCGTTACGTTGGTGGGGTATTTCCGCCAGAAGTTTGGGTGCAAATAAAACACTACTTCAACAGCTCTCTGAGCTGAAGGTTCAAGAGCAGGGGCTATTTTTATATGGGGGATCAGTTACATTCTTAGAATATATTTCTAGATGAGAAAAAGATATTTCTCCATTGGATTCTTGTACATTTTTGGTCCAAGAGCCACAATAAAAGTAAGAATGAATTGCCGTAAGGAAAGTATTGCAGTGTGTAGAGGGATAGAGCGCTTCCACATGTGTGTGTATGTGGTGTAATGATCCTAGAGTGCTGTGTGAATGTAGCAAGACTGTAAAGGTCTTATAGTGTTTGATTTTGGAATGTATTTGTCTTCCTTCTTGTGTTAATGTTAGTGTGTGTTTTTTGTTAAATCTTTTGTGTGCATGTAGATGCCTAGGTGTCGGATCCTGTGTAGTTAGTGTATTGGTCCACACTTACCCACTGTGTCTGAAACTAGACCTCCCTATCCTGTGTTTCCTGTGTGCGTCACAATTAACGGCAGAAAAGCCAATGAAACCTGTGTGTTGTGGGATCCAGGATAACCACGCTTGAAGATCTCATCACTCACACTCCATCGAAGGACTATTTTCCAAGAACCATAAAGAGGCTGAACCTGGCTGTGGCCTCATCCCGAGGGCAGTAGGAAGGAGCAGCTGACTGAGCCAGTACCCCCACTGGGGACCCCACTGCAGCTACACCAGGACCAGGGACCGGGGCATACCAGCCATGGACGGAATAAGGAGGAGGGAGCCCAAGGACCGGTCCCTGACCCAACCTGGAGGAACGATGAAGCTGCCCCAAGAAACAATTAAGCTGCTCTATGACAGCCCGTTTGAGACCTACCTCATCCAAGTTCAGCTTGCACCATGCATCAGAGCCTGGTCGGTGGAGGATACGGGGGTTCAGGCCGTTCTCGCCTTGGATGGCAAGGTGTTCCAGGTCCTGATGGCAATCCAGGCACTCCAGTGCAGCTTTGGCCAGCAAAAATGGCTGCACGCCACCTGAGCGAGAAGGAGAGCCTGGGTACCTATGCCATTGATTTGCACCTTTACGCCCGCCAGGTCTACCCGACCTTTGATGACAGCAAGCAAGAGGAGCTCGTGCTCCAGGATAGTAGGGGCTTCCATCCAACAAACAAGGCTGACTTCAGTCAGTTTTTTATTCGCATCGTCATTTATAACGACACACAGGAACACACACATGCATATATAGTGGCATCAGGACACACACAAACACACACGCAGGCCTGAGGTCGCAGCAGTGGGCAGCCTTAGGCGCCTGGGGACCAAGTCATGTGATCCGTCTTGGTCAGGGATGGACAATTCAGTTCTTCTGCATGTAGGGCTCTCTAGAAATTGTGCTTATTGTTTTTTTTTCTTCATTACTAAGCTATAACCAGGTGCCAGGACTCAGTTTCCCAGAGTTCTTTAGTTTAGCTTCTAGCTATGATGCATCATGACTTTGATCTTTCTATGTTAAAGCAGCACAACGGAACAATAGCTATTCGCTAAAGGAATGCTAGCAGCTAAAACTAACGAAATCTCTTGAAATGTGCTGACTTTGACATTATGACAAACTAGTTACTCAACGACTGTCCTTACACTGTCAAACATCAAGCAAGTGCAACATAAGACAAAGCAAGACGGCAAATTAGCTACTTACCAGATCGGCAGAAAGTAAACAAGTCAGGTCGGCGGGCTGCGGCAGGCAAAACTACAGAACGCAGTTATATGCCTATGGACCCTGCTATCGCAATGGCACAGACACGATTCTCCATATTAAAAGTCATTGTAGCGCCCCAATTTTTTTAAAGCTGTTATTTTAAGGTTAAACTGCTTATCCTAACCCTATTCCTGAAGTATAATTGTTGCATATTGGGGCTTTAAAACCAATTCGTATTCACTTTTATTCATAGTGGTTGGTTATAAGCCAATCAGAATTTAGATTATACATTTCTTTCAAAATACTAGTTTCCTACTTTAGGGCCAAGTATCCCAGAATTCCTGAAAACCAAGAGACTATGCAGCTATGTTCCTGCTCAGCTAAAAACCTTTAATGTTTGGAGACTTAAACTTTTAGTTGGCCCAAATATTATACAGTAGTTAGGAATTGTATGTGCAGTATATTTGTTTTGTCTATATCAGTAAGAGTAGTTGTATTCATCGACGGTGAAGCTGTGTTTTTCCGACCAACGAAATCAGCGTGGTCTTTGCCAAAGTTAAGTTCTTCACGAGAGCATTGCTAGTTGTGTGAGCCTGGACTGTGACGCTTTAGAAGACCCTGCTGCTCGTGAGTTTGCGGAAGAATACCGGACGAGAGGACAACAAATACCGCAAAGCGAGATTAGCCTACATCGCCTGCTGCAACCGTGATTTGCCTACTGCACATCATTCTACTGGCTGGTTTGCGTTGGCGAGAGTTTCGCCTTCTTCAGCGCGAGGTTGCGTGAGTACTCTGACTTTGAAAGGATAGCGACACGGGACTGTGTAACAGCAGCCTGCGCAAACTATTTGGTTAGCCTACTGACATGGTTCACTGCCTACTTTTGCTTCTTACAATGTGCACCAACGTGACAACTGGGCCCCAAGGTATTTAGTATCCAAGCGCTTGGTTAGGATAAGAAGGTGTCATTCTGTTTTCATTTGAACTGTCACATATGGGTTATTTGTATTATTGTATACTGTTTTCATTTAAGAGACAAAGCTATATTTCAGTTGAACACAAAAGGTAGGCTAATTGATTGGTGAACGTTTGATTTACATTTATTAAGCATCTAGTACTCAATTCATTTTCATAAGGTGTATGAAAAAGGTTTGCACCAAGGCTGATTTTAAGTGTGCATTTGTTTAATGAGCTGGGTGTTTTTTTTTGTGTGTTTCTAAATCCATATTCAACCAAAACCCTCTCTACAAGTTAACAATCAAGGGAACAATAAATGTTGTTAGGTTCAAAATAGTTGTAAAGTACTTTAGTTAGTATAGCTACATCTACATCTTAAGGAACGTAAACATTAATAATAGTCCTGGGAGTTACATATTTTCTACCAGGAACACTGGGTAAGGTATTCTTCAGTCGAGGCCCCGCGCTAGTTAACAACAGTTACATTTATCAAACTCTGAACTTTCTAGCTCTAACTGGTAGACAGGAAGTTCAATCACATCATCATTCAGCTAGAAACCCAGGATCCTGTTTATGCTATACGAGTGTGACCTCAGTGTGTTAAAACACCGGGAAAAAGGGGTTACATGCATGTTTTCTGTTGGGGTTCTTAGTGGAGGAAATCCCTTGTGAACACAGGGAGAACATGCAAACTCCACACAGAAAGGCCCGGGAAATAGCCCATCTGAGCACTGGAGGCCTGGGGAGAACCTACCCCTCAGGACCAACAGCGCCCCATGCTGGAATCGAACCCAGGATCTTCTTGCTGTGAGGCGGCAGACAGTGCAAGCACACAGTGACTAGCACATCCACCTTATTGTAAAAGACCAACCTGGATGGGAAGTGAGGAGTAAGAAGAGACTCATCAGGTTGTGGCTGCATCTACTCAATGGCAGAAGTGAGGGCCCCAGAGGGTGGCAAGACAGTCTGAGGGATGCTACCAATGCAGGGAAACCCCGGGCACGTCGAACTCCACTGCCATTGCACCAGTGCCTCGCTGCCCAGCACCTCAGTGAATCAGCTGTGGCTCAGCCGGCTAGACCAGAGCGGTGGGCTGTATTTTGACTGCGACCTGTACGGCACCCCCTGTAGGACCTTGGTGGATACTGGGCCCACCATCTCCCTAGGC
Organism: Sprattus sprattus; assembly: GCF_963457725.1. Lineage (NCBI taxonomy): Eukaryota > Metazoa > Chordata > Actinopteri > Clupeiformes > Clupeidae > Sprattus > Sprattus sprattus. The sequence continues at coordinate 17,408,777 of NC_137908.1, read as the reverse complement.
CGTCACGGAATGCTACCTGCCACTGAAGAACCAAGACCGTATGGCTGGGCAGCCACCAAGCTCCACCAGATGAGGGAAAAGAAGTTGCTGCAGGTCACCGGCCATGCGCCCTGCCATCCTTTCTGGCTGGCCAGCATCCAGACCCATGCATCACTGGGCTGGACCTACTGGCTAGGTGAATGTGTCCGGAGCTGAGCTACTTCTGGGCATTGAAGTCATGGCACTCCACATTTTTTGGGCTTGAGGCGAGCCAGAGAGATCAGCTGTGAGAGCTCCTGAAGCAATTCACCAACAGACACGAGGATCGCACTCGCACCAGCCTGGTCCAACATGACACTAGAGACACACACCCCGATTACCATCGCCTCAACAAAGTAATCTGCAAAGAATCTTACCCACTTCCACGTATTGTTGATGCCCTTGACTACATCATGGGTTCATGCTGGTTTGGCTACCTCAACCTTTGCAGAGGCTAGTGGCAGGTGGAGCTGACACCAGAGGTGTGCCCAAAGGCTGCCTTCTCAATCGGCCAGGTACTCTGGAAGTTAAGAGTGCTTCCATTTGAGCACTTTAATAAACCAGCCACCTTTGAGCACCAGATAGAGGTAGTCCTGGCTGTGTGGTCTACCAAGATGACATCCTTGTCCACGTTTGAAAGTGCCCTTGTTTACCTGAGTGAGGTCTTCCATGCCATTCACCAAGCTGGTCTGTGACTGCACCCAAAGAAGTGTCAGCTTTTCCGGTGAGAGACAGCATTCCTTGGCCATGTCATCAGTGAATGGGGGCCACCCATCGAGTGAAAGTAGCAGTGGTGAGAGACTGGCTCATTCCCTGCAATGTTGGACAGCTGCAGAGCTTTCTGGGGCTGCCGCCACATTATCGAGACTTTCCCACTATCGCCAGTCCACTACACCAACTGACGCAGATGGGGCAAGCTTTTCAGTGGAACGAGAACTGCACTGCTGCCTTCAATCAACTCTGGTCAGGGCTCACTGTGGCCCTCATACACTGTTTCCAAATCTGCAACTGTTCATCCTGGACACAGATGCCAGCAACTTGGGTCTTGGTGCAGTGTTATCCCAGAATGGGGAACACAGTAAGCAGGAAGCTGTTTCAGCAGCTCCCTCAGCCATCCGGAAAATAACTACTGTGTCACCCTCCGAGAGCTGCTGGCTGTGATCCTTGGGATGGACAGTTCCCAGCTTTGAAACTGTGACGGTTAACCTAGCCCCCAAACTCCCTCCAAACTTCTCTTCATCAGGCAGCTTGGACGAAGTTGAAAAGGTAGGCTAACACTTGCTTTGAAAATGAGCTGAGTCCCAAGTCTCGGCGTTGGCAGTGTCCGTGGTGAGCATACAACTCTGCTAATCCTCTCTGTAGCAGGCAGACGACTTCCAATTCCTGTCCGAAGCAACGTACATTGAAACAACCCTGGGACTATGGTTTGTTTAGCATCAATGCTATTCACTCTACCAACTTGGGCATGGACTATAAAGCCTAATTTATACTTCGGTAGACGACACTTTTGAAAAGGACGCAGACAAAAATTACGTCATGGACGACACTTTAAACCGTCGTTTTGAAGTGTCGGCTACATGGAGAAATTTCTACTGGCGCTGGTTTGGTCACAGTAGCGTAACGTGGATACAACGTCCCCGGTGCCTGCTATTATGACGAGCCCCTGTCAGTGGCATAAGGTAGATGGACTCTAGTGCAGGTTAGTTTACTAGTCATGAGGCATGAGGCGCAAACACACACCATTGGCGAATATATATCAACAATGTGTTGGATTTTACGGTGAAATTAGTTACTTCGACTATTTTATTGGGAAAGTAGACAGGTCAACGAGAAAACGATCAGAAACATGGATAGTGCTTTGACTCGAGGTAACATAAACAGATGGTCAAAGTGCTGAAACAGTTTTAAAACACTGATGAAAGGAATTATTTGGTACAGCAGCACACACAGCAGCTTTACCCACATCTGAAAAACACATACACAACTAGAATGCGTTTCGTGAACGAACTGCGAGAGTGTGCTTGCTCTGTGACAGAGAGAACAAGTGCCTATGAATTAACATGTATTTACATCTACTCAATCAGTGTAGTGGGGCCTTCTTCCAATATATTTTAGCAAGCAACCAAGCTCAACCATTATATTTTGGCTCCACTGACGTTTAGACATATGAGGGTATCTTTGTTGTTCTGTTTTTGTTTGTTTGTTTGCTTGTTTATTGTGAAAGGGTCTAGTGTGTTACATTTGGTCATAGCCTAATAGTTCCAGAGTTTCGTTATACTGACTTACTGAGCTAAGTGAATTGTTGAAATTGTTATCTTGGTAAAAGGAAACATCTCTGCAACAATATTGGAATGAATGCGGCTACATAGCCAGCTTTACTTAATGTTTATTGTAAGATAGGCCTATATGTTAGACTTAATGCAGTTCTCTCTCAACAGTGATATCTGGCTTGTTATATGTTTTATCCATATAAGGAGGGGGCAGCTAAACTCGAAGACTCTCAGAAAATATCTAAAGTGTAGCTCACTAAACTAGAAATATATTGAAATGCCATGAGATGTAGGCCTACCACTAACCATTTCACATTTACAGACATAAACCTATAGACATGACACAAAACATCTTCCAAAGACTTTATTATCTCAGCTGCATTATTCAGTAGCACAAAGTAGTCTATTACATTCATATTTACTTCATGTAACCCTGCCATAGCGATACAACACCTTTTTGACAGCCTATATAGCCTAATTGCAAAATTAAATATATAAATAAATACTACACTGAAATAACGCAAACAAAGTGAATCTACAGTGAGCCAACGCTCGTCCACTGACAGTGTGGAAGAATGACAGCGACGTGAGCCAGGCTACATTCCAAGATTACGTTACTAGAAATGTCACTTTACATGAGCTTTGTTCATAAGCCATGCAGTCCATAAAATAGGAATACTCTGTGTACTAACAGTATAGTAAGACCGGTCATATGTTCAGAGAGCTTTCTAGCAACCAACAAGTTACAAGTAGGATAAACATATTAGCAAAATCTGCGTTGTCGACAGACCATCGTTTTGACTGGAGTTTTGATGTGCTTGCTAGCACCAAGTGGATTACCTCATCTACAATACATATGGGCTTGGACTCAAATCACTAGTAGGCCTACTTCACGATCTTCTATGGTTACCAGCAGATAAGGTAAATAATAATCGCCATATTTGCTTTAATGTTTTATAGAGTAAGAGGCTATGTGTAGGCTAACTATCTATTGAAAGACACTGACCGGCGCATCAACACAAACTAGGCTCTGTGAGTCAAATTAGCGTAGCTAATCAGAAATGTTGTAGATGCCAGAGTTGTTATCCATCAACATTCATTTTACAACTTACATTAGTTTCGTTGTCATTCGACTCGAAAATCTCTGGCTCAATTTGGCAAAGCACTACTGCTTCCTCCAGGGTAAACATACGTGGACGTCTCGGTGCTGTCATTTTGCCAATCTGGCTGGCTGAGGTAATCGAGTGATTAGAGAAGGCTACAAAGTGGAATACTAAGCAGTTTGTAGCGGGAAATATTGAGAGTGAAATGTAACAAATTATACTGTATAATTACCAATGTCACAAATAGCTTAGCGGTAATATGAATAGCTTAAATGGGATGGCTACATTAGCCAGCCAGTTAGGAGAATCTCCGCTCTCTTTCTCTTATACCATCCTGTTCTGCAGCGAAGGCACATCACGTAATAACGTTATCATTTCTCAAAATAGTTAAATATATAGCTTTTAAGATAAAAATATGTTCAATAAGGCTTAAAGAATTAAATCAGGTGTGTAGATGAAGTTCAGCAACAGCTTTTCTAGTGTTTATATCCATGATTGTATGCTGGTCGTCGCTGGCCGTCAACGGCCGTTACAGGAGAATACAGAGCTTCGCCTTAGTGGGTGACGTCACAATGGCTCAACCTTCCACCATGTTAGTCAATGAGAGAAAAAGGTGATGAAAAAGAGGAATAAAAAAGGAGTGGCAAGGAGTACCGCCACGAAAAGTCATAGCGGCTTGCACCGGATCGAGCCGGACATTTCGGTGTTTGAATGGCTTCTCTATCTCAAACGGGCGAGGAGTAGTTAGCTGCAAGAAAAACGGGGAGAATAAATAAAGAAATAAAGAAAACTTGACGATAACAATACTGTGCTTCCCTTCGGGCAAGCACACTAATAAAACAGGTGCTCAGCGGCGCCCTGACTCCGAAAGTATAACAACCTGTTCAATAATGGCTCGGCAGTTAGAAGGATAGGAGTTGTGCATAAAACGTTTTTGCTACGTCCCTGTTGTAGTTGTAATGATGAGCCATGACCAGGCAAAACTTCTGTCTGGCTGGGGGACTTGCCCAGTGTTCCGAAAGCTCAATATTCCGAAAAATTGTCCGAAATATCTTTATCAAATGAAACCCTCTGTTCCGAAATGCCTTTGTTCCCACCAGTGGTGGCAAGTGCGTGTGCAAGGTGAAGAATGCAAGAGGTCAGCTCACTGGAGGAATTTTCATGTTTTACACATCTGGCATAATTTAGAAATATTTAAAGTGGCACAAAACACGCGCAGCATTAATTTGCGCAGCGGAGACGCTTACCGGGCCTTTACGCATATAACTTTTCCTAGGCAATATTTGTTAACTTAGCCTACTCTACTATTTTGCAAAGTGTTGTGTGTGTGTCCTGCTGATAACCATGTAGGCTAATCAGCGAATGTTGCATTTGTTTCGCCAACTTTATTATCTCTGCGCTTAAGCTGCGTCCTCCACATGAGAAAGTGGAGGCGCCTGGAGAGGAGAATTGCGCGTCTCAAACGCGATTATAATCCAGGGTTCCGCACGCTGCCGGAATACTGGGCAGCAGTTCAGTTCTTGGTCCACAACTTTGTTTGACTTGTTTGACAACATACATTTTACCCAGCAATCATCATTGCAAATCTGAATATAACAAAAATAGCAAAGTAAATAATAACGTATTAATTTTATTGTATCGTTTTTTAATAGTTTAATGCAGTGTATGTTAGATTAGCATATACTTTTATTATAGCTTGCTTCCTCCACAAATAATATCTACCTGTTAAAGCGGATATACAGTGGTGGCCAAAATTATTAGAACACCTGGCAGATCTGTGAATAATTACCTTTTTTTTGCCTCCAAAACATGATTTAATTTCATAATGTTCATGAAACATGCAGATGGCTGTTCTGAGCACAACAAATATCAAATGAAGTGAGTCCTACTGTTTTTATCCACTTTTAACTTTAATATGTGGTACGCCCACCTTTTGCAGCAATTACAGCAGCACATGTCTCTGGCATAGAGTCAATATATTTCTTGAGAACTTCAACACTAATGTTATCCCATGCCTTCTGCAACTCAAGCCAAAGGCTTTCCTTGGAAATTACAATAGATCTGTCAAGTTTATTTTCCAACTTGCCCTGAATTTGCTTGATGGGTTTGAAGTCCGGACTTTGAGAGGGCCGGTCCATCATTTTCAATGTTCCAGCAGATTCCTTGTCACCAGTAGATCCGGCAATAGTTAAAATAATGTTTAGGGTCATTGTCCTCTTGGAAAATAAATCCAGGCCCAATAAGACGTCTCCAAGAAGGAACTCCGTGCCTCACCAGAATGTTATGGTATACTTTTGTATTCATGATGCCATCAATTTAGCCAAAGTCACCTGTTCCTGAGGCTTAAATTGCACCCCACACTATAATACTACCCCCTTCTCGTTTAACTGTTGGCAAGAGACACTCATTTTTATACCTCTCCCCCTCACTTCGTGGAACACACACGCTTTGCTTGTTGCCAAACTATTCAAACCTGGACTCATCAGTACACAACACTTAAAACCAATCTTTCTTTGTCCATTTCTTGTGTTCTTTTGCAAATTTCAGGCGTTACACTCAATTGTTCTCTTTCAGTAATGTTTCTTTGCTGCTATTCTGCCAAAAAGTCCTTCTACTCCCAGTTTCCGACGGACAGTTCTTGAAGACACTGTTGCACCATTAGTCATTGTGATGTTGATCTCGTCACACAGTTCTTGTTAAATCTTTCTTCGGTCCTGAAGAATGAGAATTTTGAGATGCTTCACTTGTGTGTCTGAGAATTTATTTTTGAAACCTCTCCCCTTTGGGTTCTGGTGCCATGGTGGGCTAAAGTGTACTTTGCAGTGCTTGGACTGCATCTCAAATCCTTGGCTATGCGGCAGTAACCCCAGCCAGCATAAAAAAAAAGCCTTCATTCGAACCTGTTGCTCACTCGTTAGCTCCTTCTTCACCTTAGCCATGTTCAAAGAGCAACATGTGCTTCAAGACTGCTTCTAGAGGCTTTGGATCTATACCATTTGGTGGTGCGGCCTCAGTGACAAAACCCTGATGTTACCAATCACTTAATGAGCAGGATAGGCCTTGTACATTCAAAAGAATCGCCAAGCTGTGTCCTGAGACTCTTGCCTCACCATCAATTTAACCACAATAACACCTGACAATGATTACACAAGTAATGTAGCTTCTTCTGTGCAGGAACATGATTGTGTGAAATTGACAGTGAAAAGGGCCTAGCTTGTTTTTGTACGGAAAATGACCTAAATCTCATTATGATGGCTCTATTCTATGGTTTATAGAGCATAATGATGACTTTGTAGATATTCCATAAGTTTTTAGGGTATTTTAACGGCCAATTCAACAAAAACAACTGAAAACTCTTAAATATGTCTAGTGTTCTAATAATTTTGGCCACCACTGTATATCATTAAACACTCTTCATAATTATGTCAGTGTGAATAGATAGATAGACGGCACGCGTCGTTGATTTTCAAAAAGTCTAGAATGTAGTGGCAGAAAAATGACGTTAGCGCTTCTCCCATTATGACAAACTCGGCGACTGTTCGCCTGAAGTATACACACAAGCCTGGACCACACTTTTTTTTTGTGTCGTCCACCGAAGTATAAATTAGGCGTAAGGGGTTGCTGTTTATTAATGAACTAATGGAATGGATCTGTAGCAGTAGTGCAATCTTATCACCAGGGAATTCCGTAGCCATAGTCACTTTGAACAATTTTATTTCCCTGTTATACGTATGTATAACTAAAAAACGTAATAATAATGTATTAAATCCATTAAAATCATTATCAATATTTAGTATGCAGCTCAATATATATTCTAGCTTTTAAAGTACGTTGATTCTGTTACAGTCACATCGTTTAATTTTACACATATTTTAAACTGTTTCAAACCTGTCTAAGCCTACTAAGAAATATTAACTGGAAAAAAGCTGAAAAGCATTCAGTAACAGAAAAACAGAAACAGGGAAAGAAGTATAGAAGTGTCTAATAATGAGACCAGTTCTCCATAAGGGACAGACATTAAGGCAAATAAACTAATTGAACCTTTTTTGTATTTAAACTATTGCCATAAAGGTGTTTTTGTTTAGGTGTGTGCATGAAAAGTGCGTCCAACCTAACCTCACAACATAAAATTGGCCGTTCCCGTTTATTCTCATGTATTGCAGCCTTTCCCTATGATTTGTTGAGGTTTTTGTGAGCAATACATCTTGCATCATTGGGAAACTGTATATTGATGGAGCAATTTATGGTGACTGAAACAAAAAACATTATTCACATGCAGCTTAAATAGTACATTTTGTGAAAGTCCAGTGCAAGGCAGAATCCATCATTTCTTTCACAGGCTAGGCCATCACCCTTTATCTGTGTATAGACATTGGGGGTATACAGCACCACACAGGAGAACATGTGGAGATGAGTTTACCAGGTAATGTTATTGAGATTTATGGCTGCACCTGGGTTCATGGACAAAGGACACATGGGTTGATAATCCTCTTGAGCCTCACCCGCGCATCCGTCCCCTCCTTACAACATTCACACGCACAGTACATTTGGAAGAACATAAATTCAGCATGCCTGCTTAAGAGGTGCTGATAATCTACTGCAAGTTTACAGCAGCTGCAGATGTGCAAACCTCAGCTTTTACATGTATTGACTGTTGAAGGCACCTAAAAGCCATAATCAAATTGTTTCAGCTACTGTATGTACGTGAATATAACGGCACATTGTGAAGCAGATTGAATAGCTGATAAAATTGGTCTTGACTTGACAGGAGGTTTTAATCCCCTTGTGCAAAAACCCTACCTAATATGCTAACACTGCCTTAAAGCCTAAGGTCATTGTTCATATGGGTATGCTATTTACCCCCTGCTATGCAACTTTGTACAGGCTGGCTAGGGACTTGCCAGCGCATTAGTTTATGAATCCTTGTATAGCCACAGGAAACTACAACTCCTGACGCCCTGTCCCTCAGCTGGTGCTCCCTCTATCTGCTTGACAAACCTATAGTATATTTAAACTATGCTTGGTGAGCCGGAACTGAGTTTGTTGGTTCCACTTCAGCCCATGTCCAGTTCATATTATATTAGCTGGTACTTACGTTTACAATAGTAGACTGTATATTCTGAGCTAAACGCAAGCAACTGGAGCAATCATGCGATGGTTTTACTACTAGAATTACTAAAATAACTATTGAACAACGGGGCATAGGCATCATACAAACTGTTGGTCTCAATGCTGTGCTGACTTCTAACCAACCATATCACAGTAAGCTATAACCACTGAATTGGAGAAAGTAGACTGGATGTAAGCAGCATTCTTTCATTCATGTGCAGAACTTCCTACTTTGCTGGGGACTTCATTGACAATTATGTTTGTCATTTATTTATTTATGGAATGATCAGTATTGAGTAGAATGTGTCATTGATGTCCCAATTTACTTCCTATTCTGGGTTTGACGTGGACTTAATGCTGGGAGTTTCTAAGACTGTGGCTATAAGCAACAACTCTTGTGTCTCTTGGGTCACGTTTCAGTTTTGTACATAGTTGAAATAAGATAACTAGAAAAACACTATCATTTAAAGACAAAAGAATAAGTCCAAATGACAAGTTGCCCCCTCATGAAAATTACGTCTTTTGATAGTATAAGGTTGATACAATGCGGAAATGACACGTGCAACACTGCCTGGATGTCATCATCTTGCAGCAGAAACCATGTTGGCCAGTCAGTAGTGAACAAAAGTGACAAAAGCAAGAAAGCAATGATTAAACTGATGGAATTTGAGTAATACCAGTGGAACTCTTGAATGATGACCATTACATCTCTGTAGAACTCAATTGTAGCAACAATTTCATAAACAGTATTAAATTGAATCAAATGGGTGAGGTCATCTATAAATATGGCATGGAAATATGTGTTTTTTTTGCACCCTATTCACAATGTTTATAGTCTGAATATTACAAAACAAGTTTTTTTATTTGACTGGAGCAAGACCTCACAGTAGATGTTTGACTTCATCAAAGGCTTTAATTTGGGATGAAAACTATATGACTCAGTAGACCTTTCATGATTCTCTGAAAGCCTTCACCATATTACTTACAGCTTAATGCGCAAAGCCAAGTCACATAAATTGTTAAAAGCTATAGGCTAATTGTTGATATTAGTTTACAAATACATACAGTTTGAGTGCACCCTCTTGATCTTTATAGCACCACAAAAACACCCTGCAGAAAAACAAATAATAATAATAATTTTCTAAATGCACTCAGTCACATAACATCATCATTACATTAGAGTAACTGTCACTTTCATGAAAACAATCTGACTTAATGCACATGGTAATTGCTCCTTTTTAATCTCCGTGTCTGCCAGCATCTTTATTTTGCCATCTCATATTCCACACCGCCGTGCTCAGCTGTCATGGTGAGGGGGACATGCCACAGACGGGTTTCTAGTGGGAACAATCGATGTCATGGGGATCTAAAGGACCTGCAGAGTATGATCCTTTTCCGTCTGAGCAGTGGTACGATGTTCTATGCCTTTGCTATTGTTGTTTGCATTACAGAGGTGTGGTTGGTGCCTGTGATTTGACACGTCAGCCTAGGGCCCACACATTACCATGCCGGGGGTTTTAAAAGGAATTGGCAGTAATCCACCGTCCTTTACATAGTGAGGGTGTAATGTTCACATGCAAAAGGTCTTTAACAAATGCCATTTCTCCCTCTCATGTTGAACTGTCTATCCCCCAAGGCCTTTGTTGATGACAACTTCACCAGCAGATGCAGTAGAGGACTTTTATGCTTAAGTAAATAATAGGTTGATTTTTTTGTGTTGTTATTTTATGGGTTATGGTATGGACCAAGCAGTAGAGTGAGGCAGAATGATTATGTTCAGTGACCTTGGTTAAAGCCTTCAAGGGAATACAGAAGTGACAATGTGGAGGTCTGTTAAGCAGAGCCCATCTTGTTTTTCTTTGTTTTTTAGTTTTAAGTTTTGTCTTTCTAATCAGTGAAAGGATATTTTTTTCACTTCTACACACAACTGACTCAGTCAGCTGTCTCACACCTTATTTTAAGCCGATATTCTAGCTTTATTCTGTGAAAGTGAGGTGTCTATTTGTGCAAGTGAGTGTATGTGTGTGTGTGCAACTGAGTGAGTGAGTGAGTGAGTGAGTGAGTGAGTGAGTGAGTGAGTGAGTGAGTGAGTGAGTGTGAGAGAGAGAGAGAGAGAGAGAGAGAGAGAGAGAGAGAGGGAGAGAGAGAAAGTGTGTGTGTGAGAGAGAGAGCGAGAGCGAGAGAGAGAGACGGAGAGACATACATGTACACATACCCAGAAACCCCACTGCTTGGCTGTTTTTGTCAAGAAAATGTCTGTCAGTGTGAGTGAGACTTCCTTCTTCAGCTTGCACAGAGAAGTCATTGTGGCACTGGAAGCCATCTTAGGCTTCCAACACCTCGCCTAAGAGGCATTATCGGTGCACCTTTGCCCCCAGGGAGAGATTAGCTTGTGTATCTCCTTAAATATTCAGCCTTTCCTTGGAACAAAACGGCTGACTCTGTTTGACGGCCTGAGGCTGACTGGAATCCTGTAGCAGAGTGGGCGGATGTCTGTATGAGTGCAGCAAATTTGACACTTTCTCCTTTCTTATTTCTGGACTCTTGAGGCTGTAGTTTTGGCACGTTTCCCTGTTTGGTCTTTATTCCACAATTATATATTCAGTTTTTGTTTTCAAGGGTTTCCAGGATTTTAGTATTGCACAGTTCTAAATTTAACACAATGGTAATCTCACAGAAAATGTCCATTCATCTTAAGTAGTCTTTCAAAAAAAGACGTTTTGAAATGTGTATAATGATTTGTCAGATATGATCATGCTGATTACTTCTGAAGGATTTATAAATGGCCATGTTTAATGAGCTTGATTTGGCTGTTATAAAATAAAGTCTTACAAATGCCACTTTAACTTATTATTTGGAAGATTTGGATTGAAAATTAACCTATGCCGATTTTGATCAGTTATATGTCCACTGTATTTTGGTTTATTCTGATGCAGTCAGAAGCTTTTCATACTTGGAGCGTCTCTACTGTGTTTGTGTCTTATAAGGGTGACAGATTTGTTCCTTTACTTGACCCGTATTTTTGCATGGAGTAATTTGTCCTGTATCTAAATGGTAGAGCAGCCCAATGCTATAAAGGATAAACTGATAGAGAAACCAGAACATAACTCCTAGAGGTCAGAGAAATCTGTGTGTGTGTGTGTGTGTGTGTGTGTGTGTGTGTGTGTGTGTGTGTGTGTGTGTGTGTACACACTTTTTATCACGCTGAGAGGTCACTGGGTTCCGCTAGCTACATTGACACAACCCTGGCATGTGGTTCTCCTGGTGTCATTGGTAAATATGCATTGTCCATTATCCACTGACCTGTTACAACCAAAGCAGGAAACTACTAGTGTGCCCCAGTTCTCAAGTTGGGAATAGATTGGAAGGCTCATCATCCATAGAGAGGAAAAATGCTCACAATTGAACTTTAAATTGCTAATCTGTGGAGAGAAACTGAAAGAGAATCCCATGATGTCAGTTCATTGTACTTTTCCAAGTTAAATGAGGCATGATAACAGTGATTAAACTAACATAAAATGAAGCCTCTTCAAAGGTAGCCTTTGTCCACAGTAGATTTCCTCTGTGCTTATAAACTATTTGCCAAATATGCTGCACATCAAAGCAGATGTTTATTTAAATCCAATTTGGATGCCGAAAAGAAAAAGAATAATTTGTGAACAATTGTGAGTGACTGCTGCAGCACCCTAAAGCGATTCAATCTTAATTATGGTGTCTGACATTCTGAATGACGCCTAAAAGATATTCTGTCATGCCAAGAATGGAGATGATTTTTTCATACCAGAAAGCATAGCTCACAAGAGGAACTATTCAATCTGAATGTTTTCATCTAGGATTAAAGTAGTCACATCCACAATCATGTTGGATGTTGCAGACTTTTTGTTTGGTTTGGGCTGGAGACTCAGTTTGCCCGAGCATGTAGAGAAATTGCTGAACATTTCCATGTCTATACAGTTCTTCAAAGTATTACCTCCAGTCAGAACTATGTGCTTGTAACAATAAAAAAAAAAAATCTTAACGGTGTGATATTACAGTAGAATAGAGCAGGGCAGAGTAACCAAAGTGCTGTGAGTAACGACTACTAACACATTTGTGAACGCCTAAAACCACAGCTGAAGGTCATGATTTGTGGAGAGTAAATGCATCAACACCAAGTTGTGATTTGCAGCAAATCATCCATTCCCCTTTCCCTTAATTGCATGAGATGATGGTGCATGTCAAACTTAAAGGTCACACAGTATAAATAGAAGAGGCTCCTAATGAGCTGGTAAAATAATCAGTACGCTGTTTAATTGCTGTTTGTGTCCGCGTTGTTTGCGGTTCAAAGTTGATGCCAGTAGGGTCAATTAAAAAGTGCCTGTCGATAGTCCAAGGACAAAAGAGAGGCCTCCTGGCTTTGGTTTTCCATGATAAAGCTCTTTTGCAATGAGAGAGCCAGTGTTGTGTTTCTGTAATTGGGCTCCTGCTGTGATGGGACCAGGGTTTGGTGCCACTATTCTTATGGTTTGGCATTGAACTCCTGCACTCAAAGCTACATGATCTCTGCCATATCATCTGTCAGCATTCTCCCTGAAGCTTTGTTCCTCGGTGTCTTGGTGGTGTTATTTATGTGTCAGTGATTGTATCAGCAAAATCTGTGTTTAAGAAAACACACAGTATGTGTGTATTTTTTATCACAACAAAGGTCTTAATCTGCAGCTTTCTATTCAGTCCCAGTGCTACCAGTCTAGACGAGTTATTGTAAGCATAAGCTCCCTGAATTCCGAGATGCATAGGCAGACGTTTGTGTGAGTGGGTGAGAAAGTTAAATAAAAAGCAAAGACAGTGAGCGTAGTAGTGTGGTCACATGTTAACAACCTCACTCTGGAGCAGAACATCTTGTTTCTGGAAACCCAATTCCTCTCCTCCGCCCAAACAGTAGAGTTCCCACTCTCCATTTTCCCAACGTTAACTCATTTAGTTATGAACACACACAAATGAGCGAGAGGAACAAAAACATCCACTAGCGGCCCCGCCATCGCATCGTTATGGCAGCGCTCCAGCGATGCACAGCTTGTTGCCAGAGACCCTGCTGACCCCTTCCACACTCAAACCCAGTTTCCAGTTGGCCTGTTTATCAAACATCAGACTCTAAAAACCTCACCGGGGTCAGGATCCAGGTCAGCTTTGTCAGTCCCCAGTGTCTCTCTGATAAAGAGCCACTTCTGGTTTAGTTTGTGTGAGAGGGGGGTGGGGGGGTGGAGGGTTGAAAGATATGCCTGTAGGGCAGTGGGATGGAAATGGCCCCACTTTTCCTGGCTGGACGTGGGCCTCCCACGGAGGCGCAACCTGAGCTGGGCTTTATGAGCACGCGGCGAGAGTAAGAGGGCCCTTGGGACCGTCTCGCCCCGCCTGCCACACGTTTGTCGTTCAGCTCTGTTCTCGGGGTGACGAATAGGGCAGGGAAGGGCGGCGATGTACTGAGGGAGTGCTGTTGAAATGGTGTCGCTCTGTGCCGGGCTGCCGGAAACGTCTCCCAATCCAGCTTAAGGGTTCAACATCGCACCTAATCATTCCAGCAAACTTAACACACACTCACCTGCGAATTGCAGACATTTCTTGGCTGTGCTAACTTCGTTCATTTCAATTCACTGCATGCACCCTCCCAAAATCCCTCTCTCAGTTGAACTGGTTAAAGTTCACTGGGTTTAGCTCATATGATTGGTATGAAATAAACGTGATTATACATGTGTACGTGACACGTCACATGAGAAGCTTTATAGATTACTGGGACTGTGTGCTTGACGCTGTCCCCTATGGACTGATCCAGGTCACTTGAAGGGAGAAACATGGCAACCATACGTGTATTGTGGCTTTGATCTCTCTTCAAAGAGCCTGACCCCATTTAGGGATAAAGCTGATTGGATCTGTTGCCTGCAAGGATGCGTCACATTCCCCATTGTTCCTTTTCCAGTTTCTGGTCGAAATTCAACTCTGCCTCCTGGTCAATGTGTCAGTCAATGAATCTGCCCAGCGCTCTGTCATTCTGTCAATAAAATACCATCAGTTAGGAAACACTCAAAGGTTTACAGCACCTATAGTGAGCTACCTACAGCTGTTGAAAAGCATGTTAAAGCACACCATGGCTTCTCCCCTGATAGAATTATAATCTCCACCATGGATCACTCCCACCCTGTTGTTTTTAGAATGATTTGGAGAGGCTGGGAGATTCGTGTTACACCCTGCTCTCTGCCTTGCCCACCTTTGTGCATTGCTCTCTGCATGAGGATTCCCTCAACAGCTCAGCAGCTGCCTGCACATAAATCACGCGCCGAAATCTGAGCAGGCTTGCGCAAGCGCAGCACGAAACCTCCCAGTGCCCGCCACGGCCCTCGACTATATATCTTGGCATGGCACGTATGCCGCTCTGTTAAAGTGAGTGAATACAATAGTCTGAGTATGACTTCTACTGAGACCCCTGTTGAGAGGTGCAGTGGGGCAATTAGTTTTCACATGATCTCTCTTTCTTTTCCATTGCGGTTTAAACCATTTGACTGTCCCAGAGTATATCTGCTGTTTGGATACTTAACCACTAACCCTGATTGTATTGCTTCGCCCTCAGACATTCATTTGTCTCTCCGGAGTAATTACACAAGGAAGACAAAACTTTAGAGCCGCTGTATTTATTTGCCGGATCTACATTTGAATGAGATTGCTTCCGAACAATAATATTGAATCCAGAATGACTTCCTGACTGCGTAATAGATTAAGACAATTTAAATTCCCTTTAAATTAACAGAGGCCTCATGAGATTTAGACTTATCTCTTTGTTCATGCGGTTATCTGCCTCTTTCACATGATCACTGAATTATAAAAGTGCATTACATATTGGGATGTGACCACATACATTGAAAAAATCACAAGAACATTCAAATTCAATTATCTCAATCTCTTGCTCTCCCTCTTTCTATCTCTCTACCACAATGCCCTCTCTTTCTTTTCACTCTCTTTCACTCTTTTTCTGTCTTTCCACTCTTTCTCTCTCTTCCACCCCCAACCTCCTGTCCCTGGCCATTGTCTGAATTTCAACTGTCAGACCCTGGATGAGAGAACTTGCTCTGACATGGTTGG
This sequence comes from Sprattus sprattus, assembly GCF_963457725.1. Lineage (NCBI taxonomy): Eukaryota > Metazoa > Chordata > Actinopteri > Clupeiformes > Clupeidae > Sprattus > Sprattus sprattus. The sequence goes on along the minus strand of NC_137908.1, from coordinate 17,393,167 downwards.
CTGAAATTACTCTGCACTTCACAGCAATTTATGTGTCATCTCGGAGAGTCTGTGATGGCGCCGAGCCCGCTTCAAAGGCGCTAATTACCGTTATCGTGACTTTACTGCCGTAAAAATATGCCTCAATTCTCTCTTTGTTTGCGAGGGAAATGGTGTGTGGCATGAATATGTATGTTACCACTGATATTGTTTTGAGTGAGGTTAAAGAATATAATGCATATACAAATAAGGATGTATGCGTGATTTTAAAACCGATGCCATTACAGAGGAACATTTTATGTGGCAAAAGCCATTATACTTTGTTTGCTTAACCCTTTTTTAACAAAACTGACTCAGTTTGCTAAATTTCTGCCTGAAACCTAGAGGTATTTGGTCATTTTTTATAGTGTCAGCATTCATTTCCAAGATGGGTATGAATGAATTGGAGGAAACCGTAGAAGCAGGTTCCTGCTTAGATGTCTGAACTAAGCTTTTCTCGGATCCCAAAAAATTAACCGAGACTTTGTCAGGTCAGCCTCTCTTGAGTTGGAGGTTGGTATGCCCTTTTTTACACTAGTTTAATACTTCATATGTTACCATTCCATATCAATTTCTTCTGACAAGGAGTCACTGGGATCGCTTTGAGCTGACCGTGACCCCCTTTCCAAGGAGCTGTTGACATCTTGAGGAGAGAGGTAATTTTCCTTTATTAAGAAAATAGAAAGAACAGCAAAGGATTTGGTTACTCTTTTGTGCTGGAACCCCTGCCAACCACAACAGAGTCTAGTGCAAAAGGAGGCGTTATGCTAGCTGAGACACACACAAACTGCTCTGCTTTTTCTCTCTCTTCTATCACATGACCATAGGGGCTGTATTAAGTAACATACACTACAACCCACAGGTGCTCTCTCCTCTCCATCTCCCCGGGCCTGCAGCCAACACATATGGTGTTTCTAATTTGTATTCATCAGTGTGATTGTGCGACATTCAAATGTATTTGTGTGATTGTGTATTCTTTTATATTTAAGGGGGGGGGGGGTCTGTATTCTTATCGAGGTCATGAAAGGCATGTGGCCCTTAGCTCACAACGTGGCATAGGTTTCCTATTTCCCACTGGTTGTCATAGGTTTGAAGCAAGAATGTTAAAGTGCTGTGTAGTCATAAATGTGCAGCAAGGGTAACTGAGTGCTAGGTGAGCCTATATGGGACCTGTTAGTAAGGTAGCTTAGTAAGCATGATATACTTTGGTAGGCTATGTTCATATTTTTCTCAAATGTAAATAGATGCTTATGGTAGTGACTCACTACCATAGGCATTTGACAACAATCAAGTTTACATTTACATAAAAAAAATCACAGAATGTAGTGGCTCTTTCATCGTATGGTCACTATAAATGGTCAAAGAGCGGAGTGGAAACAATCAACAATCAGAATTATGTCCATCTTGTGGGTATTTGAAGGGATGTTCATCTGGAGCGCTTGTTTTTTTTAATCACATGTAAAGACAACTCACAACATGAATTGTCTAGTCTAGTGCTGTTAATTGTTTCAAAACAATTACTTAATGAATCGAAACATTTGCTGTGATTAATCTGAAACTTGTAATAATGTATATTTACAAATAAAATCACTGAATTAATGTACAATCAACACAAAGGTGGTATCGTAACAGTGTTAATTATCGGACGGCATTTGTTATCGGCAAACGTTCGGTTGTAATGTTAATCCATTATTTTTTAAGATTTATTTTTGGGCTTTTTGGCCTTTAATCAATAGTTTTTTAGTGAAGAGTGGGGCAGGAAATAAGAGGGATAAGAGGTGGGGAGTGGACAGGAGAAATTACATCAGGCCGGAATCGAACCTGTGTCTTCTGGGCATCAAGCCCGAAATGTGGGCGGGGCTTCTGGTTGCACCACAGTGCGTCCGAAGTTACATATTGTTGATCCATTATTAAACTTAGCATTTTGATTGTTTAACAGAATGGCCGATGTTTGACATTGTCCGAAAACTGACGTAGCTACGCTATATTTCAATTTAAATATGGTTATTTAATTGCACCTTTTAAACTTGGAACACAGATTCTCTTCTGTGAATTACAGGTTCCAATAAAACAATCAAGGTCATCAAAATTGGCTGTCAGCTTGAAAGACATTTGTTATATGTGTAGCAAGTAAAGTGTGAAGGGACTTTTATTTTTAAATGGCGATTGAGACGAAGACACGGAGAAACAGAGAAGAGAGACTTTTAGGTAGGGCGATAACTTTGGAGGGAGTTGGCCATAGACACATATATATATAGCGAATAGGGATGGTAAACTCTACTCAGTTTACAGACTAGAGTTTTCCGAGTCACTCACTAAACAGAGCAGGGTTAACAGGTCAGGAGTTGAGACTCTTCACCAATAGCGTAGAAGTTCAACTGGTAAAACACCAGCCCATTGTCTCCAACTACAAATAAATAAATAAATTCTACCATTTGAGGATTTGTAAATTTGTTATAGGAAATTGAACATCGTCTTGTTAAAAATGTCTGTAATTAGGCTGTAACATTAGTTCACAATACTTATATTTAGGTAGCATAATATTCAGTGAGCTAGTAGCTACACAATTAGCTAGATACAACGATTGTGTGTTGGCCACTTGTTAGACTGTATCGCAGTATTTGGCTTAAACTCGTCTGCCAGGTGTTTCACGCTGTGGAGGAACTTCTCCAATTCACTCAGTCACGATAAGTAAATCAGAGGCCGCTATATTCCGGCTGCGGAGGTCTGGCGGAAGTTATCCTGTGTCAGTCCAGATCAGCGAATCTGAGTATTTTATGCTGTGTAGGAAGTTCTGCAGATTCAGTCAGGATAATGGCAGAGCCAGATCCGCAATCATCCACTATCCGCCTCTACAGGAAGTTGATCCACTCATCTCCTGAGGCAAAGAATGACTTGTGTTTGCAACCAACTCCTTATGCTTATGGTTCTGGAACGTCTGCAGCTACTTGCTTAAAGCTAGACAGAGGCACTTGGGTATGTTAAAATGAGATGTTACAGGTTAGAAAGGAGAGTAGTGAGTGAGGCAACCCCATACCTGGGGTTAGCAGCAGGTGTAGGACCGAAAGGGTCCAGGTTAACGGAGGACCTGCTAGACTCATCACTCACAGGTCAGTAAATGCATCAGGGTGAATCAGGAATCGCCCATCACTGTGTGCTACATATATATTAAATCCTCAATTTTATTTCACAAAAAAACAGCAGTGCTTTGTTGAAACAACCTTCACTCTGAACGCTCAAACCTTTCCCCAGGATTAGTGAAATGGAGCATTAGGACTATTTTTTTGCTGAACGAACCACCATACTTTAATTCTGGCAGGAAGTGCCTTAGCAAATAATGCAGAGGATGGTCAGAAGTCAGTGAGGCCATTCTGAACCTCTGTTCAATAACAACTCCAGCCAAACATTGGCACTGAACCTTTAACACATTATATCTAATATGCTGTGATATTTGGCAGTAGCATATGTTACTGTTTTCTTCGTTCACTTTCCCACCAGTATTACATTTGAAATGTTCTGAGGAATGAACAGACTGTACTTTTCTTTTACAGATTCATCCCCAAAGGTAGATCTCTGCACATGGTTGTTAAACTGAAACTGACCTATCGTATGGTCCCTGTAGTTGTGCACTTGCCGTTATACAATCCTATATATGTATATATGTCCTTTACTCTCTGTGTCCACGTCACTCAAAACTTTTATGGGAATGTTTTAGAGCGTGCTGATGTTAAATGATAGTGAAAGTCTTCTTCTACTGTGGCCCATTGGGAGCGAAGAGCAGATGGGAGGGAATGCTATTTCTATCCTTATTTACTCTCCACCTCTCAATGCAGACCAGCAGTTGAGAAAGTCATTGCTGCAGGTCTGCTTTCAAAATGGCAACTGCTCAAAGTCTCACTCATTCTTTCTCAAGAGCGAGATTCAGCACAGAGGTAACAATATTACTTCACTGCAACAACAACATCATAATGGACTGTCTTTATAGGATCTGAATGCTCTGCAATCGTTATCTAGGTTTAGACAAAAGAAGGACAGTCAATTGCACTAAGACACTGGGCTACTGGGAGTTAAGGACTGAGAGAGGGTAATCAGTACGGTGTAATAGAGGCATTCCATGGCGGGGCTGCACATTGTGTCATTAATGAATCAACCATGAGCCAAACTGGGAATGCTATCTCTAGCTGTGCCCTGACTAACAGAGATACGAGAATGCTTTTAGCTAGGCCGGCTTGTTATGCTGTCCTGCTGTAATTGCTTTTTCGTTTAAAGCTCCATTAATCCCAGGTATGTGCACTCTCTCTCTCTCTCTCTTTCTCTCTGTGCGTGTGTCAGTGTGTGTGCCAGTGTGCTAGTGTGTGCATGTGGATTAGGGGGTCATTAGTGTTCTTGCTGACAGACAAGCAGGCCAGTGAATTCCGCCTACCAGTTCTCTCCAAATGGGACTTTGTTAGCAGGGAACTGGCCTCAATCATATCTATGTATTATCCCTACATGTCTTGTAGTCACAATAGACTTTGTGCTTAGTGAGATATCATAAAGTGTTTCTTCATGTATTCGGCACTTTTCAGTATCTCTATTTACAAAAACAGGTATTTGTTTCTATAAATACTGTAATTGTTTTGCCAGTGTCCAGAGGTCCATTTAACATAGGGCTATGTATTACAAGAGTAGCCAGTGAGACGAACTACCCTCTAGGCTAATAAATAGTCATATTCCTCATTACTGCAGCCATGACCCTCCACACAAGGTTCTAATGATCCCTATCCTCCAGCTTTTCTTTGTTGAGTTGGCCCTTACTTTCTAATGTTGGTAACCATATCCGAATGGAATTACTCTTACTGACTTTAACAAAGCTATAGAGGTTGTCTCAAGACAAGGAACCTCAGATAAGTTCACGTCCTTAGATGAAGGCTTGTCAAACGTCTTTCATGACATCCTGTTGACTTCACTTGGCACATTAAAGGATGCTGATTTAATCAGGAATATGGCTCATGTGTCCGGTAATCGTTTAAACACACTGACACCCTCTACGCACAGACAGGCACGTGAATGTGTGCCGATACGCAGTGCTTAGAATTTACTGAGTGGGGAAAAGAGTGAGTTTGTTATACCTCTTTCGCATACGAAACCCATTACTGTATCAGGTTAAAACAACACGTGACAGATTTTCATTCACTCTCCACAAAAACCTTTGCTCCTCTGCGAGACATGTAAAACATGCAAGGTCTTATGCCATTCAAACCATTGAAGGTTATTGAGAAGGTTCCTTGGCTCGTTAGCTAAGTTAGGCAAACAGTTAGCTGCATAGCCTGAAGAAAAGTTGAATTTCTCACAATTAGCTCATCAATAAAAGGGAGTCTTGGGTTTAAAGTGGTCAAAACCACTTGTGAATGATGCTAAATGGCTTCACATATACATTAAACAATCAGAAGAGGAATAATGGAATATCAATGGGAAAAGTGGTGTACTCTGATATTAATGTAGTGATAGAAGGGGAAGGAGTCCCCCCTCCCCCTTGGCCTTCTCGAACACGTTAATATAATGGTTCCAATTCCTATGGGAACCGTGTCAGAAGATTATCATTTATGTTACTAGGTCGCCGCGGGATAGATAAACGGTTCGACTTTACCATCCTTCCATTTAGCTTCCATTCCCACACAACACCAGAACAGTAAAATAGTGATAAATAAATGGCTTTCAGCTTCAGTGGGAATGACCTTTTAGATTTTTTTCTCCCTCATGCAGTCCTTTTTGTGATCTTGTTAATTGAGCCAGCCCCTTATTTAGATCAAAAACAATCGAGTAAACCAAGGCCAACCATGACAAAACAATACACATCTCATCTGGGACGTTTTTGACATACACCATCTGAACCAAAACAAAGAGATCAATCAGCGGTTCATATATTCCAGACCTTCACATAAAAAATGTCCCTTGCATCCATCTGACATTATGTTTCCCACAATCAGTCAGCTGTATTTTGTAAGTATTTTCTGTCTTCGCCTTTAGTATGCTTGTCTCATGACCGCAATTGCATTGCACACATCCATCTGGAAAGTGGATATTTTAGATAATCTTTGCACGATCAGATTACAAATTGTGCCCTTATATCCGCACGTCACACACACAGGCACGCACACAAATTCTAAGTCACATACACACAAATACACAGCCACTCTACAGCATATGTTGCCCAGATGTATACATGTGATGGGACGTGAGTCATGTTAGCAGCTGGTCACACCCCTGTCAGTTTAAACTCAGATGGGGAAGGGGGAGGACAGGGTGCAGACACACAACACAAACAAATGGGCAGCAGATATCAAAACTGATCTGGGACTGTGAGGCTCACATAAAAGCATGTTGAATGCCTTGGACATTTTAAAGACACATCAAATACCCAAAATGTAGAGAAGACAACTCAAATATGGTGGTTGAAGTTATCTTGACATGAAAGGAATTTACTGAGGTGGGATGGGGCAGTGGTTTAAAGAGATTAAACCAAAGGTCATGGACAGGGAGTGGAATGCTCCTAAAAAGAATAGGACATTTCACTGAATCAGAACTTTAAATGCTAGATCCTTGTGACATGTGCTAAGAAATCCTCTGGGTTTGTAGTCATACAGTGACCCTTATGGACACCTCCATACTCATTCACACAAATGTAACTGAACTGACCTTAATATATAATACTTAAAATATATAATAATTTACCACAAGGGCGTTATGAAAACACATCATTTCTGCTCAACCTAGGATGCAAAAACTCAAAAGAGCCACATAGAGTCAAAGAACAGTACAATATGAACTGCACCAAGCACACTGCATAAGGATAGAAACATCCATTGACACACTTGTCCCCCTCATTTTCAAAGGGAGGGGAGTTCACTATCTTTCCCTGCCATTTCTCTAGCTTGCCAAAACAGTCATTTATTTTCTGAGTCTGGCAGGGGATCTCAGTACAACCAGAGCCAAAATAAGACCTCTGTGGCTTAACATGGAAAGGAACATTTCGCTAAATAAAAAGAAAGAAACCCATCTATTGTTTTGGAACGAACATGGAGTCCTAAATGACATGGAACCCCAGAAAAGCTAAACCAGAGGTAATATCTACTTTTGCACTTTTCTTTGAAAGTTTTGCTCAGTTAGCAAATACTTTAATCCAGAGCACCAATATTTGTGCTTTTTACAAAGTAAATACATTTGTATTACACCCTGCCATCCTGGTGTAATCTAATAAGTGACTACACATGTGGTAACTATGATCTAGTTATAATCAATCAACAAAGATTTGGTCATCCTTGTGCATACATTTGGTTCAGAATGTCTGGTTATCATACACTTGTACATGAAATGGACAAAAAAAAAAAATCTGGAAAACCACAAATAGAAGTGGAACCAATGGAGGATTAATGTCGCGCCTTCAAAATCTGTGGTTTCTATCTGTGACACATCTGGTCCCTATCAGAACCCCCCCCCCAGCTGGGAGCAAGAGGTGTGAAGGAATGCTGACACGGACCAAGGGGGCCACATGGTAGAGGAAATGAAAGAGCCAAAGGTGCCCTTCTATAGAGGGTTCTGTTTGCGCTTCATGTCTACTCCAATCCATGCAGAAGAGTCCAGACTGGTCTGTGAGCAAGGAAGAGAACTGTCAAGGGAGAAATAGGCTAAGTACAAAAGCCATTGAAAGTGTGTACTTGTAAGTGTGTAGGTAATAGCACTAATGCACGTTGAAACAAATCACTGCAGATTTTGACTTGAAATGTTTTCCAGCCATGGAGGACCCTTCCAACTCTAGTCTACTGCCTGTTTGCTCTCAGACGATGGGTTTCCTTTCTGAATCTGACACCACAGACAATGCCATAACCATTTGATTTAGACCAGGCTTGAGGGTACTTCTGTGTTGACAAATTCCACAGCTTATTTGAGTTAGGTCTCCATGCATCCAATACTTCCCGAATTAAAGGGTCTGAAATCGTACTCCCTCTGGAATATTTAAACCAGGAATGAATGGAACAGGGGCATCTGAGTTCTATAAAGTTGCATGTAAGGGTCAAATGTCATCTCTTTTTGTACAAACTCAGGGTTCATTGCAGTCACATATGTGCTGATATTAAATGTTAAATCCCAGTTCCTGTGGGCCTCCTGTTGTTTCAAAAGGTCCAAAGAGAAAACGGCAAGTATAGATTCCAGTATAAATATCTTAAAAAGCTTTTTTCCTTTTTTCAAATAAATTAACTTGGAAATCACATGCATTGTTAAGCTCAAGCCATTATCTGTAAACCCTAGGCAACTATTACTTGGAAATGGAAAATGAACCTGTTGTAGGGAAAATACAACCTGGAGCCAAGAGAAGAAAACTCTGGCAGGAGCTTACTGTGGTGTAATCTTCCACAGGGAGAAGGGGTAAGAATGATAATGAGGATGAACACACGCACAATCCCACATTTAGCTGTGTTAGTCACAATTCCACCACAATTCCAAATTCAGGAAACCACCACAACACCTGTTATCCAAATGTCATTCTCGCAACAGTCCGGTATTAGAAGATCATCAAAATGTTAGTGAACTGATTTTTTAAGGCAAAATGGCAGGGAGACACAGGAAGGATTTTGGTCTGTTTTTTTGGTCTGAGTACGTCAGGCAGAACAACAGCCCAGTGTAAATGAACTCAGCTGAAGCGGGGTGAATACTGTGCCTGTTCTGAAGGCTCAACACACTAATGATCTTTCTCAGGGTCCTGCAGGGCCACCATGTCAAAGCTTTACGAGTGACAGTGAGCGGTACTGCAAGTACACATTTCCACTCGGCAGTGTGCCTCAGCACACTTTCCACAAGCTTGAAGGGGCAATACTTAAGAGAGCTCGCCGAGCAGCAGGGCCTCTACAAATGAGCTCCCAAACTGGCATATATGAGTGGAATGTCCACCAGACAGTGCATTTTTCTCAGTACATTGTCCTCAGCCTAATGAGCGTTAGAGGAGGTGTTTACCAGAACTATTTAAATGGATCCACATGTGTAAAAATGATGTCTGGAAACTTGATAAACAGGTGTTTGACTTTTGAGCGTGGCGAGAAAATTCAACACGTGTTTAAGAGGCTATATAGGGCAAACAAGCTTTCTCCGTGGAACGCATCGGGAGATATGGTGAGAGTGGGGGCCACCGTAGAGGGCAGGTGGTCATCCATTTTATTTTGAAACGAGGAAAGCAGAGGGATCAACGAATCTGTTCCGGTCAACACAACGTCAACACCAGCTCAGCGTGGTTTATTGGGGTCAGTCAGTTGCATCAGATCTGGTCTATTTTCTGGAGACAGCAGGCCAAGGGGAGGAAGCTTTTAGTAACAGCCAAGAACATTTATCAAAATGTATCTTTACGTCTTACCCTCTGTTTGATGGAAGACACGTTAAGGAGGTTGTGTTTCATGAGGTATGAGTACTTCCGCAGTGTTGCAGTCTGGTTTTGACTGTGTTCAAACAAATTGTTGAAGTGTAGTAAGATGTACACAAACATAAGTGTCGAAAGCACATCAAAGCCATGAATTCTGCTCAAAACAATTCAGCAACTGAAATGAATGTGGTAGAGCCGTTGGGGTTTGACGTTTCAAGTCTCTATTTCTGCGTTTTTAGCTTAGAGTGAAAGCAAAGATGTGTCATGAGAGAAACATCTGGCTTCTCTCCGTCTCTCCATTGTATGTCCACATCTGCAATGTAAAGGAGCAATCCATACTCCCACCCCTAACCTCTGATGATTCTCCCAGCTTCTCTTCACCATTACCTCCCCCCAGCACACACCCGCATTGTAAATGTCAGCCAGACACCTTGACTGCTTGAGCTGTTGACAGATTTGTTTCATAATTCTCAAAGTTTGATTTGGATGTGCATTGAAATCTCATGCCAGGAATCAGTTAGCATGCAACTCCAGTAGGAGGCTGAATATGTTATTACTGTACTTGCATGCGTTGCTGGCAAGTTTGTGCAGGATAATTGTTTCTTTTCCCTCAGTGCTGATTCTTACAAGGATGACGCATACATGTGGACAAAAAGTACTGTCTTTCAGTTTACAATTTCTATTCTCTATGAGCTTAAACTCTGCTGGCACGTTGGCATAAAAATGCCAGGACTCACCAGCATGGAAAATGTGCTAGTTTTAATGCAGTGCACCTGGACCTGTTATATGTGTTTGCATGAATGTAGAACGGAGTCTGGAAATGTAGTTAGTGGTTAGTTAGAGTGGTGAGACAGAATATAAAGTTCACCGATACTCTTTGTGGGGTAGTTGGGGGGCATTGGACAATGTAAACATCTTTCCAAGACTTTCCTACAGGACTGCAGAAATGAATATGAATTTCACATCTGGAATCACAACATTTACAGAGAAACTCAAACTGTTGTTATGAATAACTGCTCTCGAAGGGTGTGAGGTACACCCCCGTGGCACTTGTGTGTGTTTTGTTGATTCTCCAATGCTCGTTTAGAGCACACGATAAGAGGTTTGGAGTCTTTTATTCTGGACGCAGAGACTGTGCCAAGAGTAGAATAAAAAGAATAAAAAATAAACACAGCTTTGGGACCAATCAGTGTGGCTGCAGATTTTCACAGTTCAGCATGTGTTTGGGAACTCATAGATCATAAATTGCGGGAAGTTTTATTACCAGGAGTCATAAGTGAAAGTGTCAGTGTAGCATGTGCTAAATATTTCTGTATGCCTTTCAGCTTTCACACAGGATGGGAGAAGGGAGTGAGGGCTGCTGTGACATGTGGTCCTGTTCACAAAATGAAGATGAAGTGGCTCAGTAACGTATGGAACAGGAGGGCAAATAAACATCACCTGGCTCCAGCCGCACAGGACGAGGTCAGTAAGCTAGAAACAAAGACAGCAGTGCGAAGATGGTCGCACGGAACTTAAAACTAATCCGTGAAATCGGTCACACCCGATCATTTAGGGTGCAGGATCTCCTGTGCTCCCCAGCCATGAAAACATATCACGTTCAACAGAAGCGTCACATTGTTCTGTGAGAAAAGTCAAAGGGGGGTAGAGGTGGGGGGTTGGCCTGTTTTGCCTACCCCCCCTTTTCCGGCAACTCATGATGAAACGCTGTTTTGTTGTCGCCTCTTCATTTATTTTCCAACAAAAAAGACACATCAACAGCCTCAATCAAAAGTCATAATAGCTGTGGAGGGCTTTGATAAATTATTCAACCTCTCGACAAGACACGGAGTGAATGGAGATGATCGCATAGCCACGATCCTGGTTTCCAGGGAGTCGAGAAGTGAGCATAAACACGAGGTGAAAAAAATCTCTCCACACAACAACCGCAACCACCACCACCACCGGGGAGGGAAAAGGAGACGGCGGGGTCCTGGCTAAGCTGATCTTTCCTTTCCATTCTCTGCGTCCTCACAGGCCTTGGTGAGAAATCAGCGCTGTTTTCCTCTTTCTTTCTTCCTTGAAACAAAGAGAGACACTTCAACACACTAATCTCCCCTCTACAGGAGTCAGCCTTTCTTTGAGGCGCCCGAGCAGATCTTCTGAGAGGCCCCCAGGGTTTGCTCGTCGTCCAAGGGAGGACCCCAGCCCCTGGTTTTGTTTCTTTAGCCCCCCCCCCCCCCATCAACCCCAAACTGAATGGCCGTTGAACATTTCAGGAAAACATATCAAATTGGAGGCATAGTTTACCTCCTGCTGACTCTTGTCCCGCTGTTCCCGTGGGCCTTAATGAGGAACCTTATTTGAAGAGCTGCTGGTGCAAGGATTGGACTTCTAGACCAGAGGGAAGTTGTGTGTTGTGGTATGGGAAAGTTTGATCTGGACAAGCTATCGGGACGTTTTCCTGTGCTTTGGGGTGTGCAGAATCACACGCCAGAGGATATATTGAAAATCTAATGTTTAGACTATGAGAGACAATAACTATAAAATTTCACTGATTGTACTATAAGCAGGATGATAAAGAGATGGTCTTTGGAGAGGGGAAAGTAACTGCAGAACAGCAGCTGCATGAGAGAGAGAACTGAGTGTTCTAGGAAACCTCTTTATCTGTCTCTCTGTCTCACACACTCTCACTCTTCTTCCATCTCCATTTTCTTCCTGTATCTGTCTGTTCATTTTGAACCAGCTGTTGTTATTCCTGTATCATTTCAGTTGGAGCAGCTGCTTTGAAAACCTCAAGCTGTAGTGCAGTCCATGGAAGCTGATGAACCCTGGCCAGAGGCACGTCATTGTGGGTCCCGTGGGAGAGAAATGATGTGTGCCTAAGCACCACGAGTTGTGTTTACCTCATGGATGGCCAAAGGCGTATGAATATGTATTTATTTACATTATTTGCATAGTTTCAGCAGGTGGTGCAGGACAAGAGAAAGGCTCTTAAAGAAAGCTGTCCTCTTTTGTTCTCTGTGGTATGTGAGAGACACATATATTGGTTTTATATTCACACACAACAGGTTTACTGCCGTGTCTCGGGTCAGCAACATCAACACAATAGCAATATAACCGTACATTATTGACGTGACTGATGATTGATTATTGGCATAGATCATTTGTATGGACATAAGATCCTGAGATGGATGCAGGATATTAATTTTCTCATAAAAAAATCATCCCCCCTTTTAAATGTACACGTTACACCACTGATTGGACAAACGCAAAGCAAAATGCCATACATATGTCTCACTAATGAAAGCATGATTGGAGGCAGCATTTTGTCTGTAGGGACAAGTCTTCCTGTAATCAGATAAAATATGTGGATCCAAGTAGTCATCCATGTTTTGGCACGATATACTAAAATTATTTTGTTTAAATTACTAATAATCTATAAAAGGAAGTATCAGTCTAGACAAAGAGGCTTTTTTTGTTGTTGGTGGTGTTTCTCTGACTATTGCCTTAGTGATACAAAGAAATGTACACCCTGAGCTGTTTCCCCATTGGTGTGGTTGGCTCATTACCAGCATCATACATGCTTGGATTCAGGCCAGGTGGAAGATTGTGTGTGTTTGTGGAGGAGGTGTGGGCCATTGATTTTCCTGCTGTCTCCATCTCTGTCTCCCTTTAGTCCGTGCTCAGTATGCCATAGCCAACAGGCCTCAACTGAAGCGGTGCATTAGCCTTTTCTTCTCAAGGGTGTGTGCTATCGATTGTTCCATTTCTCTGTGATGATAAATTTATGGCAGGCTGGGAGTCCTCTTTTCCTACTCAGAATTTCCCCACTTGATGATGGTGGCATTGATTTAGACTTGCTGGCCTCGTTTGATTCTCTAACCTGTAAATAATTAATGGGAATTTGCACACTTTAAAAGGATAAAAAAAAAACATAACCCTAAGGATTGATAGCTCCTCAACAACCACACACCACATTTTCCTAGTAGGCGCTTTCTCCTTACTAATCTTGGAATAAATGAGAGGGAGAGTATTTGTGTTTGCACATCAAATATTTAATGAACATTCACACTCTAAGTACACAATGATTATAAAAATCAGTTTTACGTGGATCACTTTTAATTAAAATCCCTTGAAGTTCACTCTGCAGTGACTGCTTTGCAGTCTGTAAGACTATGATTAATTTGATTGGAGGCTGACTTGTTAAATTGTCCCCAATCTAACAATCCTTCTCACCGCAGGGAGGGAGTTATTTGCGACCCCCTCCCACAAAAGCACCTCCTGCAGTATACTATATGGCGGGCCCGTTGCCCGTGGCTGTCTCGTTATCACAGCGGTGACTGGGTTGGCCATTCAGTATGTTATGCTGCTCTGTAACAGGGGGCAAAGAATTCCATTAGCACAGAGAAGGAACTTGCCCTGGGAGTGTTGGGGGAGGATTGTGAAAAGGAGGAAGAGGACAAGGTGGGCTACTAAGAACTACCTCAGGGTCACTAGTCCTTTCAGCAGGGATCAGATGTTGACACCACATGCCAGAGTTTATTTAGTACCAGGCAACAAGTCGTGAAGAAACCAGATAGCGCTACAAACAGACTGCCGCCTTCCCTCTCTTTTTTCTGAAAAGTTAGATTGGCCGTCACATCCAGGATGAGAGCTCACCCTCCCCTGCACAACCAGCAACATTGTATGGCACTCTGGTAGAACCCAGACAAATAGTGGAGAGGAATCACACCTCTTTGCACCTGTGCATGCAGTTCCCTTTACACTTTCTTTTCTACCTCATGAGTGCCCCATACCCAACACAGAGACTTTTCATTTTTTCCCAAGTGCATTAAAGCCTTGTGTACAACAACCCAGTCCAGTTTCCAGAACTCTGACTGTCCTCACTGGGTCGGCAGGCCCCGTCAACACCCTTCTCGGTCGTGAAGAGTGACCTCCACACCTGGCCCTTTGAACCTGTCTGGCACTTTCACAGTCTCTTCCCTCCTCCCAACCCCTTCTTGAGACTGTTCGGCCCTTGGCTCTTTGACCCAAGACACCCTTCCAGAGAACGACATCACGGATTCCCTTCCCACTTGAGCCTTGGCAAGGAACTCCCTCCAAGTCCTCTAAGCCCATCCATCTCCGCGGCCTTAGATCTCCTGTTTCACAGACGCCGCGGCTCAGGCCAGCTGACGACAGCCCCGTTGGCAGCCGTGTGTGTGAAGCCCTTGTAAGAGGATCACAGGCGGGCCACTCCCTACGCCCGCTGCAGAAGGAATGTGTGCTGGAGCTAACGTGGATGAGTACTCTTACTCCACTGGGTCATCTTCTCTCTGTGGCCCCTGTAACTTAACACGGCCTCACTCATGAAGTGTCACTTGCAGGGCAGTCAACTCCTTCACTCTGCCTCTATCCTTAGAGCACATGTATCTATTTTGTCTCCATCTTTCTCTTATCTCTGTGTTTCTCTTTCTCTCTCTCCCTCCCGCCTTTATTCTCCATTTGTCTCATAGTTTGCCATTGGCATCTCGAACCTGTTTGTTGGTTGATAGCAGCGTTTTGTTGATGCGATCGAATGGCAAGATTTGCTTTTTGTTTTTGCACAGTTATCTCTACTCTTGATTAAGCACTAAGGACAGAGGGGGAGATAAACCCCTTCAATTTTGATCCTCCTCTTGTGATTGCGTATCTTCTCCTGGATACTTACAGCCAGACTAAAAACCTGCATGAGTCTCCAGTCGTCTGGCGACTCGATGAGGTTTTGGTCGGGTGGCCTCCAGGGCTTCTCCCTGTCTGCGATAATGGCACAGCTGAGAAAAGGGGGAAAGAACGAGACTGATGAGGGATGAGGTACTTGAGGGAGAGCTCATCCCTGAGCTAATCAATCTCTCTCTTTCTCCTGTTCTTTTACCGTTCTCATGAATGGACTGAAGGAAGAGGAATGAGTAAAAAGATGAGAAAAATATCAGGCTAATCTGGAAGTGATGAATCACAAAAGGACAAACTCGGCTTTCTATCATTATTAAATAAACGGATATGAGATTCTCCATGACTTCCGCTGATAACGGAAGGCATGCGCAGAAGTTGGCGGACATGTTGACATGTGACATTTCCTTAGTACCCAGTCCAACACTACACCCAAAAGTGGTAGGCAGAACTCAGAATCACACATTTAGCATTTGTCTCCAAATGATCTTCTGCTACTTGCTGACTATTTTTACATCCAGGTTTTTGTTTATGATCAAGGCTTGTCACCAAAAGCCCTTCAAACGTCCAGAGCATTATTCTGGGGAAACACTCCTGTTCAGTTTTAGACATTGCCCCTGTAAGGTATTTGTAGAGGATAGCACGTGAAAAAAGATACTAAATGATTGCCGTGCCAAGAGGTGAGGGCATGGAAAAAGCGTCTCAGGTTCTCTTAGTGTAAGTCATCTTGCTCTGCCTTTGATTTCCATGAGAAATATTGAGCGGGTGGCCCGCTAGTTGGAATAATTCTTAGTGTCATAAGTATGCTCATCTGTTTACATGGGTGTATTTTTCCAGATCTTTACCAGAGGCCCTTGTTCTTTATTACCAGGCTTCCTCTGTGCATACAAGAGAGTGTAAGATTAACAATGTTAAACACCTCTAATCCAGAATTAATTGCCCTCTTTGAAAGAGGGATTCAGCTAGACTGTAAATATTATTTTAAACAATCTTTTATGTAAGAGGTGAGGCGGTACACCGTGTGTTAGCTTGGGAGAGGGGCCCAGGGACCAGAATTTGCCCTCACCACATTGACACCTTTCACCTATAAATTAAAGTATTGCAAAGAAATAAAAACTGAGCAGTGATTGACAATTGCGTGTTAAAGAAGCAGTGATTCATTACCTGGTACATTTTCTTCATACGTTGAATAGTTTACCTCAGACAAATCCTGCAACTGTTGTTTCGTGGACTTATTTTGTGTTACCCATTTGCTCAAGAACTAGTTGGTCAGTTATTATCTGTCACTGGGGCAGCTGGGGAGTAAACAGTTGACTTCAACAAGAGTCCTTCACCACCACGAGCGGATCTCCTGCTATGCGCTTGGGCAGCCAACAGTGGCCTGCCTCCATTCTCTCCTCTGTGTTTACCCATCTCCTGGCACCCCAAGCAGCCTCCGCTCAAGAGCTGTGAAACTGATGTTCTCGCCAAAATCTCCCTTTTTGGAGAGTGACATTATGAAACATTTATGTGGTGGACAGTCAAATATTAAATATTACATAGAGCTTAAACTGTGGGATTCATGGATTGTGTTTTCGATATGGCAGTAAAACATAAACTTTAAACCCCAAGTGAATTATTGACTTTGCCAAAAGGCCAGTATTTTTAAACATTTCTCAGAGTGTTGATACCAGACCACAACAACCAGCCAACTCTGCATTGCTGCAAAAAGCAACAAGATACAAGCACCACAATAGAGACTGAAAAGCAAGAAATTGAGTAAACTGTATAAATTAAAAAGCATTAGTGAATCTGGACAGGCTCATCTGTTTCATCACAAACACTCATTCTCCTGGCTCACTTTTTCTTCTTCTTCTTCTTTTCTGTGTCACAGGCTGCGACGGAGGCCGTATTCCTGCTAGTGGGAGCGACAGGGCCGTTCACGCCTGACTGGGATGAAGTGATAACCTGTAGCGTGTCTACTCCCAGACTCTGGCAAGAGCCAACGCAGATAAGCATCTGATGTCATCAAAACAAAGTTCTCCTCTGCCGCCTGTCAGCTCTCGGTAAGCCAACACTGAAAACATCCTTCAAATGTGATCACGCAAGGCCGTGAAGCAGGTGGAGTGAAAGATGTCTAGATGCCAGGTAGAGGGAGTGTTTGTGTGGGTGAATGTGGTTGTGCTGGAGAGTGGGATGGGAAAGGTTGCTGGTGAAGAAGAGAGAAATGGAAGAAACATGCTATGCACCAAACAAGCCTTTACTGACTGACTAAACCTGCTGTCCTTAAACTGAAAAAATATTATTTTTCAGCTGTAAACTCAAACTCACATGGAATGTAATGATAGATTCCTCGTGCTAATACTTAAATAGATCTCACACATACCACCCAAACATGCTGTAACATGCTGGTCTCCAGTAACTTGGGCATTTATTAACTCCACTGACTCCATTAATACATTGCTAATGTCAGCAGTTCAGTCCAATTTTGACCGATCAATCCTAAATACAAGTGCTGAAAGTGTGCTCCAGTGACTCCCATCATTCTTAATCGCTTTGGTCCCACTGATGTGCATTACTGCAATCATAGTTTTTTTCTGCGATGATGCCACAATCCATCATGTTGCGTGTTAGCCTAAGATGTGTGTGTGTGAGTGTGTGTGTGTGTGTGTGTGCGTGTGTGTTTTAATGTGTGTGTGTGAGTGTATGTGTGTCTTCATGTGTGTGGCGGTGGGTCCCTCCAAATGCTATCCAAGCAATCTAACTCAAATACCCTCATTCTCAACAAAAGCGCAGGGGCATTTCCCGCACAAATCTCCATGCCGTGCAATGGGAGTGCCTGGAGCCGACGCACATGCTGAAGATCTGTCCCTTGTTTTAGCCCTGCGTCTGCCTTTTGTTTGAATCCCAAGATAACATAGTATGCCGTGCGGTGATGCGGATAAGAATGCGGGTTGTCCAATGATGGGAAAAATGTCCACAAAGTCACAACACAAAAATTAACAGCTGAATTAGATAAGATTTTGAAAGATAATTGTTCCTTGTTGTTGTCGAGCTGTTTGTGAAGAAGACGCCTTTCATTCTTTCGACTGTCACAGTTATCCTGTAGAAAGAAAGAGAGTAGAGGTTTTGCCCTCGGTTTACCTCAATGTCTTTGATTGGCAATATCAATGTCTTAACCATAGAGCAGCTATCTTTTAAGTGTCTTTATGGAGTTGGTTACAATTTCAACAAAATCAACATCCTCAAATAAATATTGATGATTCATATGAAAGGGAGCCACACCCGCTGTCCCTCTAGTCACCACAGCTATTCACTACGTAGTTTTGTGGTGTAAGAACGAAACCCTGAAAAAATTTAACTACAGCTTTAATAGAATAAGATCTCCAAATGAATCAAATATGTACGTCTCCAATTGCTGGAATATATCAGTTGGCAAGCTACGTTGGTTTTATCATTGTCGTCTAACCATGTGTTAGTATTGGTGAGGCGTCTATTAACTGCTAGCAGGTTATCTTGCTAGATTTAGAGAAAACTAAAGACTGTTTAAGCCATAAGCTCTTTTTTTTTTGTTTCTGGAGACACGTCCGTCTATCACTTTGTCCAGATAAGGCTCGAAGGGTTTGTGGATGAACAGTCCTCTGTGCTTTCTGACAGGGTATCTACTCAGTATTTACATATCTGCTAAAGCTGCCTGTCAATGGCCTGTGCTGAGGAGGAGCGCATGAAGTCTCTCTGAGGCTTCCCACGACCTGTGCCCTGTCTCTGGGCATAGCACTGCATTGAGATGAGGCTGCTTCAGCATTCCTCTGGTTCATTCTCTCACATATGACAGAACATGCCATTTTGTTTGTGTTTCCTGATGTCATGGAAAAGACGTAGTGCACGGCTTGGCTCGTGTTGTGTGATTTGGCATGTTAGGTTGCTGAGCAATAGAGAGCTGCTGGAACAAATTATTTGCGTGCGTATAATGGTGCAGAGTTGATGGCAATAAGTGCACTTAATTTTGTTGTTGGAGCTCCCTGCCAACGAAACTACAACATCACTGAACAGGTAACACATAATGGGGCAGTTTTTGACTGTCCTTGCTGAAGTGTCATTTTATGTGTGTGTGTGTCTGCATGGGTGTGAGTGTGTATGTGTGTTGCTCAGCGGTCACGTCAATAGCCATCAAAGGAAAAAGGAGCAGTGACTTATCAAGCTTGTTGTGAGGCAAGACATGGACCAGCAAGGCTTGAGGTAGAGTGGGCAGGGGGAGTGGGGTTGCGGTGGAAGGGGTGGAGATGAGTGAAACAAGCGAGTAAAGAACATGATGAGGGCCTGATGGCTTTCTTCTCTCTGAGAGACATCCAATCACTCACCCCTAATCACATCGCTGTCCCGCCTGGGATCCACAGAGTCCCCTGCGTCTGGAGCTGCTGCCTTGGCTGATTCCTCACCCACGCCTGGCTGGCTCCTTATTGGATGTGAAATAAAATTAAAGTCAGGCAGCTCGTCAGGCACCTTTTTCCACAGTAATTATCACTGTATTTCCCCTGTGAGGGTGACATCAGTGTGCAGCAAGTCTGGCAGCAGCCCCCCATCTAAATGCTGTATATGTACGTATGTGGCAGATAGTATTCCATCCACTTATAGCAAGTTTACTAAATAGAACAACAAGGAAGAATATTGTTGAAAAAAATTGTATTTATGAAACGATGGAAGTAAGATCCACTTTGGAGGCTTCATAGTCTTGGATTTGATTTAAAAATTCAGAGCAGCCAAATTCTTTGGTTTTATTTGGATGCAAATGTCACTTTAAAGTTGAGCCACATGGGGTTTGCCTAATGCTATTTGAATATACTGCAGTTTGGAATCAGGTATTATGGACAGATGTTGCAGAAGCTGAGAGGAGAGAGAGGAAACTTGAGTGGAATTTGTTACTGAACTGAATTTGTTATGGAACCTGACTGCTAATGTCAAATATTGTGGCATATTTTCAGGGCTGTATTGTTTGTTATGGCACCTGACTGCTAATATAAAATATTGTGGCATATTTGCATGGCTGTATTGTTTGTATTGTTTGTATTGTTTGTTATGGATCCTGACTGCTAATATAAAATATTTGCATATTTGCAGGGCTGCATTGCCTTTCGGTGTTCATGGGGCTGGTTTTTGTTGAGGCCAATGGCATTGTGAAATCTAACAACAACAAGGAGGCTTTGCCAGTGGGATAGGCTACCTCTGCCAGGACACTAAAACTTGGCTCTTAGTGGATCCTCCAGGAGTGCTGTTGTTTTGTGCCATAAGCTCACACTAAAATCCACAAAAGAGGGCTTCATCAACCACAAAACAGCTAGAGTTCCTTAACCCATTTTATGATCTCTTAAACATTTCAGAAAATGACATAACCCTTGCAAAAGAGAACAGACAGAATGCTACTATTCTGTACATGCATGAGAATTGACTGTACAATGACTACTTTATAATTCTGACTAAAATACATTTGCCTTTTTCGTATTTGAATTGTTGAACTTGTTTTTGAAGAAGTCATTTATTTCCTGAAATCATGCCTAACATTTCATCATGGGGAGAGGTTGACAAGAATTAAGTCAAAACAAGTTACAGCATGTCCCCATGACTCCCCATGCACCATTTTGACCAAAGATGTTTGATATTTGTATACAGTGTTGTTTAATTGAAGTGGATGCAGCTGGCTGTTGGCATACGCTCTTGTTGTGTATGAGGACTGCTTCAGTTGCCCTCCTGCCCCACCCTGCCCTCCGCTGTAGATGGCATGCCAGCCTCGCCGCACACCCGCACCCATGCAGTATGCCGCTCTCGTGTCGTGTCCCTCAAGACTAGTGCTTGTGCGTGAGATAAGATGAGAGCCAGGGTGAGATAACCCCCCCTCACCCAACACACACACACACACACACACACACACACACCCACACACATACAAACACATACACACACGTGCGCGCGCGCGCGCGCACACACACACACACACACACACACAAGCACACACACACATGCGCGCACACACACACACACACACACGCACACACACGCACACACACGCACACACACACACACACATACACACACACACACTCACTCTCCTCCTCCTGCCGGTCCCCCATCCACTCACCCCCATGAGGAGGATGACACCAGGCAATCATCCACAGGCACAGATAACCTCACGCTCCATCGATATCAATTAGCCAGGACAGGCACTGATGCCACAATCAGTGTGGCACAAAGCAGGCAGGCAGGTGGGGTTTGAGAGAGAATGAGAGGGGGTGATCCCATGCTGTGCCAGGCGGCTATCTGCAGACATCTTGCCAGCGAATCAGAGCCCTGGCAGCCAAGGGCTGCAGAACAGGTGGATGGTTCTGGAACAGCGATGTTGAATGATGTTGATTTTGCACAACTCTTATGTGCTTATTACCGCATCATGCTTATCTGATTGTTCAGTAATGTCTCCATCATTATTAAACTGTATTCTATTTAAAGACTCCTTTGTGGCTATGACAATGTGCAGAGTGTTTTGTGGTCTTGTGCGAAATGACTGCCATATCCATACAGCCCAAGCAGCCGAAATCTCTCTCTGCCACAGCATCGAGATGGCAACTGCTTTACTCAATAAACGATTGTTAATGTTTCACAGAATAACCAGATTTAAACACTAAACAATTGCTAACGGTAACAGAACAACATCTTCTTAGACACATCTGGATACTAGCTTGGGCTTGGAGGATGGACACAGCTTGAAAAGGCTTTCGGAGCCAGACATAACTGATTGCTTCCCCACGGATGTGGCTTCCTCTGACCCCGAAGAATAGGTGAGGGGAGTTTAAAGTCCATTAGAGAGAGAGGCTGAGGTGTGGTGCGTATGCCCTCCTCCTCCTCCTCCTCCTCCTCCTCCTCCTTGTGCCTGTGAAGGAGCTGCTGAGTGATGAATCCTCTGCCGTAATGTTCCTAGACTGTCACTGTTATGGAGTGATGACAGTTTAGTGGACTGTATGTGAGAAATGTATGTCGGCAGTGTGCACTACTCAAAGAAAGTGTGCCCTGCTCCGGTTCTGTTGTGCATCAGCCTTTAATTGAATTAGATATGTGTTTCTTAAACACCACATTTAGAAAACAGGCTATATGTCTGAACACCGCACGCTCTTCTTCTGGGTTCAAAGATGGAGACATATAATATAGGGTAGGCTACACTTGTGTCATTTCTCTGTTTGTATTTTAATTGAAACTTGTACACTTTAATGTACAGGAGTAACCGAAAGGACGTCCATCATACTAGGGCAGGGAAGTTTATCATTTGAAGTAGTAAGAAAATCCTGCTATCCATCTGGTGTATGCTGGGTTTGTGTACTGGTGATGAGCAATAATCCCTTTACAGAAGACCATAGATAGAACCACCTGTCAGAATTACTGGTCCCCATCTTTCTCCTCAGACTGAGAAATTGAGGACTTGAAGTCTAAGCTATTATGTCAACATCCCCGACAAGACTGAAACCAATCACACTGCAAGGTCAAGGGGGCCAAGAGGAACATGTGACTTACATTAAAGGGGTAATCAGGGCCTAAGGCGGCATGAAGATGGCTCCACTATCAGCACGGGGAAGAGGCAAACGCCCTGTGACATCACCCCGACTGCGGCAGTATTAAGCGTTCCCTTCGCTATCCGCCTTGATTTCCCCTGGGAGGGATAATCATCCCACGATGAGACCCAGTCGAGCTCCTCTTTCAGATGCAAACATTTTGAGATGGTCTGCGAGAAGGCGCTGTGCATAGTTTCTTGTGACATTAATGCCTTTTGAGTTTTAGCCATGGTAACCGGCCAGCAAAGTTTGAGGTAAGAGTCCAACAGAGCAGTGAACCTGACAGGAACTCTTATGCTGACATCGCCGATAATTAGGGGAATTACTGCATGTTATGGTTTGCGAGTGTTTTCAATAAAGAAGGGGTGTTGTTGTCCAAAAGGTTTACCCCAAAAAAGTGTGTCCATTCCTATTAAGGGAAGGAGTAAGGATATCTTTGTTGCTCAGTGGAAAGTGCCCGCTAGCTGTTATGTTTCAAAGTCCCACACCATTGGGTTTAGAACAACATAGGAATCACATGACGTCTTTGTCCTTCAAAGTAAAACTTTGATCAAAGAGGGAAAAAAGGATGAATGTATTCACTCATTCAGGCAAGGGTAATATCATTGTGAAGAACAAAAAGAAATTTTATGTCAACATTTGTGAGCTAACACACTGATCACACCAATAAAATTGAAGTTGACTGGAAACTAACCCCTAGTGGCTTGCAACAGGTCAAGAGCAACCTATGACTGGCACTTGGCTCCAGCCAGCTAAGGAATGTGTATGTCTGGGGCTACAGAGCTTCAAGAAAAAATGTTCCCAGTACCTCTGCAGCAGAGCTCATGGGAGAACTGTGTGTAGGGCATCGCTGAAAAAATATACTATTAGTTTGAAGGAGAGGCTATTGCCTCTGATAACATCATTCAGATATTGCACAAATATTAGCTCATAACATGGTTGTCTTTTTCATATGTGTTACAGAGAGCCTTTAACAGGACTTAGGCAAAGACGTTGAAAAATAAGTGTTTCATCCCGATTCTTTTCAGCTTGTTTAACTTTTATGTAGTGAACTTTGATGAGTACACATCCAGTGTGATCAAATAAACATGGATCATTCACAAGCTGATGCCTGACCGCACTGGAAGGGCTTGGGGTGAAATAATACTGAGGGGAACTGGGTGTGTGAATGTGAGTGCAAAAGACGCATCGTCCAGAGGTCACCTTAACCAGAGACGCAGACTGTTTGAGCAGAGGAGACGCAAGAAGAGACGTCTCCTCAGGTATTACTTTGTTTTGGGCCATTTGTTTAATATGCCAACATTTTATTATTATTTCTGAGCACAACAGTTTAACGCTAACAGGCTTTCTTGTGTAAGGCTTCATTGCAGACCTGGCCTCCTGTGTAAGATTCCAATGAAAACCCTCACGTTGCACATTTACAGACCTGGGTGCTCAACAGCTTATTACATATTACTGGATGGTAATGATGTTTTCTTACACCCTCTGGCTGTTTTTCTGTCCCGATGAGAGTGCAGGTTGTGAGCTGTGAAATGATGTTAATGTATGTTCTCAATGAGCAAGAAAATAAACTTGAACTTGAACATATATACCAAAAGCTGGAGCAAATAAATACAACTCCAGTCAGGGAGTAGATTCTTCTCTATAATTCATGCTGTTGTTATGTTCAAGCTGCATTAGGGGATTGCTTGTGCAGATCGGCCCACTGACACTCCAGCCTCCCTCATGAGAGATCTTGACTTACAATGGGATTACTCCTTATGTGATAAAGGTTAAGATATACACTGTGTGGGAGCTTAAGGGCTAACTACTGTTGCTGGCAACCATTCATACTGGATAGCACAGGCGAGCCTATTTCAACACACTATTACAATAAAGGAGAATGCATTGGTGCAGTTCTCTACTTCTCATGTTTCATGAAAAATAGCAAGAGCTGAAATATACAGATAGTAGTGGTTGCCTCTATAACTGACTTTTTAAAAAAATGTAGCATTGTGATTTTATTGTTAATTATGGCTGTTGTGTTTGCAAAAAAAACAAACATTTTGTGGCTATGTTTGCTTTTGTTGTCAGCAGAACAAGGATAAGAAGACGCTTCAATTTTTCAGGGACTAGTGGATTGAGCTAGATTGTTGCTGGCATTCAATGTACTGGGCCTTCTTCTGTGTACAGTATGTCCGTTCTGTTCCCATTGTGTCTGTTATTGTGGGAGCATTTATTATGGGTATATTTGTTAATAAAGCTATAGCTCTAGCATTTCCCATTGCGTTTCACAGCATTAACATGTAGGATGCACTGCACATGCAGTGTTGGTCGTTGAAGATTCTAGACTTATCATCCCTTATGTGTGTGTGTGTTTACACCTCTGTGTGTGAGAGTGTCTGTGTGGATGTGTATGTGTTAGCGTGCATATGTGTGTCATGAGAAGTGTCGCTGAGGTTGATCGATCTTGACACGAGTCCCACCGGGAGGTGATGTATTCGTCCTCACATGTGCAGAGGATTTAAAAGCACTTAAACTCTCCTCCCCAGAAAGTAACCCAAGCTCGGTATTTGTGAGACGGCTCTGTCACCGCTAATCTTTTTCAGACTGGCTTGAGAGACTAATTCTTGCCCACCTTGTGGGCCCAGACATTGTTTCAGTGATCCTCATCTGTTGTTGTCCTGCCGCCTATGTGAAGGTGAACCCTATTTCCTCTCTGTTTTAGAGAGAAATGCAGCCCGCTGCTGTCTTTAATCATTCTGATAGGTTGTGGGTTCCCCAAGTGGCCATGGCCCACACCAGTGATCATGACTGACAGCCAGGCTGAGGCAGAGGTCAAAGGACACATCCTCTCCGGTCACTGGATGCCATCTGACGGACCTACGCTTCACTAATGTTTGCTGTCCGGTTTGTTTGGTCTGGGGGTGGATGTTCCAGTCAAGCCAGCAGTAGGAGGTTGGGGGTGCTGGGGGGGGGGGGGGTTGAGCAAACCACCCAGGCCCAAAAGCAATAACAGCCATTAAGTGGTTGAAAGTATGTGCTACATATGTTACCATGGGTTGTGTTTGTGTTGTTCTGTGGTGTGGGATGATTTGGTTTGAGCTTCCTGCTAAAAAACGAAGAGCAATTCAGGAGACGGTTGAGTTCGTCACAGGCGGGGGGCAGATTTAATCTTTTGGCAGAAAGGGAAGACAAACTGCTGACCGGAGTTAAGCAGTCCCTCTGAGGAAAACAGAACATTACAGAACAGACAGATATTACAGGGAACAAACCTCAAGAGTGATTTGCCCATTTCAAATATACAATCTAAGGTGAATTCATACTGTGCAGCCAATAATCTGGAGCTTGTCCCAAATGAGTTACTAGCTTCACTTGGGCCCTGATTAGACCTCATAGATCTCATAAACCACCAGGGCTTGCTGTTGGAACTGACGTTGATACTGGCTTGCTCATCTAAAGAGAAAGATAGATGGGGAGAGTGTCGGAGTCTTTCCACATGGTTCTTCCACAGCCTGCCCACATCAAAGTATTTTTTTTTTTCAGTTTGTCTGCACTTGAATCATACATAGAATATACGAAGAAGGTTTTTGAGTCATTGGAATACAATTTGCTGACCTGTACACAATGTTGCAAAATCCAGGCTAAGGACATTCTCTATATGTGTGTAAATAAAATCTCACATGGGTATTTGGATGACATTTGACCTTCTTTTATTTCTTTTATTTCTCCTGTCTCTCTCACTGGGAAGCTGAACCGTCTTGCAAAACCACCACAGAGTTCCATACTTTCTATAAAGAATCACTGAGAAAAAGGTTTTTACCATAGACACTAATAACACTTGAGCCAATGTCTTGCCTCCAAGAATTTATATTATAAATCACCCTGGGCAACTGAACATCGCATTGACAGGTTTTTTTTATGGAAGCCTTTTAAAGGGATCTAAGTCATGCCCTGAGCACTGTGTTAACACCAAGGCTCCTCTGGGTTTACAATGGGGCATGTCGTAGTGAGACATTCACGAAATGCAGGGCAAGGCTATACCAAGACGAGCGAGAATTCCTTCCTCCTCGCCTAGCTACATCCCTCATATTACCTGTGAAGGAATCTGAGAGGGATTAGAGGAGACTTAATATTGACGCACTGAAACACGTGACCTCACAGAGAGGCATGTCTGGACTACCGAGCATCTCTGCCAGTGTGTAGACATAGATATCAGGGCATGATATGATGTCACCATCTGTCATTACAATTCATCTCCAAACGCTTTAAGGTTATGACTTGGCCAGTGAAGGCACTCTGGATATTTTGGAGAAAACCACAATGTAAGCCGATATTACCGTTGCTATGTTAGCGGTGCAGAGTCCGAGTCATATCAAGGTCAAAGCTTTTATTTACTACACGTGCACCTTTGAATGATTGTGAATGACTCATTTCAAAGATGTGATAAACTGTCACATTTCTGATTGATATCTGCATGTCCAACGTATGTTTTCAGATATTTTTGCTTCAAATTTTATCATATCCTTTTTTTGTAAATTACAAACATGGCTTTGCAGAAATAAGAAATCACCCTTCTCACCCTTCACCCTTCTCTTCTATGGAGAAAAATCTGACTTTAGTGTGAGGACATATTATTTACTTTGAACATAAAGAAGCTTTTTACTTTCAGTGTGGCCATCCTCTGTGGAACCCACTAAAATAAGCCCTTTCCGACGTTCCACACAGATTGTGAGGACAGGTGTGTGCGTGTGCGTGTGTGTGTGTGTGTGTGTGTGTGTGTGTGTGTGTGTGTGCATGTTTTGTCCGAGGGACGTGTGTGAAGTGCTTTACCAGATGTGTGTATGCAGATGTGTGTCTGGTCTGTTCTGGGTCTCTGGACATCTGGCCCAAGAGGAAGGACATTCACACGCATGCATACATGCACACGTCCACGGTCTCAGACAATCCAGACAAGAAATAAAGCATTGAGATAAATGAAGGTCTCTTCCGCAGATGGACTTCCTCCTTGTCCAGCTGGCTAGAAGCGCTATGAAGTGTGAAACCGTCAAAGGAGAGGAAGTTTGCTTCGCAGAAGACACAACACTTCAATCTACCCATGGAGAATGAAGAGGACCATTAGAGAGGAGTGAAATATGATGTTAGAAACAGTATGTTGTTTCTCTTTGCTATCCCAGTCAATTTAAATAGTTCACTTATCAATGATTTAAAATTATTGAATGTAAACAGTAAAGGTTTACATTAAGTATTTTTGTATAGTTAATATCTTAATTAGTGTTAACAAACCATTAATTGACTTACTTGAATACTGATAAATACTGGCATCCATGGTCCATTTATGTTAACTAATGAATTACTCTCTACATCCAGGATCTCTTAATTAAGATTACTCATGGAGTTAGATAGTATTAATAAGACATGAGCTTCCACAAGAATAAACAATATGAACTATTATCAACTATTACTCACTTGTTTATAGATTATTGATGTTCACTATAGCCTTCAGTCATGTTAATTCATGTCAGTTGAACCTTAATGCAAAGTGTTCTCGAATATAGAGAGGCACAAATACCTTAAAACGTGCTACTGACGTGATTGGACATTTTTGCCATAAGATGTGGCTCCAATGACTAATGTTTTTTAAAAATAAAATTTGGGGTAAATATAGTAAGTGGTTCTGGATGGCAGCCATCTTGTTTCCCTGATATCTACAGCCACGAATACGCTCTCCTTGGGCACAGCCAGAATGTCATATTGACAGTCGCATGATGAATCACCATTTGGGCTGTTTTGATGGGGATGGTAGTAAATTCTAACCTGATGAAAAAAAAGCCTTTGAAATTGATGCAGAGGAACTGGCACTGTTTAGCCCGGTAAAATCTGTAGGCGGCCATCATGACCATCCTCTGTCAGTCCTCTACTCTACCCTGTTATTGTCCCACTTAATATTCATTTACAAGTCTTGATTTAAAAAAAGCAAGGAATCCTGAAAATATGACACAATTCATCATGTCTGTTCTCATTTGACACTAAACAAACTTCAAACCAGACAAACCAAAACTGACACCTATTGGAGTATCCTGGGAGCTCTGGAGGCAGAGCGATGTGCATGGCCCTCTCTCAACAATGACAGGGTCAAGACCATCATGATTGATTGGCAAAGGACCACTCAGACACCGTGATTAAACTGTTGCTATTTATGTCAGTGACATCAGCAAGATGACAAAGGTCAGAGGTGAACTTCTGGCAAAATGACATCATGGATTGTCATAATATGAGGCATGCACACACAAATCCCCTCTTAACATCCAACTGTGTGCCCACATGCCAAATACTGAATTCAGAGGAAGAGGTCAGAGCACAGCTGAAATATTAGTGGAACGGCCAATGCATACTCACAAGCACGTATGGTGAAAACTTAAACTGAAGTGATCTGTGATGGTTCGTTTTTGTGTTTCCGTGCAGCGTTCCCTTGCTGCCCAGCTGCTAGACGACACCACCACACTGCTGTGGCCCGCTGGGATGCCTCTCCTTCAGGTATGGCTGGGATTTCTCCTCTTATTTATAGAGGAGGTTTTTTGGAAAGGTGTCAGAAAGGGATCTCGCTTGCCGCAAAAGGGGGTCGCTGGCTGCTGCTGGTGGCAGGCTCCTGAAGGTCACAAAGGACGGCCACACAGATCCTATTTTAGCAGTTATTCAATCCCTCGACTCCACCGCCCAAGGGCCGTCTGGCGCGGCGGCTGCATGTGACAGGCCCTGTCTGAGGTTCTAGCGAGAGATATGTCCACAAACACCACATCAGTCTTCATCCCATTTCCACTCACATGCAACAGACATGCATTAGCAGAACCCCGACAATGGCAGCAGCTCCGTTTTAAAAGGACAAAAAGTAGCAGCTGTAGCAACAACACTAATACCATATTTCGCCTGTGTCGTGGAGCTGTTGAATGAACAGTGCTGGTATTGTGTGGCGGTTAGGGCTGATTGACGCTAGAGCGAGGGTTAATAAGCTGGAGCTCAATCCCCCCTTTACTGTGCTTGTCCATCTCTATGGCAACATCATCCCATTGGCATTGCGTGAAGATTCCACAAAGCTGTGTGTGTGTGTGTGTGTGTGTGTATGTGTGTGTGTGTATGTGTGTGTATGTGTGTGTGTGTGTGTTTGTGTGTGTGTGTGTGTGTGTGTGTGTGTGTGTGTGTGTGTGTGTGTCTGTGTGTGTGCATGCTTATACTTGTGTGCACATGCCATGTGTGTGCATGTGAGAGAGTGTGTGTGTGCGTGCTTATATTTGTGTGCTCATGCCATGTGTGTGTGTGTGTTTGTGTGTGTGTTTTTTGTATATTGTTCATTATTCTTCCTTGACCCTGTTTCCTCCGGAGCCTCTCTCTCGGTGACAGGTAGGCAGGTAGCGTTCTGCTTGATTGGGCTGTGTTTGTCTGTCTTTGGCTCTGCCACCAGGGATTCACAGGCACCTGAGCGTTAAAGCCTGAGCCCAGTCCTCTGGATCGACTCCTGAATTATTCAACAGAATCAGGTAGGGACCCTCATCCTTTCCCATTTCTTTCAGTGACCTCTGGAAGCCTCCTCTTCTCACCAGCATCTTCCCCAGAGAGAGAGAGAATCTCATCTTGTTATGCTCTCTCTCGTAGGTTCACCTAAATCCTCTGGTGCAGCAGATCTGATAATGAATTTTTCTGCCTGGTGATAATGTTATGTGTGTACATTTGATCTGTGATGCGTGATCGATGACTCCATGCTGCATGACAGGAAAAAAATGGGTTGGGGGTGTCAAAAAAGGGGTGGGGGGTGGGGTGGGGATGTGTTGAGCTTCACAAAGGATTACCACAGCTCTGTGCCTCCCAACACCTTTGTAATCACACATGAACCTTAGCTGGTGAATGTAATTTATATAGCTTCTAACTGTCAGTCAGATGTAACAGTACAAGAGGTTTTGCTTTAAGCTGGAACATCATTAGTATTTCTTGTTTGTCACTTTGCCTAAATCCTAGAAAGAAATAGCTATTAGATTGTCTATCAAGTGGGTAAAATCAAGCCTTGTGTTGAGAATAAAAAGCATTTTGGCAGTTTTATGGACAAAAAAGGCCCCTACGAGCTTTGTTTAACTTTCAAATTTCTGTGAAAGTCATCATGTTTGTATATTATTGTAGTGTAAAATGAGTAGCCCTAGCTCATAATATACCATCAATTGTTTTGAGATTTCTTATCATCAAAAACATCTTTTTGTGTTACAACACCACAACAATGATAACAATGCTGCCTTGGTTGGGTGATCTACACGATCCCTTAATAACAAATTATGTTCAAGTCATGATCCTCAATGTCATTCCAGAGCTACCAATTTCCTGCTCTGACAACTTGTATAGTTGCAGTGTAGACTCGAGTGAGCCTACCAAGGCTATAGTCAAGGGATTACAGCTAAACCTTGCCTGCTCAACCAGTTTTTATCAAATCTGACAGTAAGCATTTCAGTGAACATTTCCTGTGTGTGTGTGTGTGTGTGTGTGTGTGTGTGTGTGTGTGTGTGTGTGTGTGTGTGTGTGTGTGTGTGTGTGTGTGTGTGTGTGTGTGTGTGTGTGTGTGTGTGTGTGGTTATGAACACAAGTGTGTGTAGCCTGATAGAGGAAGCACAATTTTCAGCATGACAGAATAAATAAGCATGAAAGAGCCCAAGCCACAGTGTGGCTGGAGGATTTAGGTCACGTAAGGTCAAGGGTAGCAAAGACAGTTCACCTGAATGCAGATGGAACCATAGATTAATTTGATGCTGTCCCATTCATTTGTACTGAAACCATTCCATCTTAATTCCATTCGATTTCCATTTTGTGGTTTCTGACCTGTAAGAGTGCTCCTGAAAATCCAAGGCACTAGAGATCATTTGGCACTCATGTCTGCTAAATACAATTTGAATAATGTTGTATCCAATTAAATATTAATTAGCAATCTGCCTGTATGTCATCATTGTTTTTACTCTAATCTTGTCTCCACCTAATGAGGACTCATGTCTAGTGATAGATATAGAATTGATGGGAATAAACAATGCTTGTTGTCAGTCTTGGTTGTTCTCAGTGTGTGCTCATCAGCCAGAGGTATACTCTCATCAGGGAGTGGTCCACTAGAAATGGGCTGGGTCAGATGCACACGCACACTGATCAGAGACGCATGTGTTATGGAGACATGCTGTTGTTCAGGCAACCAGGGCGCCTCTCGCTCTCTCTCTCTCTCTCTCTCTCTACTTCTCTTTCTCTATCTCTCTTCCTCTCTCTCTACTTCTCTTTCTCTATCTCTAACTCCAGTTTGCACTCTTTTTCCCTCGCTCTTCTCTTTCTCCCTCCCTCTCTCTGTCTATCTCTTTCTCTCTGTCTCTCTCTCTCTCTCTGTCTCTTTTTCTCTCTCTCTCTCTATCTCTCTCTCTCTCTCTCTATGACAGGCTCAGGTTGATGCCTGCTGAGGCCCCATTAATATTAAAAGAACATTTCCCTGCAGTGGGGCAGCGACTGCAAAGCACCGTGGGGGACAGCGCCTGGGGCTGATGGGAAGTCACCCTCCCCGCCAGGCAAGATCAAGGTGCGCCGGCTGCCGAGCGGGAGGGAGAGCAGGAGCCTGAAAGAGGAGCCGTCCCAGGCCTCCACTCTCTGGAGCTTTCCTGTCACTAACAGCCCCCCGTTAATTATCACCATCCGGGGCACACAGAGGAGAATATGATAATGTGGTGACTCCATCTGGTGACACTTCACTTGTTGTCAATTCCCACACAGCTAGTGCTGTGTCCATGTTGTGCTGTCCAACATGGAAGACGCTGTTCAGCGGTGACAGTTAGCCTTGCTGGTGGTCATATTAGTGCAACTGGAACGCCTCAGTGCCCCATACCCACACCTCCATGTTTCAGAGCTTTTTCATATTGTGTGAGCTCCACAGGTAGTGGGATTGTTGTTGGTAAAAAATGTGAAGTTTTATATGCCTGTTATATAAAGTGAAATGTTCTATCAAACTATTAGCGTGTGCATGAGGCCTTGCAACTTCAGACGTTCCACTACAGTAGCATAAAATACATATTGCATGAACGTGCAGTTTCCGCAGAGAGCTGCTTATGAGGCAGATAGTGCGCTATGCAATGTCAGCCATGATGGGAACTGACAGAGAGGAGCTGGGTGGCAACAGCAGTCTGGTCCTATTTGCAGCGCCGAGTGCTGATCAGAGGCCTGGCCCTGCCCAAGAGAGAGCACAAAGCTGGCAGCCATCTTCCTGTGCAGAGCGACTTGATTTCTTCATCAGTGTGTCACATGTGTGGTAAGGGGCCCGGGCAGCCTCAGAACTGGTTCAGAAAATAACGGTGTCACTGCACTGTGGCATAATGGATGATGCCGCACTACAGGGACTGTGACCTAGTTATGTGATTCTAACAAAAAAAAATCTCAATACGGCACAGATGTGTCAAACTGTTGGACTAACAAGCATCTCAGCAAGAACTCATTATTGAGTCGTTTAATTTCGCTGTCCTTACTGATACATGTATGGAAATACCCATTGGCCTCTTGGAATATTGGAATTTCTTAAAAACATTTCTTTCCAGTGGCCCAGGACACATCCTTTGCTCCATTGGCATGGCTATTCTGATGCTCGTAGATCGGGGAAGCGATAAGGCCAATACGAATGTGTTGTAATTCCGCTGCAGGGGTCAGTGCAGGAACTGATTTCAGAATGGCTCTTGTTCTTTTGTGTGACACTAAGAATGAATAAAACCCTTTTTTACTATTATGCCAGGTAATGTCATGCAATATTCTAATATGACAAGGGTATCTATTCATCATTTGTATGTTAGCTTCATGTATTGGAGTGCTCCATTGAAATTCAGCATTGCCATGCTCCACCACTTCCATCAAGTGAGACCTCTGCTCAGTTTCCTTTTGCCTACTAGACTCTATTCTTCTCAGATGTGTTGTTTAGTGTTACCACAATTTCACATTTGGATGTAACCACACACACAGACACACACACACACACACACACACACACAAACACACATTCGCGTCCCTCCACGTTTCTCAGGATACTGAAGTTTCTCATCATTCTGCCAAAGCGCGTGCTTCCACTTCTCACCACACATACGCCGTCTCTGACCTGGCTGGCTTTGTGCTAAACGAAACTTTTTCATGTGTGTTGGTGCTGATATCTCAGATATCTTTTCACTCAGGAGAGGGAGACTAAAGCAGAGCAGGTAATGGAGGACTGCTTCAAAAAGCCCCCAGGCTCCTGTAGGAGCGTGTGCAGGAGTAGGAGCCGTGGAATTGGCTTTCTTCTGATATCAACTTGTGGAAGGCGTATTGCTTTGAAATGCTTTTATAATGACATGTCAGTCAGACCGAATAAATGAAACATACCTGAACTGGCGAAAAAAAGAGTAAGTAGGAGTGAAGTGTGTATGTGTGTGTGTGTCTGTGCCTGTGCCTGTGCGTGTGTGTGTGTTTGTGTGTGTGTGTGTTTGTGTGTGTGTGTGAGAGAGAAAAAGAGTGTGTGCGTGCGTGTGTGCGTGCATGTGTGCGTCTGTGTGTGTGAAGACCTAGATCGATTTATCATCGGCCATCCAGCTCAGACAGTGAGAGACAAATCATGTTCCCAAATAGGCTCTGAGGTCTTTTACAGGTTGTACCAGGACACCCTGAGTCCATGGGTATCTTAATCATCTCACGGAGCCCAGTGGTGCTTAGAGTAGCCTGGTATGGTGATGATCTATGTGGGCTATGCCAACCTTCCAGCAAGCCTCCCTGAACCTATTGCTGTGGTCTATTGTTGGAGGCGTGCTCTCTGGAGAATGAGAGGGTGAAGGTCCTCACATTACCCTGTCCTTGTCTGCCTAAAGGGAATGTGAGAACGAAAGAGCAGGAGTGAGAGAAAGGGAAGGAGGGAGAAACTAAGTGTGTGAGAGCAGGAGCTGAAAAAACTGGGGGAGAAAGAGGTGACAAAGGTGGAGAAAGATAATGTGTGTGTGTGTGTGTGTTTGTGTGTGTGCGTCTGCGTCTGCGTCTGCGTCTGCGTCTGCGTCTGCGTCTGCGTGTGTGTGTTTGCATGTGTGCGTGTCTTTGTGTGTGTGTGTTGAGGGAGATTAGTGTCACGCGTGGTACACAGTATAAGGAGATGAGTGGATCAATATGACGGGGTTAATGTCAATAATGACTGGCAAGTGACGTGCCCATGTACACAGAGTGTTCTGTGTTTGTGTGTGTGTGTGTGTGTGTGTGTGTGTGTGTGTGTCTGTGTGTGTGTGTGTGCACTGAGGGGGAAGGTAGAACCATGCTACCTGCTTCCCAGCCAGTTAATCCAGCCGATAAATGATTGACATGAGGCTGTCCATCAAAGTGTGACCCCAGGCCCTCTTTTAATGAGCTCCATTCCACACAACTGCCTTCTCTTCTACCACACACACGCTGTTCTAGACAGATTTCTCAGTGTGTGTGTGTGTGTGTGTGTGTATAAGTCCACGTCAGCCGTCATCCCCTGCTGTGCCTATGTTGTGCAAAAACACAGGGTTGAATGGATTAAGTGGTGGGCTGTGTGTGTTTTTATTGTGATCACATGTGTGTGGTGAGAAGAGCAAAAAAAGTGTTTGTGTGTGTGTGTGTGTGTGTGTTGTGCTTTACAGCTATTTTATGTGTATCTCTGAGTTATGGTATGCGATGCCGCATGCTCATGTGTGCATCAGCCTCTATTAAAGATGGAGAGGGGGGAAAAAGGGATAGAGAGATAGAGGAAGAGAGGGGGAGAGATAGAGGAAGAGAGGGGGAGAGACAGAGAGGGAGAGAGACAGACGCCAAAGAGAGAAGCTGGGGACAGGGTGGGTGAGGGCAAGTGCAGGAGTTGAATCAGCCAGACACCAGCAGGAAGGCGTCAAGCGGCCCTGTCAGCCCATCAATCACAGACCCCACAGGGTGCCGACATTGGCGCTAAAAAGATAGCATTCATCAGCAGCTCACTGTGTTTGATTGAAAATTAGCTTGTCACCTTTTGCCAGGAATTTAATGTGTTCATTAGCCAGCCACAGCTCCAGTAAAACATGAAATTATCATCTTCTCATTGTGTGTGTGTGTGTGTTTGTGTGTGTGTGTGTGTGTGTGTGTGTGTGTGTGTGTGTGTGTGTGTGTGTGTGTGTGTGTGTGTGTGTGTGTGTGTGTGTGTGTGTGTGTGTGTATATGTATGTGTGTGTGTGTGTGTGTGTGTGTGTGTGTGTGTGTGTGTGTGTGTGTGTGTGTGTGTGTGTGTGTGTGTGTGTGTGTGTGTGTGTGTGTGTGTGTGTGTGTGTGTGAGTGAGTGAGTGAGTTTTCTGTATTTATTTTTTTAGATGCGAGTCAAAGGCTTGTAGAAGCATGATTGTTTATTCAGAAGATGAACCTGTCATCCTCTCCTCGAGGAGCAAGTACAAACTCCCTCCCTGTCAAGCCAAACAGTAAGACGAGGGGGGTTAAGCACTGCATAAGACTCCAGGTCTGGTGTGAGAAATGTAGCATTCTGTGTTAGCATCATGAGGTCATGTTTGATGGCAAAGATATGTGAACAGCAAATCCCCACACAAGCAGAACTCAGGAAAGCGTGTCTGAACGCTGCAAAATTATCATAACCTTGCAGATGCCTGTGCTTTTCAGCTACTTTCCT
The DNA here is from genome assembly GCF_963457725.1 of Sprattus sprattus. Classification (NCBI taxonomy): domain Eukaryota; kingdom Metazoa; phylum Chordata; class Actinopteri; order Clupeiformes; family Clupeidae; genus Sprattus; species Sprattus sprattus. Next base: position 17,356,872 of record NC_137908.1, on the reverse strand, counting down.
CGGCGGTGGAGCGTCTATAAAGGTCACTGCTTCGGTCAGCATCACCAAACCTTGTTGCACCTCAACCACAAGCCCTTCCAATCTGTGTTTGTGAGATGAACAGCCTGCTTCACCCATCCCCCTCCTTCTTCCCAGACAGAATATGAACAGAAGAGAATCGTATGGCTTATTCAAACTGTCCAGAGGCGAAACACGCCGCCTCCGCACACTCGCTCTCACGCACTGCATCCAAAGATAGCAGGCAGAGCAGACAGGTTTCCCACTCACCTCATTCAGGGAGAGAACAGTGGAGAGAACAGCGTCAATGGGTGTTTTATTGACTGGCAGAAAGACTAAGAGCTGCTCTGGTGTGTGTGTGTGTGTGTGTGCGTGCCTGTGTGTGTGTGTGTGTGTGTGTGTGTGGGGGGGGGGGGGGGGTTGTGTGGATGTGTGTGTGTGTGTGTGTGTGTGTGTGTGTGTGTGTGTGTGCGTGTGTGTGTGTGTTATTGAGAGAGAGAGAGATGAAGAGGGAGAGAAAGAGACTTAAAGTCATTCCAAGAAAGCATGTTTGAATTTGAGAGAGAAAACAAGGGAAAGTGTGTGTATTTGTGTGTGGGTGTGTATGTGTGTGTGTGTATTTGTGTGTGGGTGGGCGTTTGCATGGCTGGGTACATTTGTTTGAATGTGTGCACTTTAGGAGGAGTGGCCATGTGTATGTATAGACTGAATTGTTTTGTGTGTGTGTTTGTTTGTGTGTGTGGGGGGGGGGGGGGGGTGAGTGAGAGAGAGAGAGACCCCAAAATTCTTTGACCGCTCATTAGGAAGCATTCTGTAGAGAACTGCGATGGCTGGTAATTAAGATGGATATTAATTGGTTATGGCGTTAGATGCCAATGCTATTCAGCCAACATAATCCTGTTCTCACAGCGAGGCATAACTAACACTTCAGTGGGAAACTCCACAGGCTTTGAATGACTGCCACAGAGAACCCTGTCTGTCAGTTAATCAACCAAATTATTCACTGCAGGAAGGACTTGCCATTGGCTCTTCATATTTTATTATGCAAGGGGAAGTGCTTACTCAGTGCAATTCAGCAGAGAAGGTGACCGTGTCACGATGGTAAAGATAGCCTTTCAAATGGAGTCGCAGGCGACCAAGGTGCTCTGCCATTGTTACGGTGACTGACATTCCAGCAGTGCTTGGGTTTGTGTGATACTACAAGGTCAGCTTGCCATTGTGACAGGCATTCATCATTGACTTAATTTCTGGATTTAGATTTATTGTAACATTTCTGATTATGAGAAACCAATTTATATATCCTCTATGTTTAAAAGTCTGTCAAATGGTTTGGTGTAATTTTGTTGGTGTGAGCTGCTCCTGGCTTTCTGAATGTAAGGGCGTGATGTAAGACCATGTTAAAATCTAATTATCTACATCAACAGATACATTCATCAAGATTTAATCATCACTTTCTGCTCATAATTAATCACTATGCATATTACATCAAGATCCTGCCTACCCCACACACATCCTAATTACTCCTAGTTTCCCCTCATGCCCAATCTCAGAGACATGCGCCGTAACTCATCGCCCTCACCTTGGTCTGGGTTACTATGTGTAGGTCTCTGGTGCCCAACAGGTCACAAACCAACCAGCCATGTACAGGAAGTCACACTTATCTAAGCAACATTGTTCCACTGAGAACAACATCTTCTCCCATTTTGACCAGTCAAACAATATCATTTTTAATCTTAATTGATATTAATTCACGTGGGAGACATGAGTTTAACATAACATGAGTTAAACACAGGAATTTGTGAATATTTCCTTGTATTCCAAAAGAAAAACAATTCTAACCTATATAGTGTATAAGAAAGCAAGAAAAGACAAAAAGTTGTTCACATGCTGTCGCACCCAATCTCTCCCTACTTCAAACTCATCCTGATTTCTAACACCCTCCCTTATTTCTCAGCAATTTCTAGAGGATCACTGTTTGACTTATGACCCATCTGTTTTCAAAGACCACAAAGTGAATGCGGTCCCATATTCACAAAGATCTGGATGGATTTAAAGGCACTGGGGACGTCTATATCATCCATCAGCTCCAATTTACTCCCAACAACTGAGTTGTCCTAAGGCTGGAATGAAGAAAATATTACTAATACTAATTTCCCAAAGGACTCCCAAGCATGTCGCTGATGCGCCATAGTGTCTGTAGGGACATCTGTGATGGGGTAGGGCTTGTGTGTGTGCGAGTGTTTGTGTGTGTGTGTGCGTGTGTGTGTGTGTGCGTGCTCGCCAAATGAATTCCAGGAGCAGATGTCTGTTGGATGCCCACTCCCCTCCCCTCTCTGCTCCGGAGTCATGTCCACGGCCGTGTGAGAGGGAGCAGGAGAGGTGGCCTGACAGAGGTGGCCATTGTCCGGCCTATTTACCAGCATTCCTCGGATTACATATGCCGTAATGGCATAATCCCTGGGCAAGACCTAACACCTTTTGAAAATCAAAGGCGATATTGATTGTTTCTCAGCTGGGAAAACGCTCTTGGAATCTTCTATTGTCTCTTTCATTTTGTCTCCTTTGGGCGTCCATTTCTGTTTACATCATTGTGAAACCCAATAGCCCTTTAGACGCAGGCTGTGGTCAGACGTGGCAGGCAAAATTGGTTTCATCCCCATTCGTCCCCACAACTGGATCTCTTTGTAGAGAGGCACTCTGTCTAATACCTCTGGCGACATGCTACGCTGGTGGGGGAGGGCTTAAATGTTAGAGTAGCTTAAGAAGTCCCATAGAGACAGAGAAAAACAGACAGACACACACACACACACATGCACACACACACACACGCACACACACACACACACACACACAACTTCCTTGTTTGTTTGCTGCTCTTGGCAGGCAAATGAAAATGACGATGTTTACATAGAGTTGTTCTGTGGATACTGCTGCTGCTGCCACCGCTGCTGGCAGTGCCACTGTAAGTGGTTATGTGGCCGAAACTCCAACCTCATTTCAGCCACAGCGGGCAAGAGTGGTCAGTAGTCATCAAACCGTGGGCGGCAGCCTTCCATATTCTGCTCCCTTGAAGTTCAAGTTCACTGAGTCACTCTCTTCAGATTTCCGTTGGCACTTAAAGATGTGTGTTTAGTGGATAAGCTCAAATGGTACATCTATTCCATTTTTCACCCAGCAGGACCCATGGAGCTTCCTCTAATTAACAATCCCATAGGATCCCCTCTCATCACACCTCCTGCTTTCCTCCACCGCCTTCCTCTCTCCTGCTACTCAGCCGACCCAAGGGTGCGGTCCTCAGGAATGTCTTACTCCATCACCTTGAGGCACATTTTAGGGGTGGGACAGATACTTAGCCAAACATCCTTCTCTCCCTTGCCTCTAAAGACCTCTTGCGTCACAGAAATATAAACTAGTAAAACATTCAGCTGTTGGTACCCTATGGGGACTTATGGTGATGATCGCTGATAAAAGATTGTTTCTCTACTAGATCAGTCATATAAAGATGGCACATATGACCGTGTGGTCTAGCCTTATACTGAGATGTCTGTGGAGATCCTTTGTCTTTTTGTGTTTTGCTGGCATCTGAGGGATGGTGTTGATGAGGATCTGGAGAAACAAGGCTTAGCATAGGAACACAGTGGATCTAGAGAAACAAGGCTTAGCACAGAAGCACAGTGGATCTTCTCCCCACTCTGAGCTGACCCAGCCTATCTGCTAAGCCAGTTAAGATGCTTATGGCCTTTTTTCCCATTCCTATAGAAAAAGCAGAGCATTAAAACTGGCAGTATGATTGTCACTTTCCACCATATTCAGATATGGCAGGTCACATATGGCAGTGCCACGCTTAGGATCAGATTTAAAGATGCATGACTGGGTTCTGCGTGCATGCTGTGGGGGTGGCTTTATCAAAAGTGACCTACATTGCCGCAAAGGTATACTTTTGATCAGTCCTTTCTCTGCCTTGGAATTAAGCACATGACCTCCCTATTGGATGTAAACTGCTGGTTCATCTGTGGAGCCTCATAAGCTGAAATCTGCTGCTCTCTCTTTCTCTGGGCCTGTGTAGATTAGAAAAGCACCTCGTCTCTTATCTAAATTGTTCGTCAAGCATCTGGTTTCGTGTGTGTGTGCTTGAGAGCCGAATCGGTCTCACGGTTACATGTTTCCCACGGAGGTTTGTATCCCTTCAGCAGGCTGAATAGACCCCTTATGTAGTGCGGTCCCCTTCAGTGCTGTGGCCCATGCTGTGATATGTGTGGTCCGTAAGGGCTCTGAAAATCAGAGCGTTTCCTCCGAGGTTGCCCCCAGTCTCACATCGCACCACTGTGCCGCCTGTGGTTCGCAAAGTGAGAGAGTGACAAAGCGCAAGAGGTGGTTTCTGAGGTGGGGCTGAGGCTGCCAACAGCTACAGGAAAAGCGGTTACACAATTCACCCTCCATTTTGGGAAGGCTTCCAGTGGGAAGTAGAAGGGGGTGTTTCCAGAGTACAACAATTGTTTTTGCGCACATGACACCCCAGGATCACTGATGGGATCCATATGTGCCCACCAAACGACAGGGAAGGAAATAGAGAGCTTTCCTATTCGAATATCTGCTGAATATTACAGTGGATTTGTCCTTCCAGTTGAGTTTCTGATCATGTCAGTTTAAACTAAAACAACATAAAATGCATGGCTGGAACATAATTTGAACAGACCTTAAATACAAACCTGTAATAAATTGGTGTGCTATGCTGCGTGTGCAATTTCTTCAAATTACTCATAATCGGCCAATTCGGAAGAGTTATGCATTTTCTACTGTTCAAACGACTTTTGCCAAGCATTCATCCATTGAAACAGTTGAAGGGAAAGTAAAAGTCTTTGGCTTAGCTAAACCATGCAAGGAACAAAAGAAAGAGAAGCTGGCTTGTGTTACTTTATCCGTCTCTCTTCCCTGTGACAGAGCGCAGGGGTCACCGGAGCACATGTCTGGCATGCTTCTGCCCCTGCTGCTGGCTAGCCACTGTTTTGGGGCCAACTCAGTGAAAGGAGAGTGGAGGACCAGGACCTGGGTGAGTGACAGGGGGAAGACTTAGTGTGTGCATTAGTGGTAGCACTCAGACAAACTATGAGCTTGTAAAAGAACTCATGTTAAATCTTTTCAGTGAGACAAACCAATGTCAGGACAGAAACTGCTTCCAGTAATTCCTCTGTGAAAAGGAAGAGTACTAAAGCGTAGTCTGTTGAAAGTATTGATATTTTCCTTTCATATATTTTGTATCAGCTACAAATATTCTTTGATGACATTTTCAAAATAATATTTTTAAAGTAAATTATTTGCATTATGTTTTAAGTAGAAAATATATTTTTACCTTTACAACTTTGCAACATCTTAATTTAAATGACTTGAAATTGACCATTTTTAAGGTAGGTATGTAGGTAACTATTTATGATAATATCCTTAAATCCATGTTTTTGGTATGTGGACAACTAAAGTACTGATACTGATGAAGTGCTGATAACACAACTATCTTCTAGCTAGTTTGTTTTAGCCATATTTCCTCCATAATGTACTGTTATATAAGGATACAGGCAGGATTCTACACAATCTCATATCATATCAGTGACATACAATACATGAATCAAGTAAGGGAAGTATGATGACTAAAACTGATCAATTGTCTGCTTTGCAATGTAAAAAAAACCACTTCTCAGATGTACATGGGCAACTTGATGCCAGCTCATCCACCCTTCCTTGCCTTTATATGTTAGGATTTAGAGAAGACATTTGACTGAGTGAGCCAGTCCTCAGCTCCATGCAAGCTGTAGCTGCAGCTGCTGTTGTTCAACTGGACTTTCCAAAGAGAACAAAAGTTTTGAAGAAGGAGAAGAAGACGCAGAAGAGGGGGGAAAAATCCTATTGAAGTTCCTGGCTCTGTGTTGGAGGTACAACTCTGCCAACTGCCATGTTATCATTTTCCCATTTAAATGCTAATGAGTGTGCAGCCGTAGTAGGCAAAGCGCTGCAGAAACTGTGAATTTTTAATGTCTTATCTCACCTGAAACCAGCCGCTTCTGCACTGTGACTGAGAGATGAGCACATGTTAACTCATTACTTGCACCAAGGGTGATCTGACCTACACCAGGGGTGCACGCGTGTGTGTGTGTGTGTGCCCTTGGATGTGTGTGTGTGTGTGTGTGTGGGTGGGTGCCTGTGAGTGGGTGTGAAAGAGAAAGTGAGAGTATGTTCATTTGAACCCTTCATTTCCTTCCTCCTTTTAATATTTTTTTAAAATACATTTACATGACAATATGGGAAATATGAAAAGTATGTATGCAAAAATGTCAAGAGGCTTCATGCATATGTGTGTGTGTGTGTGTGCAGGCTCATACGTGCAACGTAGCCAACAGACCGTTGAAAGTTATTTCAATGGAGAAACTCATTTTTCCCTTGAGCCGCTTCTCCTCCACTTGAAAAACGGACACACGCTAGCAGTGAGTGCGTGGACCTGGGCGGGTACGTAGTGGTGTCAGCACCCCATCAATAATGGATGCTGATGGACATTCTACCATGTCTGTGGTGAAAGAGAACGGAGGTTATGCCTGTCATGCACACGCTTTAACCCAAAGAAGAGAACCCAGGCTCTGGTCAGGCATTGTTGGATGGCACATGGTGGGTTTATCAAGTTTAATCAAAGTCACATGCGAGTCTCACCCTTTGCCCTCCGGGATTAGAGCAGATGTCATGTCAAACTCTGATTTAAATAAGTGTGTGTGTGAGAAAGCAGGAAAGCAAAAAAGACAAAAATAGAACTGGGTGAAAAAAGGCAGAAAAGAATATGAGAAACCGCATATTAGGTGTGTGGTGGATTTAGCATGGAATAGGAAACTGCAGGGATATCATCCAGGAATTTCCGATTGCATCATGGTTTCATGTCACCTAAACCTCTTCATCACACGTCACATT
>NC_137908.1:17342430-17344930 GCF_963457725.1 Sprattus sprattus | reverse complement strand
AGATTTGCCCCTCTCATATTTTAACAGCTGTATGCGTTCGTCAGAACACTGTTGCACATGCAATTAGGAAATAATGGCTTGTGAACACAGTTGCGCATACATGCAATTTGGAAATAATTGCTTGTAAAGATAGTAATGTACGCGGCTCTGCTCTTGCAATTGTGTTGCGCGTGGTGGTAACACAGATAAGGAGTTGCTGCTACCGCTTGTTGCGGAGCTCGATCCGCGGTCTGGCGCCCAACTGAGATTCCGCTCCCTCCGCGCAACACCCACGGGCGCGGTACTGAGAAGCTGGGAGGTGTTAAAATAGTATAAGTAGATAATGTCTTGGTGTTCATCACTTCAATGAATAGAAATAAAGAGTAATCAAATCACAATAAAGACACGTTGTGCTTGCGTGCGTTTTGTATTCGTAGGCTGACAAACAATACAAAATACATTTTCTTTGTCACAGGGTATAAAATGAGGTGAGGTGTGCATCAGGGTGTGAGGTGTTTTGATTAATAGTGTGTCCCAACGTCCATTTTTCGGACCACTCCTTGATTAGATATTTGAATTACTGATTAATCTCTTACAAATCTTGGCTGATAATGCCTCTCTCTGAGTGTCAAGTTTTATTTTAATACCTTGCTGACTTGTTTTCTCTCATTGCATTTGCAGGGTTGTCTGCTATTCCTGTGTGTTTGGTCCCTGACAGACCATGTTGCCATTTGGATGGTTGGTCCTGGAGACCTTGGCGGTTTTCTTGCTAGTGACCCACCCCTCACACAGCAACCCCGTCTCAGCTCCTAGAGTGTTCCTGTCCTTCAAAGGTAAGGATGACTTACTTTTCTCACACTGAACGTTTTGGGTTATGCTTAATACTCATGTGGTGTTTGGTTTGGTCTGCTAACATAAGCGGAAACCCAGAGATGACTTCTGGCTTATATCCACAGGTGGTTCTAGTTACTGTGAGTGCTGTGGTGGAAATGGGGAGTATAGGCGGTAAATTGTGCTGATACTCACTATCTTGCTGTCCGGAAGCGATACTACAGTATGTGTGCCTTGCCACAGGCTTTTCTTCGGCATTACTGGACCAAACATTTTCCCGAACAAACTGCTGAATCATGACAGTGCTGACTCCCAAGGGAGAATTGTTTTCAGGAACTGATCTGTTTGGGAAGGAGTGAAGCCTTAGTGTGAGTCAGTTGATCAGCGGATCGAAAAATTCCACTCCAGCTCAAACACATGCCAACCATTGTGCTTTGAGCTTTCTCTAGCGTGTGGGTATTTCACATTTGGCTGGCTATTTGACTGCTTTTGTATGCAGAAGGATTGCCAGTAATGTGTTGGTGAGTTTGAAAGTACTTTGATCAAGGAGTTTAGTTGTATCAGAAGAAGGTTCGTAAGTCTGCTCTGTGTAATAGATGATTTGGGAAAGCAAACACTTCCCTGCTATTCCTAATTTGAATCATTACGAAGCGTAGATGTGACCAGTGTGTGCATGTTCAGATAGGCATGCAGGAAGTGCGAGTGTCCATGCTACCCTTTATGGAGTGGTGTTTCTTCTTTGGGTTTACAGTTAGTGTAACCTGATATTGAATATTCTTCTTAGATAAAAACACCCTTCGACCTTTTATTGACTTTTTTGCATTGCAGTGAGTCATCACACTGAGAATGAATAGAAATCTGTCAGGAAGAATGGGAAAATGGGCAGAGTGCATCCTTGAGGATTTAAAGGGTTTTTCTGTTGGTTCAGTGTTCAACTCGTCGTGCGGTGGAGTCGGGAGAGCTGTGTCGGGCTGAGGAGGGGCGAGGTGCTGAGAGGTGCCTCTGTGCTCCTGCTAACCTGTCTGTTTTTTGCTTTCTCATCAAGAGAGATTTCACAGTCTACTGCCTCCTCTAACTGCTCCCAGCAATCGTTTTCGTTTTAAATTGCTTTTTATTGAGTTCCTCGCCTCGCTTTTTCCTTTTAATTGGTTTCTAAGAGCAACACTTTTCCTCCTCTTCAGGTGATAACGTTGCAGTTTTTCATGACCTGAATTATTCAGGTCGAGATGTTGTCCCCTGCAATTCCACGACAAAGGCGCTGTGGGATGAACTGGGTTTTCAGTGGTTACCATGAAACGAAAGGCTTTTTTTGACTTGCTCATCGAATGCAGTGTTCAAGAGGTTGGAATGATAAGCTAGAACTTTTTGAGTTAAGGAACTCAATTATGAATAGACCTAGTGAATACCATCAGTCTGCTACAATGCTGTGTCCCATGTGGCCATGCTCTGGCTTATCAACTGTCACTCAGCATGTAAACTACATATCAGTAGTGGTATGACCAGAGACAAAATGACAGAATCAATGTCCACAAGTGGAATCTCAATTTGTCCATTCTAAAGGACAATCAAAGGTCATGTCCTTCACAGAAATGTAGTCTGCGAAAGAATGGTATAGATGATCTCATTGGAAGACATAATAAATGTCCCTGATTGCCATGTGAGAGTCCTAGCAAATCTCCCCAAAGGAATG
>NC_137908.1:17309930-17339930 GCF_963457725.1 Sprattus sprattus | reverse complement strand
GATAAAGTCGGACAGCTCGTGTTTCATTGAGTACAGTTATTTGCGAAGGCAATTGCATCACTCCACTCTTGGAAGCAGATCTGACAGCCATTTGGAATTGCCAGAAAATGGCTGTTTTCTCAGTAGGAGGTTCAACTATTTGTAGAAATTATAGTTTTTGTGGCTGCTGCAAAGCCATATGATCATCCCTCCCTCTTGTCACAAGGACATGTGTGGAAGCATACACACACACACACACACACACACACACACACACACACACACACACACACACACAGACACAGAAAAAAAGAGGTCTTCGTTCTTCACACACTTAACAAGTGCAAATCATATCACTGTTGGTGTGAAGGTTATGAAGATAAAATAGCTCCTCACATCTGCAAGGAGCTGATATTCCTGTCACCACTGTGGTTCAGACCTGTGACTTGGAGATAAGCACTGCTTATATAGATTTATAGACACCTGTCAAAGAAATGTCATCAGATTCCTGCCTTTAATTTGGGTCAGGGCTCAAAGTGACGTCTCTTAAGGTGAAGGTTCGGGTCCAAAAATAAATAACTGAGAGCAAAACTGAATTATCTTTGAGCTGTCAGTTCTAGCATGTCTAAAGTGTTGGTCAGGCACAGCCATCTGTCTAACAGGTGCCCTCCAGTGTCAATCTGAACTTCATCATCACAACCAATCATTGCTCTAAGTCAGTCTTTTAGCGCCCCACAATAGCAGAGCCCCTATGTTGGTTATCACAGCTGTGTCCATTGCTGGGCAGTTCCTTCAGGGCGCCTACATTTATCTCAAAATGAGCCACAATCAGGGGTTATTTTGGGGTGCCAAGGCTGTGTGGCACTTGACCTTTCCAAAAGAAGGAGTTCAGAGAAGGTGGTGATGGGTGGGGTGATAGAAGGGGGGAAACTCTTGTGTGGGAATAGGGTCGTCTTGTGTGGTGGGGGCACAGCGCGTCAAGCTAATGGACAGTCCCAATTGAGAGTGTTTAAATGTGGTGCGGCTATGACCCTGTGAAGTCTGGGGAGGACTCCTTGAGGCGAGTGAGAACGAGCGGCAAGGTGAAATGATGCAAACCCAGATGCCAAATTATCCAATTATCTGTAATCTTTCACTCCCCTCTCACTTTCTCTTTCCATCGCTCGCCCTTACCCACTGCCACCCCCTCCCACCCAAACACACACATACATACACACACACACACATACACACACACACACACACACTAACGCGCACACACACACACGCACACACACACACACACACACACACACACACACACGCGCACACACACACACACACACACACACACACACACACATAAACTCGCATGCACACACACAAACGCTGTCTGTCCTGAGGGCAGGAATGCATTATTAATGAGATTGACAACATTTAATTCTGACGGTTTCTCTCACACTTGTCTTTCCAATCATGATTGTTTGTGATTCCCCACACAAAAGCGCTTTGGGCCATAACACACTCACCAGCTATTCAGATTGAGATGCATGGCTCCAAGTGCCATTTTGATAGTGTTATCTTCTATCCTATCACTGTTAATGTTCCACGGGTATTAGTGTGTGCAAAGCATAAGAGCGTTATGGAGATGGGGAGAAGAGCATTGCAGATTGCAGGCCTTAGGTATTAGGTGACCTCTGCCTGTGTCGGCTCACTGTGGTGAGAGAGAGGAAGCACAGAATAGACACGGTGTCTTCTTTGTGATGAAAACAAGACTGTCTGTGTGTGTGTGTGTGTGTGTGTGTCTGTTTGTGTCTGTGTGTGTCTGTGTATGTGTGTGAGCGCAAGCCCGAGCATGTGTGTGTGTGTGTGTGTGTGTGTGTGTCTGTGTGTGTGTGTGTGTGTGTGTGTGTGTGTGTGTGTGTGTGTGTGTGTGTGTGTGTGTGTGTGTGTTTCGGTGCTTCAGAATTCAAGAATTCAAGTGCCTCACCCTAAACCATTCAGAGACACTCAACATTCAATACAGCGGTGAAATATGATCTGAAAATTGAGACACACACACAGACACACACACACACACACACACAAAACATTTGAAAACTGATCTGCCATCTGCAACAAAGAACAAACCAGTGTTTCTTTTTGCTTGAGACAAACTTGGCAGGCACAGCGACCAAACACATTACCAGTGTGAAGCCGCAGAGGTCACCGTCCTGACATCTCCAACAGACAGACAAAAAGGCCGTGGAGACGTGACTGTCTCTGAGTCTCGGGGGAAGACACTATGAGACTGCTTCTGTCTAGACACCATGTTCCTCTCCCCCGACTACCACATGAGTGCAAGCAAAGACCAGGCAGTTTAGACTCAACACTGCTACTGATGTGAAAACCACAAGGCGAAATAATTCATGAACATCTAGTCATGGCTCTGCTTGCTGCGTCGTGAAGCCCGTCTGGTTTGTGGAGACACGAGGAAGACCTTTTTAGCCACTTCTGGCGGGAATGGCAAAGAGCTTTCAGTTCACGGTATGAAGTCACTGTCTGTGAACACAAGTTGCACGTGATAACCCATTGCTGCATTTCTAACCGATAAGACATGCTGTGGGAGATGTTTCTTGGATGATGCTGGTATGAGGGTCTGATTTAGAGAGGTGTGTGTGTGTGTGTGTGTGTGTGTGTGTGTGTGTGTGTGTGTGTGTGTGTGTTTGTGTGTGTGTGTGTGTGTGTGTGTGGGTGCGCACAGCAGTTAGTCTTCTGCCTCAACTGACCCCGTGTTCCGTTAAGCATTTTTTTTTTTTTTTACAGAGGAACAGCGTGTGTTTGAGGGAGCAGCACGAGAAACTCTGATTTGGGCCAGAGGTCATTGTGAGGTCACCTCTTTGTCTTTGGCCTCCTTTGATAAGCCCACAATGGTCCTGGCATAGACACGCTCAGCAGTGAGCTATTGCTGCTGGCTTTTAGCCTATGAATGGCCGAGCCTAACGGGAAAAACAGGCCTTCTAAAATGGAGCTCATGCGCTCACCTTGGCTTTTGGACTTAGAAACACCCAGAGTCCACTCCTGAGCCAATACCCCCACCCGCCTCCACCTGTCTGCATTCTCTCTCCCTCACACACACTCACATATGTATACACCACACACACACACATAGAGACACACACACACACACACCAGGCCAAAATCCAGTCCTGTGAGGGACTTGCTGATTGCTTTGTGCCGTGTGCAGAGTGATGGGTTTATTTTCGTGCATCCTTCTGGGAGCATCTCTGGGGTTTTTAGAGGAGTCGGACCCAAGCCAAGTGTTTCTGCGGGCTCTGAGGATCTTTGTCCTGTAAGAATGTTCAGCACACTCGTATGTTTTACTCTGGCTCTCGCTCTGCTCATCTGAACGTCTTTCATCACAGGAGCGGGGGGGGGGGGGGGGGGCGCTGCAGTGTAGTCAGTGGGGGTTGGGGGGGCTCCCATTGGGGGACCTGTTCTGACAGAAACATTACTTACACCCACAGCGTCTGTGGCACGCAAGCCTCTCTCTCTCTCTCTCAGACATACACACACACACACACACTCAGTCATACACACACACACACCCCGCCGTGTCTCTGCCTGCACCCAGCATCCTCGGCTCATGTCGGCATCTGCCTGCTGTCAGAAAGCGACATCACAGCGGTGGAGATGGGGGGAGGGGGCATGGTAGGGTTTGGGAGCGGGGGGGGGGTATGAGGAGTGGTGAAGGTGACAGCGACAGGAGACTCTAAATATAGCCCCCACCGCCCTCTCCTCCATCACCCTCAGCGTACACCCCTCTTCCTCCTTCCTTCTCCTCTTTCTCCTCCTCTTCCTCCTCCTCCTTTATCTTTTCTGTTTCTACACACTTCAGCTCTCATCTCAAGAACTTGTCAGGTTGGGAGCAGCCTCAGAGAAAGGGGTGCTGGGGATGGAGCAATGGAAAGGGGGTGTTGGGGTGAGCGTAAGGGGGGCGTCTCAAGAACTCCACAAGGTTCCACATCGTGAGACAGGTTGTCAGGTACGAGATCAGGTACGAAAGACAGATCCAGAGCATTTAACTGTGATCTTAATCTGTTGGTGCTTCTGGAAATCCGTTTTATACCATGTGAATGTGAAACTCAGTCTCAGCTAGTTCTCATTCTCTAAGGAATGTGAGAAGTAACCAGTGATATTAGTCCCGCGATGGTAAAAAAGACACGGTGAATGACTGCAGACGATGAGAAGGGATGAGTTCTGTGTCACTTAACCAAGCACTTTACCACGCTCTTAACCATCTCTATGGAGACAACACAGGAGGTCAAGTGTCACTGAAATCAGCCCTGCAGTCTGTGAGTCATCATCTTGGGCTGTATCATGCCAACAGAAGAAAACGCCTCTCACCGCTTTGCAAGCAGGTATTTGGAGTGATTGCAGAGGGGGATAGGTCTGCTGAGCCCAAACTAATTTTCTCCTGGTCAGCCTGTTCAAGCTGGTTCAGTGAAACTGGGGTATAAAGTGTGTGTGTGTGTGTGTGTGTATCAGCTCTGGGCAGTGTTCCATGCTGAGTATCTTAGTTGTGTCAGATGACATTTTTGCATCCTGCTTTTATAGGATTGTTGTCACCCCTTGTTCCTGAGCCAAGTTCAGTGCCTTAAAAAGCACAGAGACCTTAAACATCAGCAAAAACCATGTCAAATTCAGTAGTTTCACTTGAGCACACAATCCCTTCCTTTGTCTTCAATACAGCACTCTGGACTACTGCTCCAGCAGGGCCTGTTCTTCCTTGGGTCATGTGTCGTGGGGCACGGGGAGCTGGACCTGCCTGCACTGTTGCGGCAGGTAGCGGAGTCTGGTCTGAGCTCCGAGGAGGAGGAGAGCCGCCACACTTAGAGCCTTTGTTATGAGCAGGCGAACGAGGGTAGGAGTGAACAAATAAGAGAGACACAAGCTCCGTACCACCCTCCACCCCCACCCCCCCGTCACAAGGATGCTGTCTGACAGGATGGAGAGAGTGAGCGGGGGAGGAGAGGAACGAGGGGAGAAAGGAAGGGAGGGCGGTGGCAGGCAGGAAAGGTTGAAAAGCAGAGAGCGAGAGAGGCAGAGTGAGACAGAGAGAAAGAGAGAGAAAGAGAGAGATGGTAATGGATTTTATAAAAAGTGTTTCTCTTAAGTGCCAAAGTGACAGGCTCTAGGGGAAGAGAAGGGGAGGTCTAGAATATTCATCCCCTTTATCTTGCGTGTTTGTGTGTGTGTGATACTGTGTGTGTGTGTATGATTGTCTTTGTGTGCAGTGGTGGGATGTGCTGTGTGAAAATGACTGTGTGTACGTGCGTGTGGGTGTGTGTACGTGTCTTCATACGTGCACATATTGTAGTGCTTCATTTGAGCACAAAGAAAGTACTTCTGCATGTGTCTCAAAAATACGAGAGAAATTCACTGGATTATGAAGGTGCACATGCTTTTGTGTGTGTGTGTGTGTGTGTGTGTGTGTGTGTGTGTGTGTGTGTGTGTGTGTGTGTGTGTGAATGTGTGTGAGTGTGTGTGTGTGTGTGTGTGTGTGTGTGTGTGTGTGTTTGTGTGTGTGTGTGTGCATGCACGCTCAGGCATGTGTTGGGACTGCAATTTGGATGTGTTACCATGGCAGCGCAATCATCACTGGTCACCTCTTATTAAGGGTGACTGGAGGAATTAAAGGTGAGAAAGAAAGGTGAAAATACCATGGCTGCTCTGCACCATAAAAACTGTGAGGAATGTGTGAGTGTGTGTGTGTGTGTGTGTGTGTGTGTGTGTGTGTGTGTGTGTGTGTGTGTGTGTGTGTGTGTGTGTGTGTGTGTGTGTGTGTGTGTGTGTGTGTGTGTGTGTGTGTGTGTGTGTGTGTGTGTGTGTGCGTGCGTGTGTGTGTAAAAGAGAGACTGGTATGTGTGTGCGGGGAGGGGGGAGGAAAGGTAAGGCATATGTGTCTGAGAAAGATAGAGAGTGCTCATGCTCTAATGCAGACCCTACAAATTCTTGCTGTCCTCCCCAAACACACGTACACACGTACATAAACACACACCCACACACACACACACACACACACACACACACACACACACACACACACACAGCCAAACATACACACACAGACACGCACGCGCGCGCACACACACACACACACACACACACACACACAGCCACACACACACACACCGGGACAGACTGGGGGCCTTCCAGATGTGGGCAGCAGACTGTGGGAGCTGTGGCTTGAGGTCAGCCGACTGATTGGACTCGACCTTGTGGCTGTGATTGTGAGTATGGGAGGGGTCAAGGCTGAGCATGGCTCTGCTTCAGCTGTTTTCATAGGCTGCCACCATTTATTAGCGCCTGTCTGTCAACCTGGGATTCTGTTACCATGGCAGTGGTGAGAGGCAATCAGTGACCTGAACAGTCAGAGAGAAAACATTTGGACAGGATAGGGTGAGTAAACCCACAACGGGGGGTGAAGTGTATGCATGTTCGTGTGTGTGTGTGTGTGTGTGTGTGTGTGTGTCTGTGTGTGTGTGTGTGTGTGCATGCGTGCGTGCGTGCGTGTGTGTGAGTGTGTGTGTGTGTGTGTGTGTGTGTGTGTGTGTGTGTGTGTTTGGTGTGTGTGTGTGTATGTGTTTGTTGTGTGTGCACACATGGGCCGATACGATAAGGATTATCTGTGATGATATTCACAGATAATTTCAGGTCGATATTTCAGGCTGATATCTGAATACATTTAACATGTAGGCTCTGTTATCATTAATTCTTTGAAAGCCCTGGATTTGCTAATCGAAACCATCTAAAACCATCTAAAACAGGTTTGAGAAAAAGGTAGGGAGATAAGACAAATATTTAGAGTGTTTTGAGTGCATGGGCAAGTTGCATTAAAAAAAACTGTACTGACCACATTTGGTTAGCGAAAGCCTTGGTCAATGAGACTGTGTAAGAGAGAGAGACAGGGCCTGGTAAAAGGGGACTTATATTGACGTTGTGGGTACATTTACCTATGGTTATCTTATTTTGGCAAGGCAACAGATGCCTATCATTATTTTAAGAGCATTTCATAAGCCGAGGAACATGGCAGTCATTAGGTAAGAAATAAAGCAAATTGATCCATCATTTAGGCTGTATTTTCATCATATCAAGTATGAAATAGCATGGAAGGACTGCAAACGTGAGGTTCCGACATACAGTGCACCCACAAGCAACCTGAAGTTTAATTTCATGAACACATGATTACATAAATATGCATTACTATTTGTTAAATGTGCACTGTCAAGCTGTTGCAACGTATGGCTTAAGTGCACCAATTAGTCCTTATTGCAAGTCCTTATTTATTTTATTTTCCAAGCTTGTTTTTTAGATAATCGTTCAGATGTTTTCAGATAATCAGTCAACCCCTACTTTGGGTTGCAGGGCAGGGGTGATGTTTGCATCATTTGGGGCTAGGCTGTTAACAGGAGTAGTCATTCCATCAGGCCAGGGTTTTTTTCTGTAAACTAAGTGGCTCCACCTCTGTCTTTTGGGAGACATCAATAATCCCTAAAGAAAGAGGGAGGGAGAGAGAGAGAGAGAGAGAGAGAGAGAGAGCGAGATGAACAAAGCAATACAACTGAAAGGATAACAGATTTTGAAAGAGCTACAGAGGGGAAGGAAACAAAGAATGAGAGGGAGAGAAAGAGAGGGAGAGACAGAGAGGGAGAGACAGGGAGAGAAAGACAACTCTTCATGGAGAAACGGAGTCCCGGGTAGAGAGACAGAGAGGGAGAGAAAGAGAGAGGGGAGGAGGACAGGGAGAGAGGTTGGAGGTGGGGTGTGTGTGTGTGTGGGGGGGGGGGGGTTGCTTGGCTAATGGATGGTAGGGCATCAGTGTCAGGGTAAAAGTAGGTGTGGGAGGCAGAGGAGGAGCTGGGGGCTCTGGAAGGAACCCAGAGCTACTCCATCATCTGTCAGTGGTCTGGGATAAAGGGGCTTCCCTGAGCTAACACACACTCACTCAACACACACACACAGCTATGCTAATTTAGAGGGATGTGGGTTGTGTGTGTGTGCGGGCGGGCGGGCGGGCGGTGTGTGTCTGTGCATGTGTGTGTGTGTGTGTGTGCGAGTGTGTGTGTGTGTGTGTCCATGCATGTGTGTGTGTGTGTGTGCGAGTGTGTGTGTGTGGGTGCGTCCGTGCATGTGTGTTTGTGTGTGTCTCCGTGTACTCATTTGCATGTGACTCTACTTTCTCTCTCTCTCTGACAGAAAAGGTGTGCCTGGATAATCTACTACTGTTCCATCAAGGCCTGCTATAACAAATGACATACTTAATGAGCTTTTAGAGTAATTGTGTTATGCAGTCTCAGAGATCGTCAGGTCATTCTCATACTGAACAAAGACTAAGCAAACCCATATACTCCAATTGACCTGCCAATGCTCCCGTGAGCAGCCCACAGTAAGATGGCGTGGTGTTGTGTAACTGAATAAGAGCATATGATTTGCTTACTGAGTGTTCAGACTTGGCAAAGATGACTGTATATATAAAGTCAAACAAATGCTAATCATCCCATAACCATTTTAAAACCCTGTTTTCAGCTTAACTCGATTTTGTTGCGAGAGCATGTCTATGCATACATTTATTGGATGTGAGTGTGTGAGTGAGTGTGTGCATCTGGAATCCTGTTTGAGAACTGATGTGTTTGTGTGTGTGTGTATGTGTGTGTATGTGTGTGTTGCTGTGTGCAGGTAATGTTCTGTGATGGTCTCCATATGGAGTTCATCAACTCTTTGCTGTACAGCAGAAGCAGAGCAGAGAGGAATTATGACCTCTGTCATTTGTTGCTTAAGAGATGTAGATTTTGTGTTGTGAAAGCATAGTTTGTGTGTGTGTGTTGTGTGAGCATAGTTTGTGTGTGTGTTGTGTGAGCATACTGTGTGTGTGTATCTACTTGTATGTGTGTACAGGGATGAGTGATGTGAGTATGAGAAACACAGTCCCGTGGTTTGAACAGGATTACTGACGCGGTCTCTGGGGTTCGTCCTGGCTCAGGTCTGAAGACTGCATAAGAGCAGATGCGCTGCGTTCTTAATGCTCTCCTTATATGCCCTGTGTGTGAACCAGCTCTTCCCACAGCCGCTCTCTCCCATCAGGCCATTCATTCACAGGCTCACCCAGTAACCCACTCCCTCTTTCACTCTTCCTGGAGTCCTAGAAGATGTCTTCCTTCCTGAAGCCAATGGGTTCATGGAGCTGGCAGACGGCGATGTGTATGTGTGTTCAAATCTCTGTTGGAACTGTTTATTTTGAATGACTGGTGGATGTTGTTACTGGGCTTCATTCTCAACCCACAATTCACAATGGAGAATGGAGACTGACTCCTACCCTGGTCTCTTTCCCCACGGCGTCATTTTGGTTTGAAAAGTGCCAGAGACATAGATGGAATCCTACCTGTCACTGGCCTATCACATTGTCACATTGTGTAGAGCTTTAAAACTGAAATATGGTTTCATATGGTCCGTCTCATAGATAAGTCCACTGTTATTTCATTTATGAAGAATAATATATGCTAGATATGATGAATTAGTAGATAGGCCAGCTAGAGATTGCCCTGGCCAGTGTCGCTAGTGTCATTCACCAAATCTGACTTTTTAAACAAGTTTTTTAGTGCAGCAACTGCAACTTTCTTTTATCTCAACTTGGCAAACCGAACCAAAATTGCAATGGTAGAAATACTTAGAAACTCTGTTTTATAAACCCACAAAAAAAAGAAAGACATAACATTTCTGACATTTGATAAAAAAGCATGCATTTGCATGGACAGCTAACATAATGCACTAGAAAAAAGATAATAGCATCCGACTAGGGGGTCATCAAATAATATCAACATTGTAACACCAAGACTATTGTTACAGACATCACCATTTGTGTATCAATTCAAATTGTACCAATCAATGGGTGATTAAGCACTTTAAGAAACTTTCTATTCACTGTGGTAAGATTTTATTTTCTGTGGTCAAAAAATGGTGGGGACGAAATTGGTGATTACAAAAAGTGGTGGGGTGATGTTCCCCTTTGACACAGGTCTTTGACATTTACAAAGAAAAAAGTATGTAGGAGATAGTTTTCCTACCAGGAGATGACAGACAACATGAACACCTATCAGTGTGGGCCACTCTATTGTTGAAAGACAGCATTTCTGACAGCGATATGAACAATATGTGTGCTGCTTCAGTGACCTCTCCCTTCTCTATAGAGGCCCCTGAGTGACAAATGTCTTTTTAATGAGACCCTCAACTGGAACTGAATAGGCAGCGCAAGCAAAACAAACACTTCAGGGGCCCTTAAAATAGATGGGGAGATGGGGGAAGAAGCCGTCTGAAAATCCCAACCTGTTTTAGATTTAAGCATTCAGCAGGGTCTGTCTGCAACCATCAGTCAGACAGTGAAAGCAGTGACATACCAGGAGTTGCTCAAATTGTTGATATACAGACTTGTATTTCACGGTCCAAAGGAGATGACTACATTTTACAACTATGGCCTTCTATGAGGTGGAGTTTATTCATTTGGTTTTCTCTGTCAAACAGCTGTTGTTTTGACTGCAAAGTGATTGTTTTCGATTGCTCTACCTCTTGGTTGATCAAATTGTATGTTGTTTTCAAAGTACCATAGTATTCTAGTCTTTCCCTTTAGTAATGTGTCCTTTAAGATGCCCGTGCGTAAAACAATATATGTGATGGCCCAGGTCACGTTCCCTCTACATCTGGCCCTGTGTGAAACCGTGAGTGACAGTCTTCTGTTATTACAGCCAATTTTGCTCTGCTCCAGTTTCGTGTGGAAATTCAATTTTAATGAAAAAACAGTCCTCCCCCTCTACCCCCTGCCAGTCAGGCAGGATCATGACACCCTATAGCACGGTTCAGCTGAAGCGTTTCTGGGAAGACTGTAAAAAGTTTGACGTTCCCGGTGAGGAGTCACTCTCTGACCCTGAATCCAAGGCAGGCTTGTCCAGTGTTAACAGGTCATACCAGAAGAGCAAAAGGTGCCAGATGTAGTATACTCTGGCTTCATAATATATTATAACACGGTCGATTGGGACTCCCCATTGCAACACATTCACTTCTGTGGTGGTATAATTTCGATACAGCACTGCTGTGCATTCCATTGTTATGGTATGAATTTATCCCCTTTGCTTTACTCCCTTGTGTGAAGCATGGAAATTGCGAGGTTGATGTTACACGTTAGCTGATTTAGTAATGTAATAATACAATTAAGAAGACTGTGGAGTTGGCTGTCAGAGGATAGATTTTGAAAGCACCGAGGGCTGAATTATTAGGGTTTTGTTTTTGGAGAGTTTTCATGCGAGGGTGGTATGGAGCTCTGGAGGGAAGAGGATCACGTCAGCACCCCAAGGAGGAACACTTTTATCAAGTTCATCAAAGCACAGTGACAAGGAAAATAGTTCCTCCACACCCAATACCTCTGCAGTTCTTCGTTTATTAGAGACACACCTCTATAAATAGATCAGCGTCGAGCAGAAATGCTCTCAGATGTGCAGATTTCAAGCGATCGGTAAACATGCAGTCATGATGTCTTGCTTAGGGAATCAAGATACAGCCAAACGCGCCTTCTGCAGTTCAAAAAGAAAGGAGTGGGCTACACATTCGTGGCTGTGGTTGAAGCTGGCCTGACGGAGACAGATGGTGGTGGTGGGGTGGGCCTACTCCTCCCCTTCCTCTTCCTCAGATAAGTCCTGCACTTTACCACTGGCCAACACATCTTCTGCCTGTCTCTGTGGCTGCTTTACTTGGCAGCTCCAAAGCATTTCTGGCATATTACTTGGCAGCCGCGTGCCAAGCCAGACTGACACTTCTCAGAGAAACATAGCTGAAGTACCTTGTGTTTCTTCTCTCGTCGTCGTCCTGATATTCAACAGAAGCAACATTGCGCTTGTGAACAATCAAACATGGGGTTTTTCTTTTTTGGGGAAGGTCATTTGAAGTTCTAGCCACAACATCTCCCTCGACATCAACCTTTTATGGGTTTCAGGCAATTAGCAGGCCACGGTGACTCATCGGTTCTTGTTGAAACACCATGCTGTTTTATTTGCTCCACAGCACGACTCAGTGTTGATTCAGGGCACCAGAGAGGAATGCTGGAGTGTTGGAAGAAGACATGAATGTGAACAGACATAACAGAGAGAGAGAGAGAGAGAGGGATAGAGAGTGTCAGGCTCTTTTGTCAGATTAGTAAAATAGTGATTAAGTGATGTAAAGGTGTATTACAGATTAAGATGTTTTCTAATCATGGTATGTATGAGATATTTGAGGAAATGAGGATATTTTATCATGATTAATGAATCTTAGCTATAGCAGACATCAGCACATGGCTGTAAGATGATATGTAATTAAAAGGTTTACATTTTTTTTCAATTCCCTTTCCATCTCTCATAGCCATCACAGTCTCTTTCTCTCTCTCTCTCTCTCTCTCTCTCTCTCTCTTTCTCGCTCTCTCTCTGAGTTTTTTGTACCTTCACCTCCAAGGCAAATATGCTTCTATAAAGCTGAAATAACATCTACAGCACTGCAATTAGTTACGCAGTGCCTTTGAAATGTGAATGACAGTTGAAAAGTTCTAATGAACCTCTTCTCTTTGGGAAGTGGCACCAAGGCCAACAATAACATGCCATATTGATTGCTAACATTTCTTGATTTGTTTCCTTTCGCGGGCTCCTCTTCGCTGATGGTTTTGTTCCGTTCAGCTCATAAAATCAATTAAAATCTCCTAATCTGAACAAGACACAATCATATTAGACAATTTCACGGATGGTTTAGTTTTAATTGCCGTAACTGAAAGAAAAATGAAAGCTCTGTAAATACAGACCAGGGAGGGAACAGAGAACGATCATGGTGTTACTAAAGAGGATTTGTGAAGTGACAGTATCTTCTATAGTAATTAAAATACAATTTAAAAAAGATGTATTATTTATAAATTATTTCCATCAGACTGTTGCTGCTTGGCATTGGCCTAACTGTAAACTGTCTGGGTGATTAGCTAAGAATATCCTCACTAAAGCATGGCCAGATTGACATCTCTATTCATACATCTTCCTCTCCATTGCAATACCCATCCACCCATTTTGGCCCAAGATCTTGAGTGCGTCACAAACCTTGCCTGCTCCCCCTGTCCATCCAAAGAAGAACAGTCAGACAGAGTCTTGCGGGAACGTTTCAAAACTCCTTTGAGATTGTATTGACAAGAGCCACACAGTTTTTTTTCACGCACTTGACACATGAAGCCCAGGGGGGAGCCAAAGGAAAAGACCTCTAACACAGTATGTGACAACTCATGCCCAGGGCCTTAGACTTGGAAATGAACTGCTCTTGATGTCGGCACTGACCTATTTGAAGCACTGTTGAACTTACTTATGCTTTCGATTCTAATTCTAATGGGTTCCAGATTATCTGGGCCTGTACCCCCCTTTGGTGGTGTCACGGGGCAGCTGGCTGAGCTAACAGAGCTTGACATATGTGTGAAGCCTTTGGCTTGGCCCAGCGTCTCTATAAA
This sequence comes from Sprattus sprattus, assembly GCF_963457725.1. NCBI lineage: Eukaryota > Metazoa > Chordata > Actinopteri > Clupeiformes > Clupeidae > Sprattus > Sprattus sprattus. The sequence goes on along the minus strand of NC_137908.1, from coordinate 17,326,435 downwards.
AGGCCTATTGAGGCCCAGGCCATTGATTCGGCTGCGTTTGGAATCGACTTCGAGGCGAGGTTGAGCGAGTGAGTAAAAAAGACACAAAAATCATTCACACGAGTGAAAGTGAGGCTGGCTGCCGGTCATTGTGGCTGCTGTCAGCGGCTCCGCTAACTTGGCGGTGTCGCCAGGATGGGCAATCTATGTGACTGAGGTGGAGGAGGTCTTTTTTTATCAAGGGGGCATGGAGTTTGCTTATATCAGGGCTTCTGGCAGGTGACAGCAAGACTGGAGACACAGCACAGACCACCCCGAGTCTCATCATTCACACTGTGAGAAGACTGTCTGACCACAGTCAACCAGAGGCCCTCAGTGACCCTTCAGAGGCCAGTCTGTTTTCTTTGGGAAACGGCCCCACTGACGTTCACTGTAGACTGCTGTCCATAAGAGGAACAGGCCCAGATCATTCTCAAGCTTTCTATACTTGCACCAGAAAGAAGATTCCCTTCCATACTCTGCTGGATCCAAGAGTGTTTGGAGACAAAACAGACCCTGTGATCCCATGTCAGCCCCAAGCATCCCCTTCTCCAGGGACAATCCTCCTCGAATCTTCCATCCTGGTTTTCCTACCCTAGAGTACTTTGCCATGGCATCCTCCAACCTTGCATCATCCTCCCTTGAGTCCGCCGGCATATCATATCCTAGCACCCTCCAACCCCGGAGCCCTGCATTCTCCCAAGCAACTTTCAAGCTTGCATCATTACTTACCTGATGGCCTGAAAATGAAGAAATCTGGATATACAAAATAGCTCAAATATCAAGACATAAAAAATGTTGCATAGTGAGTAATCGTTCAAGTCAGATATAGAGTTTAACTAGGCTCTTTTGACCGCAGGGGATCTTCTACGATATCCTGATGCAGTCATTTAGGCTGCCATTACTCCTCATATCGTTGCACATTTTTGTAGAGCTCCATTATCTGCGGTGCAGTCTATTTGTCATAACACACTCTAGCTCACACATTCACAGGATAAGAGGGGTATTGAGTCTAGCCCTTACTTGGTGATAAGAGCGCGAGAAAAAGACCATGTTTTTATCCAGCCAATTTATCTGCTCGCCTGGCGGGTTCTGATTGGGGGGAGGCGGAGTGTTTATTCTTGAGCATGTGGGAAAATGTGGCCTTTCATGTCCAGTGGAGATACAAACTTAAGAGCATGTGCTTTCAGATGAGGACTGACATCTAGAGATGGGAGGTTTTATTAGTGGCTTTCTTCACTGTCCAAGGCATTTGAAGTTTTGAAGATTATTTTTTTTTTTTAAAGATTTATTTTTGGGCTTTTATGCCTTTAATCGGACAGGATAGTAGAGAGAGACAGGAAGTGAACTGGAGAAAGATTTGGGAGAGGGATCGGGAAATGACCGCGAGTCGGACTCGAACCGGGTCCCAATGGGTATTCCGACCCATTTATGGTATAGGGCTGCTGCCGCTTGCGCCACAGCTTCCCCCCAAGTTTTGAAGATTATTGAGGTGTAGCTACAATTGTGACTGTCATTTAATCATGGACTCTTACTGTGAAATGTAAGCAATTACGTAAACAGTCATACCTCTCCTTCAACCTTTTCCTGTAACTGTTTCTGTAACCTTATATCACCAAAACTTTGCCCCTGACATGGTGAACAAAACCCCAAGTCTCCTTTGTTCTTTCTCTTACCAGTCCTACTCTCACCTACCTGACAACCTTCACTGAGGCTCTGTCTGCATGCAGTCCTGAGTCCTGACTCCCACATCAAACTCTTCTTCTACTCTTCTTATGACAGAGATGTGAGAGCCTCCATAAGATTCCTTGGTAGCTAAATACAACATAGCTAAGCAACGGAATAGGCTTACGAGTAAAGCACGAGAAACGGAACCCGGCTCGCTCACACACCACAGGAGCAACGTTGAATTGGGACAGAGACAATCTGCAAACTGGACAAAGGAGATGGTTTCCTCTGATCTGCACCATCAGAACACAGCACAGCACCAACTTCACCCAACCTCAAAACCACAAACTCTCTGCAACCTGGCTCATCAACGGACATCAGAATCAAAAGAGCAGCTCGCCAACGCACCCCTTTTCCCCAAGGACAAGTGACAATAACCAGCTACCGTACAGTGTACACAGCTTAGCATAGGACTGCTGAACCAGTATTTATTTGGTTTGGAGCTTTATTGATGTGATCTCTTTTTATAGTAAGTAAATTGGGTTGTTGGCTTCGCTACACCATACTCAAGTTGATGATAGTTATGCCTCACACAGACGCAGGGTCTTGCATTCAAACTAACCATCCTCTTTCCCAACCTGGCATCATTATCTTACTAGGATCACAGACACATAATTTGACTTGGTGTTAATAGCCACACACGAGGAGAGGACACTCAAAGCTCCCGCCTCACAAACTTTTTTGTTTCTGTGCATGCAGAACATTCAAAGGCAAAGTGCACCCCACATGCAAACGCTTGCACACAAACATACACACACACTCTCTCTCTCTCTCTCTCTCTCTCTCTCTCTCTCTCATACTCACACACACACAGTCACTCACCCTTAGTTCATTAGAGTTAGGTACATCTAGTTAGATTACATACTGTGTTTTCTTTTTATAATTCTGTCAATAAAAGCTTTTGGTTGTATACGCTAGTCTATTTATCATTACACAAGAGTGAATGCTGCCAACTGCTTCTATTCAGACCTCCAAAGACTTTCAACCTTTACTAGCTATTGATACAGTTATTTTAGTTTAGCTATTAAGTTAATTATTCGTCACAGTTCCAAATTGATAGTTATTCAGTTGATTGTTAATCAGAGTTCCAAATTGATTTGTGTGTCACCACCATGCCTTCATCTTAACTGCTCTGCTGTTCAGCTGATCCAATCAAGTGAGATCACCAACATTTTATTGGTGATGCCAGTTGTTGGTACTATACCAACATTATCTCGGTGGCCATTGCAAGGAAAGCATTAACATAAATGCACAATTGCACCACAGAGCCAGTGTACCTACAGAGGAAAGGGACATCAGTGTGTTAAACCTGGGTGGTTGATTAGCTCAGCAGTGAGTGAACAGATGGATGGTACGGTCGCCGGGGTCACCATTCTCAGCCCCTGCAAGGCATGTCGTAAAAGCATCCTTTTGTGCGGGGACGAAAGACATTTCTACAGGTTGTGTGAACCTTTTCCAAACACTGACGTTTCTGTCTACCTTTCACAATGCGCAGCAGAATCTGGGGCATTTTTGGGGTGTGTTTGCACATGCATTGCGTGTGTCTGAGCGTGCGAGAGAGAGTATGCGCGCCGAGATGCTTTTGATGTCACTGCGCAGACATACTGTAGAAGCCATCATGCTGAGCTTGTGAGAGTGCTGAGGCTCGCATGCAGAGTGCAACAGCAGCAGGGTGCTGACAAAGCTCTCCCTAAAGAAAGCCCAGCCCAGCTGTGATCAAGCAAACAAACCTAATGATGTGGGAGACACACAATACAGATGTCACATCCATCACTGAGATGTGCCCTCAATCGGTTCCATATAGGGGCTATGGCAACTTTATTTAATGCTACCATAGTGGAATATTTTCCAAGAGTTCATCAGAAAAACAAGGTCTGTTTTTTAACTCTTGTCCAAGAGTTGTGGGAATTCTCCGAATATGGGAAACTCTGTGAGAACCATAATAACTGAGGCAATATGGAACACAATAAGTTCTCAAGAACCTGAAGCTCACCTCTATAAGCTAGCATTGCACACTTGTTATTGGTTCTAATCAGTGAGTTCTATAGACCCTCCTGTGATAATTACCATTGATTAGGAAGTGCTTGCCAGTCACCTGCACTAATCACACCAATCAGTTGTTGATGCGCTCTAGTAATTACCATTTGCTCAACCTTGCCCTTGAGCACACTGCTCAGACTTCATAAGTTGATGTTGGCAACCGCCGCTTCCAATCTCGGCCCAAATTAGGTGAGAACTAAAAATCCAATGTCTTGACCTGCAAAGGCCCGCGGTGAATACCAATGACCCCCTGACCAATGAGCTCACGAAGGGCTTCATTACGAGAGCAGAAGATGAGCACAGGCCTGGTGGAGCACCCCAACAGCTGCCTGCGCCTGCCTGCCTGCATGCTTCACAGAGGGCTTAGTGTTCTCTGTGGGCTCTGAGACGGCACCTTGAAAGGGCAACTCACGGCTGTCACCTCATCTCAAGACGCGTCCGCTCGTCTCCTGAGAGCCGGACACAAAAGGGGCCCCTGGAGGACTGGGCTGTGCTGCCTCATCCGGAGACCGAGAGGGAGAGAGAGAACAGCCCTCCTCTCGGCTCAGGGTCAGCCTCTTAGCTCTCACGTCCCTCGCTTGTCAGATGGCATTACGGCCTGCCGCCTGGCTGGAGGTCTCTGTGACGACCAGCTCCCGGTGGGACGTTGACCCCGGCTTTGTCTCCCTGTCCCCCAGGGGTCGAGTGGGTGTGTGTGGAGGATGCCAGCAGGAGCTCTGCAGTGTGTGTGACCCTTGACACGACGAGTCGGGGCCCTTTCAGTCAGACTGCTTCACTAATGGCCTTGTAGTGTGATAACCCTCCCCCTGACCTTCTGACCTATCACTCCCTCCTGCCAGCTCACCCCAACCCATGCACATTCACACATACACAAAGATATGCACACACACACACACCTAAACACACACACACACACTCATGAATCCTATAAATCCACAGATGTTTGATGTTAAAACGTTAACATCATTTAACATTAGTAGGTTGTGCTCATGTGAGTGTGCGTGAGGTACAACCCTTACAACATCGGTGTATGTAAGTCGAAAGTATGAGAGTTTTGTGTAACTTTATTAATGCTTTGTCAATACAAATAGCATTTGTCATGCTAAACCTTGTCATACATCCTCACTTGATTGAATTGATTTGGTTGACTGCTTTTGGAAGGCTTGGTTTGCATTTGAGGACTGGGGGAGGTGGGGGGGTTGTTTAGACTTCCTTTGAGCATTAAACAAGACCCCCCACCGACCCGCTCTCTTGTTTCTCCCCCCCACCAACCTGCTTTCTGTCCCTATTGCTTCTGGAGACAAAGGCCTAAAGCACATGACAGGCAGTTAAGTGAACATGGCCTTTAGGGCCGCATAGCTAATTTGATTGTTGCAATAGCAAGAGGATTCAGGTTACAGTTGGCAACAGCCTCCATGGCTTGAGATTGATGGGCAAAGACGTAGCAACATTCACCTGCAGTCCATGGGGTTAGTGGAACCATTTACAGACTTTCAACATATGCCAGCTGTTGCTGTTTTATGTTCTCAACTTAAACTTCTGCGTCTGCCTCGTTCAAACTAAATCCACATTGCTGCCCTGAAACCACTTCTTGGCAGTTTTCTCTCAGGATTTAGTGTGTTGCCCACAGAAAGAGAAAGATATTCATGTTTGGCCATGGCTCATTTCTGATAAGGCAGGGCTCTCGCGCTGTTGGCAGGCGTGCAGTGGGAGGGAAGTCTGCCCGGAACTCCGGCATGCATCTCCTTCATCACCTCTCACTCTCACCTGCTGCACGCCACCGCGGAGAGAGAAGAGCGAGAGATTGTGGAGGGAAGATAGCTTCCATTATCGCACCCGGCTGGTATGCAGAAAAGCAGAGGGGAGGTGAAGAGAGCAGGAGCTCAGAGAAAAGGGAGGAAGCAACGAGAGAGGGAGGGAGGGAGGGGAAAAAAGAGATGCTGGCGATGGATTTCATTTAATATCTGGCATGGGGGTAGCAGAGGTAGCATGGCGTTGAAATATTTGGTCTGATGAAAGCCGCTGAATGAGGGAGGGAGGGGAATGTATCTTTTCACAAAAGGTTTTCATAGGTCTTGCCAAAACTGAGTGAGAGAGAGAGAACGAAGGAGAGAAAGAGACAGATAGGGAGAAAGAGAGATGGATGAACAAGATTGTGGGAAACAGGATGCTTTTTCCCCCGCTATTTGCTCATCTTCACCCTCAGGCTGTTGTCACCCTCATTTCAAACTCAAATCCATATTATCACGAGATGGAAACGATCGCTTTGGCACACCTTAACTTGTCGGGCGTTGGACTACGAGCAGCATCAACCTGCAAACTAATCGGATCCAATCAAGGAAGTGGCAAGTGGCAATCAAAGTTGCGTGCCTTCTTCCATGGTAAACACAGCAGATTTTAAGGCAGATGAGTCTCACAGAAGATGGAAAGATATGTGGAGGTGTTTGTGGAGGTGGAGTGTTTTGAGAGTCCTGGCAGTGTGTGTGTGTGTGTTTGTAAGTGAGAGAATGATAGGGAAAGAGAGAGACAGAGAGAGTGAAAAAGAGAGGTACGGGTGCATTGAACACAGCAGGGCATGCCTCAGCAGCACATCAATGACTACAAATCTGACCATAAATGCCTGCATTATATGCTGTGGTAATGCAATTACTCTCCCACAGTGATCTCTGTCATCTGCACAATCCTAACACACTAAACATCTCTGTGCAACAAACAGAAGGGACACAGTGCAGTGTTTTTTTTTCAAAACATTTAATTTAACCAGATAATAAATCATTTGGCAAGTTGATCTGCAACTCACGTGTATGTTCCTGTTTCAAGTTGGATGCATAATCTGATAACAGAGCTTCAAACAGTTGGCTTTCTCCCTCTTGCTATTAATATTGTCAAATCCTGCCAAGGCAGGAAAAAAAACGACTTCTTTTTGCTGTTTCAGGGCTGTACAGTTTTGAATGTAAAGTGGGCTTCAGAGGGAAGAGATTTAGACTGGAACTGAAACAAGAGCAAAAGTCTGTAAATCAAAAGAAACCTATAAACATTGTTAGACCATAATCTTGTTAGAAAACACACAATGTCTAACTTCACCTTTGAAAGCTGATACTGTGGCAGGCTCTGGAGAGGGAGTGCGAAATATCTAGCAGCTGATCCTCCCGCTCACGTCGGCTTGCTGAGACTTCCCAGGGCTGTTTGGTGAGCGAGTGGGGGGTGCTGGGGGGAGAATTTACATTGAATGAATAAAGAACACTTTGTCTTTGCAAAAGTGCCACAATTTGAGCATATGAAACAACTCCGGCTACGCGCAGGGTGCATAAACTAGGTCGCACGGGAACAAGTGAGCTGTGTTATTCCTCCAATGGCCTCAAATAGACATGACATCTTATGACTGGAATGAGCTAATCCATCTGAACAGGTTTATTGGTTTATTCAGGTAGGTGGGGCTCTCCATAACAGCATAGGGTAGGAAATAAACAGTCAGCTTCTCTCCCTCTCTTTCTTTCCCTGGCTCTCTCACTTTTATTCAAATAGGCTTTATTGGCATGACTACTTCAACAAATGTCATATTTTTCTCCCCCATCACTTTCTCCTTTTTATTTATCACCCTTCCCTAAACGCCACTCATTTAAAAGCTTTCCATACGGGGGATATTTCAGCATAAAGTCTTCCTCGGAGGCACATTACTGGGCAATATTCACATGCTCTTTTCCGAAAGGATATAACGGGGCGTGTTTGGTCTCGCTTGATTCCAGTTATTACGGTCCATGTTGACAATATTAGTATTGGTGGACTTGTGAATACCTGTCATCTCTGTAAAAGCTAGAACCCACTGATTCGATTGAGGCCATGTCATTTGGCAGCTCGCCAAACGTAAGCACACATTATCCAAACACCATTCCTCACACAGCCTGCATGATCCAACAAAGGATGGGCCCAGTTTAGGTATGGTGTCATAGATCATTGGATTCTGTTTCTTTTCTTAAGAGAGGTGCAGTTCTCTGTTCTTCAGCGAAGGCTTCTATGGCAGCAAACAAACAAACAAACAAACAGTGGTGGATGGTTGAAGTGAGCGGGGGTGCCAGGGTGCGTCTTTAATGTCATGGTGCTTTCAAAAGTTATGGCTCTTCACAAGGATCCTGTCTGAAGTGGACATGTCATTATGGTAATAATGGTCAAGGTCACAATTCCATATTTCCTGACCACCACCATCATTCCCACCCTTTCTGTCACGTGTCTCTTTAATTCCACCTTTCCCTCAACCTGTTCTTGTGCTTCTCACTGTTTCTCTGTCCTCTTCTTACAACTATACTCTTTTTAAAGACAAAAAGAGAAAGAGAAGACACACATAAAAAAAAACCATCACACACTGTTTCACAGAATTGACACCGTCTTATCATTCAAGAGCAACTGGGAGTAAAAGTGATTCTCCATGTATTTTCCCAACTCTGGACAGAAGGGTAAATACACAAACAGGAATACACACATTGGCTCTCAACTCTTGACTCTCACCCTTTCACCTCTTAACAGCCTGGGGTTGTCAGGGTAAGCACAAAAACCAGAATAATTTAAAAGAAAACAGAAGTATCTTAAGGTGCATTACACGAAGGATCTACCAGGTTCAGAGAGATCCAGTTCAAACACATTCAGTCACAAAAGCCAAAGCCACAGGCATAGACACACATCGCCTGCACTCACTCACTCAAACACACCTACCCACACCTACACACACACACACACACACACACACACAAACACACACACACACACAAATACACAAACACACACACACACACCCACACACACACACACGCTGCCTGCACCCACCCACTCGCTTAAACACACACACACACACACACACCGCCTACACCCACCCACTCGCTTAAACACACACACACACACACACTCACACACATTCATAAAAATATATATGCACACACATGAGCACATACATACACACACACATAACCAGGCAAACAGGCAAGCTAAGACATGGTTGCCCCCACCCTCCTGTAGATTAAGGCTCTGGAGTTGAATAGGGAGGAGGAATTCAAACAATGCTGCAGGAATGCCCACTCAGGTATTATGTAGGATATTGGATAGTGAGAACGTCTAGCCAGGCTTCCTGTCCTACCCTGCAGTCTATAGGGGTCTTCAGGAACATGCAATCCCCAGTCTGATAGCGCGTCCACACTGACCCATACCCATACACATACACATAGTGTTCTCGAAGGGCTGGAGGCCTCACAGGCCTCTGAAAACGCTATCAGGGCAAACTGACTATACATGTAATCGTGAAACTGATGACTGATAATTGTACGTCTTTGGACCATTTACAAGCCATACAAGCCATAAACATGCTCCATAGAAAAGACAACAAAATCCCAAGGAAAATGCATGAGGCCAATCATAGCCAATCATAAACCAGCTAATTCCGACCTGTGCTAAGCACTACAACGAAGGGAAAAAATGACAACCTGAGCATATAATCAAATGGGCAATACAACTTTTCAGTAAAAGAAGGTTGGTTAAGACAGACATCGTTAGACATTATTAAATAATTACAGTAAATTGTTTAGTATTTTCAAATTATGAGGATTTTGTTTCAGATTACTAAATGTATATTAACATTGTATCAATTACAGTAACCGGTCTCTGTGGATAGACAACACACATGGTTTTGCTATGGGCTTCCATGGGAAATGTAACTCTATCCAGGATTAGTTCAAGTTTCTATGAGGTAATCTAATGAGTCTGAAAGAGGGATTAGTCACATTTTGTTAGAATTGCAGAAGAAACAATCGGACAGAGATGGGCTCAGCAGTTTCACAAGAGGAGGATTTCAGCAGATGACAGATACATACAGACAGACAGACGTGTGTATACAGTACATACGTAGATCAACACAACTAGTTAGTTGGAGATATCTATATGTTTTCGGGAACATAGCGTTTTGCATTACGCATAGCTGCAAGACATTCTGTACTATACACAGATGCTGGGCCCTAATCCTTCAAGAGAAAGAGGGATGTGTACTTCTACAATAATTGTGGTACCGCTGCGATCTCTCCAAGAGACGATTACAAGAATTATGCAACATAATACACCACAGTCTACAATTACTTTGTTTTAAATGCATCATTAATTTTTCTTTTTGTTTTGGTAACACTGACAGTAGAGCTTCCTACAGACTTGGCGCATTAATGCAGCAATTTCCACAGAGCCTAGAGACCCTACTATTAGTGGCTTTTAAGAGGAGTTTGGAACAATTGGCCTTTTGTGTGTTTCTGTGAGTACAGGATCTTGACAAATGTCTTTGAGATTTCTGTCTTTGCTACAATGTATAGGTTTTCCACAATGTGTTTGAGTGATTAAAGTACTGTGGAAGTAAAATGCAGTGGTTCACAGAACACAAACACTGTGCTTCAAAATGTTTGTATTTATGTATTTGTGGTAGAAAAGTTTAGCTTACGTTTTTCAGGTCAGAACCCCATCTAGTTCATCAAATGTGTGTAGTTAGTGTACGTATGTGCCTATCTGGGAATACTGTGTGCGGGGTGGGTGGTCGTGCAGTGCAGTAGTGTGTATTACTTACTTGCTCATCTCCCTGTAAGCTCATCTCTTTGGCTACATATGCCTGCCCATAATCACCAGCCGAAGCCATGACAGTACCATTGCATACCACTATTCCCATCACAGGGAGAGATAATGGCATTACTGACCACACTGACAGCTGTCCACATTCTCTCAACCCCATAGAGTCCTCAATGCTCTCTCCCTCTCCCTCTCTCTCTCCCTCTCACTCCCACTCTCTTTCTCTACCTATCTCTCTCTCTCTCTCTCTCTCTCTCTACCTTCCTTTCTCTCTCTCTCTCTCTCTCTGTCTCTCTCTCTCTCTCTTGTTCTCCCTCTATGAGTCATCTTGCATGTGTCCCCCATGCAAATATTAAATCCCTTGCTTGGTCAGTTGCATTTCCACTTCTTCTTCCAAATCCCATTCCAATAGGATATCCCAATTAAAAAATCCGGAGGAAATCCAGGGAATCCAAGCTGAGATGGCCCCGAATCCCAGGTCTCCGGCACCGTTTTTTCACTAGTGTTACCATTGGCGTTTGCTCTAGACCACCCGAGCAGCAGAGGTCCCATGGGAGAAGGGGCTGCAGGAATTGTTTTTCCCATCCTGCACCTGGCCAAAGCACCCATGACTTCACGCTCAGCTCCACGCAAGGAGGGACTTAGAAAAGCTTGACTTCTCCTGTGTGATGTCCCTGTGCTGAGGGGATTGGGGGTCTTTATGCTCATGCCTTGGGAGAATTCAAAGAGCTCAGCTGCACTGCTTTACATTAAGGTTCTTTTACCTAACCTAAATTAACCTACCTAATACCTTAATTAAGGCCGTCCTAAATGAACATGACTAAACCACAACCTTTCAAATCAATAAACCATCAGAAATTCCAGAGTATACGGTTTCTCTATGTTCACCAAAACACATCACTTGTATTATCTCTTAGCCGACAATATTTAATGTATCCGATATCGAGAAAAAGCCATTGACCTCAACAATAATATCCAGTAATGATAAATGCTGTGGTTAACTAGTGCATGATAATTATTGTCCGTGACTGGAACCTTCACTGTTGCCCCATACAGCATTTGTGTGCCACTGCTGCCCTTCCAGGCCCCTTGCTGGCTCTCTCCCTGTCTGGAGTTTGTTTCCCCTTGCTTTCCTCTGAGCCCGCAAAGCAGTGCCCTGTTGAGCCGTCTAGCCGTGACCCCATGACATTCCTCAATGGGACGTGTCTCTTCCACACATTCCGCTGCTTATTTGTGTTGCGGGTGCAGAGTCACTTGCGACCGTGCCGTATATCCACACACCAGGGGCACCTCTGTGGTGTGCGGCAAGAGGCCTAGGCTTTACTGCAGACCAGCATACCTCTCAGTGGGGAACATTTAGAAGTGAGAACTCGAGCTTGCTCTGGGAAATTAAAAGAGGACATGGAATGATTGTTGCTCTGATGGTGGATTTGATGTGAATTGTTTGTCCAGATGAATCTTAAATTGCCTCTCTTTTCACTGCACTCAGTGGTTTCGAGAGCTAGAAGTCTACAGCTGCAACACACGAAAACTGGAAACATACGTCTTGTTTAGATTATTGTCCACTGACCCAAAGGCCATGCTAAAAGGTCAGCTAGGTTCGAGCTGCAACTATGCTCAAGTATTTATGTGACTGTCTGTATGTTATTATTTGACTATTTGATTATATTGAAAAGATGGGGAAAGTCTGTCATTAATTTTTCTACAGAGCTCCTTTGTAACTGCTTAACCGCATCTTTAATTTGAAACATATGCAGTTGTATGTAGCATGTGGGGCACATGTTTAGCACAGTATGTTTATTGAAACACCGATTATTGATTTTGCACTTATTCCTATACTCTCTCTCTCTTTTCTCTTTCTCTCTCCCCCTCTCTCCTCCTCCAGAGCTCAGGTCCACTGGAACAGCCCACCACTTCTCCTTCCTGCTCAACTCCACTGACTACCGCATCCTGTGCATGGACGAGGACCATGACCGCATGTACGTGGGCAGCAAGGACTACATCCTGTCCCTGGACCTGCATGACATCAACAAGGAGCCCCTCATAGTAAGAGAGGCCACTGATCCCAGAACCTTCCTACAGTCCTGGCTTAGTCACAGAAGACCCAGCTGATGGGTCTTAATCTTCTTTAGTTTGTGCTTCATGTCAATTTGATTTGTGAAGAGTGTATGCTAGTGCTGTTTTGAAGGCTCTTAACAACATTAGGTTTAGCGACATCAGCACTGAAATATTAGCACAGTGAAGCAAGGGCGCTGTTTGATAGGAATTGTAAAGAGTTGGATAATAATGTTTTATGTGGGTAAAATGAACTAACTGTTGGTTTGATTTTTCCGTCTCAGATTCACTGGCCTGTCCCTCCTCAAAGAAAGACAGAATGTGTTCTGTCTGGCAAGGACAGCAATGTAAGTCTGCACCTGAATACTAGAGTTGCTGAAGTCATCCAATCAGACTAGCTGTGCCTAAGAAATTAAATACCTGAATCACCAAAAATGCCTGACTAAAGTGTAAGAGTTAGCATCTATGATTAGCGCAGAACAAACCTATTTTATTGGCCTTACATGTGCCAAAACCTTCCTGACTCATACTTGCGGTATTAGAATTTGGAGGTTTGGAATCCCCCTTCTTTGTGGTAAAAATTCATGAGACGAGATTTTGCAGCGTTCCAGTCTTTTGAAGAAAAAAAGAAGTGCAAACGCTTCCCAATCTGGATCAGGACCACTAAGGACTCTCACCTTATACATGGAGCTGTAGTCCTCATCCTAAAGTAAACTCAAATCTGTATTGAGTGGCGATCCAGTGGATTGATATTACATTCCAGTGTTTCTGTCTGTTTTAGGGGGAGTGTGGAAACTTCATTCGACTGATCGAGCCATGGAACAGGACTCACCTGTATGTGTGTGGAACCGGAGCATACAATCCTGTCTGCACCTATGTTGACCGGGGCCGAAGGTCACAGGTAGCCATTCCCATCTCGAACTGAGCGTCTGCACCCTTCCATGACTTTCTTTTCACTTCCTTCATTTCACATCCACCTTGGTCAGTTTCCTTCACTTTCTGTCAGTGGATTGAATATCATTTCTTGCAGCTTGTAATTCTCTGAATGATATATCAACCCCTGATGACAGGGAGGTTCACTACATCCACAGTGTGTATGTCTCTGCATCTGCTATAGAGCAGTGGATGTATGGAAATGAATGGCAGGTCTTTATTGCCTTTAGTCCAAAGTCTACTTTTCACCATCTCTTGCAACGCCTTCTCTCCACACCCCCAGGGGGCAGATTTAGTGGCGGATGCTTTCTTGCGTTCACCTCATTGTGCATGTGCTGTCTGATGCATGAGCATGCACGAGCTGGTTGTTCGAAAGCTGCATGGTCGGAACTTTGCTTTTCACCTGACCTCTCGATGTGGACTTCCTTTGTTTGCATCCTTTCTTTTCTTCTTTTTCCCCCCTCATACATCTCCCTTGTAATGGCCTAGGGGTCTACTTTCATAGCAGACGTCATTTCACAGCCGCTCTGTGCATCACGAGGGGCTGTCCGGTGTCTGGGCTCCTAAGGGCTATAGCCTGCAGTAACGCAGGGCTGCAGAGCTTGGTGTCTAACCCAGTCTGGACCCGTTCCTACTCCTCTCTTTTAGACTCTGTACAGCGAGCAGGCGGCCAGGGCAGGGGGCAGGACCAGCAGAGCCGCAGATCCCGAAGGAACAGCTGAACCCACCGTGCCAAAGGTGGGAGCAGGCAGAAGTTACTGGGAGAGGCAGGGGGTTATTGTGTATTGTGACAAAGAAAAGGACATTATGGCACCACGCTGTATGTTGTGTATTTCATGAGGTGGTTCATCTGAACCTATTCATAAGACTGACCAAAAATGTGTTAAATGTGTTATAAGACTGAGGGACGCTGACACTCTTCTCTCTGTCTTGGTGTGTGGCCATGCTCGTTTCCAGTGTAAATACCAGCAGATGAGGAGCTCTGTTCTGAATCTCTGCCTCAAACCACCTCACACAGTTCGAGGTTGCACAACATGGCCAGTTGGTGTGATAGTTTACATAATACCGAACCATAATCAGCCATCCAAACGTGCATTGTTTCAAAAAAGCACACAATCACTTACTGGGAAGAGATAAATCTGCCAAGTCAAATCTTTGTTTTTCTCTTGGAGGTGAGGGAAATATGCATTGGTCGTCCATGGTAAGAATCTCATGAAGACACGGTTGCCATTGACCATAAAAGTCCACTTATGGGAGTAGGCTGTACATAGCTGATACATGCTGTATTTATTACAGTGCATGAAATGCCCTGTATTGTTATTCCTAGGCTTCTTCTTCTTATTACAGTGCATGAAATGCCCTGTATTGTTATTCCTAGGCTTCTTCTTCTTCTTCTTCTTATTCTTGTTACCTTTTTCTGCGATTAATTCAGCCCGAACCGCTTAACGTAGAAACTTCATTCAAACTTTGTCGCGTAGGTATTGTAAAGGACACTTATGCTATGTATTTTTCACTTTTCTAAGCTTTATACTTTTTAAGATATTAAATAAAAACAAATCGAAATTTTCCCATTGACTTACATTGGGCCATTATGACATCATAATAGGGTCTTTAAACTGGCTTGCACCTGTGCTTCACTGACAGCTGCGCCAAATCAAAGGAACTTCTTCTCTGTCCCTCTCAATTTAACTGTAACTAGGAACATTAAGACACCTTCCATTCTCTACTTTTTTGCCTCCATCTTTCTCTCTATCCCTCTCAGTCTACTTTCTCTCACACTCAATCTCTCTTCTTCACTCCATTTTTATCTCCTTTTTTCAATATTTTCACTCTCTTTTTCTCTTTCACTCTTCTTTCCTTCTTCCACTCATCTTTCCTTCTTCCACTCTTCTTTCCTTCTTTCACTTTTCTTTCCTTTCTTCACTCTCCTTTCTTCTTTCCTTTTTTCACTCTTCTTTCCTTTTCTTCTTTCCTTCTTCAACTATTATTTCCTTCTTTCACTCTTCTTTACTTTCTTCACTCTTCTTTATTTTCTTCTTCCACTCTTCTTTCCTTTCTTCACTCTTCTTTCTTTTCTTCTTTCCTTCTTTCACTCTTCTTTCCTTCATCCTCTCTTCTCTTCTTTCTTCACTCTTCTATCCTTTCTTCTTTCCTTCTTCCACTCTTCTTTCCTTTCTTCTTTCCTTCTTTCACTCTTCTTTCTTTTCTTCTTCCTTTCCTAACTTTTGCATTTCATGCACTGGTATTTCCTTCAGGAAATGCATTTTCTAGTCTTATTCTTGTTACCTTTTTCTGCGATTAATTCAGCCCGAACCGCTTAACGTAGAAACTTCATTCAAACTTTGTCGCGTAGGTCTAGTAAACAACACTTATGCTATGTATTTTTCAATTTTCTAAACTTTATACTTTTTAAGATATTAAAGAAAAACGAATATAAATTTCTCCCATTGACTTACATTGGGCCATTATGACATCATAATAGGGTCTTTAAACTGGCTTGCACCTGTGCTTTACTGACACCTGTGCCAAATCCAAGGAACCTCTTCTCTCTCTGTCCCTCTCAATTTAACTGTAACTAGGAACATTAAGACACCATCCATTCTCTATTTTTTTTTCTCTCCATCTCTCCATCTTTCTCTCTCAGTCAACTTTCTCTCACACTCAATCTCTCTTCTTCACTCCATTTTTATCTCCTTTTTTCAATATTTTCACTCTCTCTTTATCTCTTCATCCAGAGCCACTCTTGTTCACTCTTCTTTCCTTCTTCCACTCTTCTTTCCTTTCTTATTTTCTTCTTCCATTTTTCTTTCCTTCTTCCACTCTTCTTGCCTTTCTTTTTTCCTTCATCCACTCTTCTTTCCTTCTTCCACTTTTCTTTTCTATCTTCACTCTTCTTTCCTTCTTACACTCTTCTTTCCTTCTTTCACTCTTCTTTCTTTTCTTATTTCCTTCTTACACTCTTCTTTCCTTCCTTCACTCTTCTTTCCTTTCTTCTTTCATTATTTCACTCTTCTTTCTTTTCTTCTTTCCTTCTTCCACTCTTCTTTCCTTTCTTCTTTCTTTTCTTCTTTCCTTCTTTCACTCTTCTATCCTTTCTTCTTTCCTTCTTCCACTCTTCTCTTCTTTCTTCACTCTTCTTTCCTTTT
>NC_137908.1:17279405-17309730 GCF_963457725.1 Sprattus sprattus | reverse complement strand
CTTCTTTCCTTTTGTCTTTCCTTCTTCCACTCTTCTTTCCTTTCTTCTTTCCTTCTTTCACTCTTCTTTCTTTTCTTCTTCCTTTCTTAACCTTTGCATTTCATGCACTGGTATTTCCTTCAGGAAATGCATTTTCTAGTTCTTGTTACCTTTTTCTGAGATTAATTCAGCCCGAACCGCTTAACGTAGAAACTTCATTCAAACTTTGTCGCGTAGGTCTTGTAAAGGACACTTATGCTATGTATTTTTCACTTTTCTAAACTTTATACTTTTTAAGATATGAAATAAAAACGAATCTAAAATGTTTCCCATTGACTTACATTGGGCCATTATGACATCATAATAGGGTCTTTAAACTGGCTTGCACCTGTGCTTCACTGACAGCTGCGCCAAATCAAAGGAACCTCTTCTCTGTCCATCTCAATTTAACTGTAACTAGGAACATTAAGACACCTTCCATTCTCTACTTTTTTTTCTCTCCATCTCTCCATCTTTCTCTCTATCCCTCTCAGTCTACTTTCTCTCACACTAAATCTCTCTTCTTCACTCCATTTTTATCTCCTTTTTTCAATATTTTCACTCTTTTTCTCTTCCACTCTTCTTTCCTTCTTCCACTCTTCTTTCCTTTCTTCTTTCCTTCTTCCACTCTTCTTTCCTTCTTTCACTTTTCTTTCCTTTCTTCACTCTCCTTTCTTCTTTCCTTCTTTCACTCTTCTTTCCTTTCTTCTTTCCTTCTTCAACTACTATTTCCTTCTTTCACTCTTCTTTCCTTTCTTCACTCTTCTTTCTTTTCTTCTTCCACTCTTCTTTCCTTTCTCCACTCTTCTTTCCTTTCTTCACTCTTCTTTCTTTTCTTCTTTCCTTCTTTCACTCTTCTTTCCTTCATCCTCTCTTCTCTCCTTTCTTCACTCTTCTTTCCTTTATTCTTTCCTTCTTTCACTCTTCTTTCCTTTCTTCACTCTTCTTTCTTTTCTTCTTCCACTCTTCTTTCCTTTCTTCACTCTTCTTTCTTTTCTTCTTTCCTTCTTTCACTCTTCTTTCCTTCATCCTCTCTTCTCTCCTTTCTTCACTCTTCTTTCCTTTCTTCTTTCCTTCTTCCACTCTTCTTTCCTTTCTTATTTCCTTCTTACCTTCTTTCTTTTCTTCTTCCTTTCCTAACTTTTGCATTTCATGCACTGGTATTTCCTTCAGGAAATGCATTTTCTAGTTCTTTCTGCTGGCAGATGGGTGTTTTGAATTGTGGCCCTTTTGTTTAATCTGGCCGTGAGCTAGCTCGATTGCGGTTGGTCTGTATGCGCATGTGTGATTATATATTTGTTGCAGCTGAGTTACTCTTTGGCTGAGGACGGAGGAAAAGAAGTGCTGGGCTGTCATCAGCTTTGAGAAACTGTATTTACGCCCATATGTGCACACACTCACTCGCTCTCTATCTCTCTATTTCTCTCTCATATGTACACACAATTGCACATGGAGACACACACACACAAATTGGCATACTCCTTCAGAACAACATGCTCAGGACCCTTGGGTCTGATTGTGTTTTGTACCACATAGTTGAGACGTGTCCAGCAACAAATTCACCATCATCCCTCTGTGCTATCAGCCCTGTGTTGACAGAGGTGTTCAGTGCTTTCTCCCTGTGTGAACTGTTTGGAGTGCGTAACAGCCTAGCTTTGTGAACGCTGATTAGTATGAAACATGCTGCCTGCTAATGGCTAACAGCATGGAAGCTCTTCTTTGTTGTTGTCGTCGCAGTCTTTAGTTCTCCGGGTGACACTGGCATTGGCTGCTGCATCCACAGCATCTCAAGAGAGCAAGCGATGACAAACTATTTCAGTGGAAGTTAACACAACTAATGTTGAGGGAACGTGTGAGATGTGTGTAGTTTCATGAAATGGATAAAAACTAATTTCCCTTCATTTTGAAGACTGAAAGATATGTCTTACATACGTAGGTGTATTGTCCTCAAGACCTCAAGATCTAGCTACAATAGATGTTCCAGTATTCCTGCAAATCGCTTGAGAACCAGATGCCTTTGTTAGAGTTTTGACCTTGAGGAAGGAATGGTACCCAGTGTTTTTATCCAGACAGAATATCTCTGTATACTCCAGATATGTATCAGATGTGTGTCTTGTCTCTCTCTTCGAGGATGGAAACCCTTATAGCAGTATTACTTATCTAAAGCTCCAAAGAGATTAGCCAAATCAATATTGCTTTGCTAATGCTGAGCAATGCCAAATCGTTAACTGTGTGTGTGTGTGTGGATGTGTATGTGTGTGTGTGTGTGTGTGTGTGTGTGTGTGTGTGTGTGTGTGCGTCTGTGTGTGTGTGTTGCATCTTCCAGGAATACATTTTCCGTTTGGAGCCTAGCAAGGTGGAATCTGGGAAAGGGAAATGTCCCTATGACCCTAAACTCAATAGTGTCTCCTCCCTTATCAGTGAGTACTCAGCCCATCACATCAGCATGTCCAACCTACATTGGACAACCAATGTCACCAGACCTGTATTCATGTACTATATACTTCTACTGCAGGGACCTGTATCAGCAATCTTGTTTAATTTAGATAAAAATAAGATGTTTTTCTTTCTTCTCTCTCTCTCTTGGCTCTCCTTGAATTCTCTCACTCTCTGTTTGGCAGATGGGCAGCTCTACACAGGCCTCTACATTGACTTCATGGGCACAGACTCAGCCATCTTCCGCACAATGGGCAAACACACCACTATGCGCACTGACCAGTACAACTCCCGCTGGCTGCACGGTACGGTGTGTGTGTGTGTGTGTGTGTGTGTGTGTGTGTGTGTGTGTGTGTGTGTGTGTGTGTGTGTGTGTGTGTGTGGTGTGTGTAGTGTGTGTGTGTGTGTGTGTGTGTTTGTGTGTGTGTGTGTGTGTGTGTGTGTGTGTGTGTGTGTGTGTGTGTGTGTGTGTGTGTGTGTGTGTTGTGTGTGTGTGTGTGTGTGTGTGTGTGTGTGTGTGTGTGTGTGTGTGTGTGTGTGTGTGTGTGTGTGTGTGTGTGTGTGTGTGTGTGTGTGTGTGTGTGTGTAGTGTGTGTGTGTGTGTGTGTGTTTGTGTGTGTGTGTGTGTGTGTGTGTGTGTTGGTTCCCGGTTGCAGTGGTGCATTCAGGCGTTTTTGTGTGTGCATTGCTCCAGTGGTTTATACTGCTGTTGATCCTGTGATGGTTGTCACACACAAACACACCATGTCTGTGTTTCCACTTTTGGTCACAAGGCTTTCCTCGATGGTGATTTAAAGATCTGACACATTCAGTGAGCATTCTGTCTGTGTGACTCGCTTATCTGACCCAGGATCAGCCCCTGGTCCCACGGTCAGTGTTATATAGAAATCTAATAGTGATAGTCACCTGTCTCCCTCTATACGCTTTAACTGCTTATTTAATTCACTTGTTTAAAAAAATAAAGATTCTCATCAAACTATAGGCACGGCAAGTTTATTTATATAGTATATTTCATTCACAGAGGCAATTCAATGTGCTTTTCAAAAAAGTAAAAGGGACATCCAAATAAAAAATAAAGACAAAGTGCTTAAGAGTCCAAATCAATAAAGGATATAAATATTTGTTTAAATATATCATTATACAGATCTGTTGCAGTTTGATCCTGTTGCTAAATCCTGCCTTACCATGTTTGGTTTGGACAATGGGCTCTACTAGGTAACCTAAGCCCATGGATCTAAGAGCCCGATTCGGCTTATACCCCTAAAACATATCAGAGATGTGTTCTGGGCCCAAACCATTCTGCTAGTAGCAGCACTTTAAACAATGCAAAATACAGCATGGTAGAATCTACATGTTTTTACAAGTTGTCTGTTCTATCTTTCTTTCCTTCTTTCCTACCTTCTTTCGTTCTTACTTTCTTCATATGTATCCTAGATCCCACGTTCATCCATGCCCAACTGATCCCTGACAGTGCTGAGAAGAACGATGACAAGCTCTACTTCTTTTTCCGGGAGAAAGCCACTGACATGGGCCAGAGCCCTGTCACTCAGTCCAGGATAGGCAGGATTTGCCTGGTGAGGGTTCACAACCACACATGCAGTCAGAATTACTCTCGGGTCTGTTCTCTCTCTCTCTCTCTCTCTCTCTCTCTCTCTCTCTCTGTCTCTCTCTCTCTCTCTCTCTCTCTCTCTCTCTTTTAATTCAATTAAGTGAGCTTTATTAGTATGGCAATTATTCGCCAATGCTAAACTTTTAAACAAAGGGTTTATATACATAATACAACTAGTGTCTATCTCCCTCTCTTTTACACACACACACACACACACACACACACACACACACACACACACACACACACACACACACACAAAGACACAAAGGAGAAGTCTAGTGCACACAACCTCTTCACTTCGTCCCTACAGTGTCTAGGTTCTGGCACATATTCTCATACATGTTGGCACACTGTATATCTTTCCACTGGTGAGGAAGATCGTTCTTAATCATGTTTTTTTTTTATAACTGTTCATTATTCCCTACCAGCCATAACTTGCCATCTCCGTTACAGCAGTTGGCAAGGCTCCAGAGTAGATGGGGACATGTAGCTCTCCGGAGCTGCTGTTTACCCGTAACCCCATTGAGATATCACGCCTCATAGACAGGGAAGGAATAATATAGGCAACACTATTTTAGACAGAAGTCACCTCACTTTCACATGTAGGCTGATGGGCATGGAACTGGGCCTCATCTGCTTATTGCACACATTCTGCGCCTCGTTATCCTGGCTTTCGCCAAGCACGTTTCAGCAAATCTAGCTGTAACTCCAAGATTTGCCGGGGGTGATTCATTGTGGGAAATCACTCCTTTCGTGTATGAGGCAATTATATTTATCGAGGATTTCAATCATGCTCTAAGCAATCTGTAGTTATCATTCTAACTTTTATATGGTTTTAGCTAGTCAAATCTTTTATTTGTCATTTTTTTCCCCCTTATTCTCTCTCTCTCTCCCCTGTGCCTCTTTCTTTGACTCCTGTCTGTCTCTGACTGTCTTGTTGAGTCTCTTTCTCAGTCTCTCTCTCTCTCATTCTCTCACTCTAACTCTGTTTTTCCTCCCTGTTGCAGAATGACGACGGTGGCCACTGTTGCCTGGTGAACAAGTGGAGCACGTTCCTCAAGGCGCGGCTCATCTGCTCGGTCCCGGGAGTCGACGGGGTCGAGACCCACTTCGACGAGCTGAGTGAGTCCGTCAGGCATTTTGCTTCAATCGTGTCCTCTTTTTTTCCCCATGTTGGCAGGTTCATTCAGAGATCCGCAACACACAAATCACTCAGGTGAGATCAGTGGGCCCGATGACAGATTTATACGAAAAAGATATCGCCTTGGGGTTGTCTGACGTGTAACAGTGTCCTCGGCCAGAATCCTTCCCCCTCAAGAGAACTTCCACTCAGTTTCTGCAATTATTACCCGAGATGAAAGAGACACTGTCCGCACTTGATATAATGCCTATGGGAGACCTTCTCTGCCATTTTTATGATGTCTGCAAGAGTCGAGGCTCGAAAGCACTGGAGGCAGGAGGTGTTTCATAACCTCTGAAGCTCCGGAGATCCTTACAGATGGAGACTGAAAAGTCCATATGTGTCCATAAAAAAAAATAACAGGAAAAAAACTCTCAGCTGACATACAAATGGTGAAGGCATTGTGTGCGAGGCGAGACGGCCCGTGGATGGACTCCATATGTTGGCGGCGCAGGGGCCGGTGGGGTTCTCATCAGCGGGTGCTCATCTGGGGAAACAGGATCTCCTTAATGGCAAAAAAGAAGCAGTCGTGATCATTCGCTAATAGCCCCTCATGGCAGATGATTTAGCCACTATATTCCCCCCTGTTCCACATCTGGGCTCCGGAAAAGGCTCCAGTGCCTGCATGGCCCATCAGCAGTTTCCACATTAGAGCTGTACTTTCATGTCAACTGCCATGTCGAAGCGATTCATCAGGATGGAAATTGCCGAGCGTCCCGATCCCCGCACGTTGACCTGTTGACCTCCTCTATTATTTATTACTCCCGACTCTGCCCAGGAAAATGATTAAGTCGGTCTAATCTTCTTCCAGAGAGGATCCTCCCAGCACTAGCGCTGGGTCCCTGCGAGAGACAGAGAGTGTCCGTGCCAGTGCCAAGCCAGACTGGATCTCCCCAAGCTGCTTCAGAGTCTATGCTTGCTTTGTAGTTTAAGGCAGTGCGCTGATCATAACTCATGCAAGCTCAGCAAATCCTATGAATATCCTGTAAAGGAATAGGATGATATTGGTTTGTGCCCATTGCTCAACATACAGCACTCCACTCGGTACTACCTGTTAACCTGCTGTCATATACTTATCACTGACAACTGTTGCAGGGTTTGAAACTATTTCAAATGTAAATGTTGAAAGTGTTTTTGGAGCGTGTAAGGTGAGGGGGATGCTAGGCACATATTGTGGACAGCTTTGTTAGTGGTCTCTGCACACACATGCTAGACCACCAGAGACTTTAGGAAGAGCTAATGCACTGTGGTCAATACAGGTTCGATTCTTGACCACTGCAGGATGCTTATGTAAGTCGCTTTGGATGAAAGCGTCTGCTAAACACTGGACCTTTTACCTTTGCTCGTGAGAACCCAGTTCCACAGCTCCACGTGCGTCTTCATTTTGGCTGCAGAAATTAAGATGTATGTGGCGATGGAACAGTGTTATTGCTTTTGGCATGTCGAGGCCAAACTGCGGTTAAATGGCAGTGTCAGGGTTCATTTCATAGTTTTTCACAACAGTGCAGTGTGGAGTAGTGGGAGACTTTTATTCTGTGGTGAAGCCTGGGGCTGCTATTGCTGATTCTTGTTGTCTTTCTGCATTGACAACTGACAACACAGGAGTGTGGCTGTTGACCTCGTGTTTTTCCTGGGACCTCCCGTGAGGTCTGCGGGTGACTTTGTTGTCATTCGAGTTTGCTTTTGTCGTGGCGGCGTCAGCAGATGAGGCTGCTGGGAAATCCCCCCTCCGCTCTATAGGGTTGGCCTCTGCATGTCCACTTACCCATGACCAATAGTATGAGGTCATCTCCGCTGTCTTCATCGTGTTCTGTTCTCTCTGCCTATGTCCTTCTCTGTCTCTCTCACTCTGTCTTTCTCTCTGTCTTTCTCTCTCTCTGGCTCTCTTGCTCTCTACCTCCGTCTCCCTCCCATGTCTCTCTGTTTCTCTCTCCACTTCTCTCTGAAACATTCCCCCTTTGTTGGTCTCCTTTGATGGTCATGCTTTCTTTCTTTGTATGACTCATTGTTTTCCATCTCTGTTTTATTTTTTTTTGCTGACAGTTCCCGTCTTGTTGTTTTCTGAGATGTTGTCGCATTCCTCATGGAAGATTGAAGGAGGCCGCTCTGCTGGGCTTTGTCTCTTCTTCTAGTGTTTGCACTATCTCTTTGTCCCCCTCTCTCTCTCTCTCACAAACATTTGCTCGTTCGCTCGCTAAGTCAGCGATTAGCAGTGTCAGCAGACAGGCTGCCTCTGACTCCTCTGCACCTCTGGGCATAGGGGCTTGTGTGGTCTCTCTCTATTACTCTCTTCTCTCCCTCTCTCTCTCTCTCTCTCTCTCTCTCTCTCGCTCTCTCTCTTTCTCCCTCCCTCCCTCCCATATGGTCTCAAAGAAACAAGTCAGAGTGTTGAAAAGTTCTGATCACGGAGAACATGTCAGTGCTCCACATTATTTACACGATATGGTTGCAGGTCATGAAGAAATCACAACGTATTTTTCACCGAGACATAAACTATACACCCTGTCTTTGCTAATAAACGTTGGAACTCTTTGCTGTGATTCTTGTGTACAGTTTAGACATGTCTGATAAATCACGTCCGGTCTTGATCTTGGACTTTATTTAACAGATGTTCTCCAGATTGGGATTCGAAAGTAACAAGGCTGTATCCAGTGTACCCTTTCACCATTGTTTTTTTATGAGGCAGGCAACAAATGCCTTTGTGCTCTTATAAGGGTGCACACACTGCCAGGCTATAACTAATACTACAAGTAAATGAACCAAAAAAGAGGTGCCCGCTGGCCCCTGAATGAATCAACAGACCGAACCAGGCCAACTTTACCCCCTGGGCTGAAGTATTTATTTTTTAATCCGCCATCTCCTTCTCCTGTCCCCCCCCCCCACCCCCCTTTACCCCAGCTCCAGCGCCAGAAATTGCCGTAGTCTGGCTTCAGATGGGTTATGGATATCTCCACCTCGTGCCAAATCCTAATTCCTCTTCTTGTTTGCAGCTCCCACCTGTCACTCTCCTGCCCCGCCGATAAATTCAAACATTTCAAAGGTTTTTTTGTAAGGGAGTACTGTGATTGCGCCCCTCGTGAATGTCAAACAAACTCTTCCAGCTCTACATCAAGATGGACCAGGCGCAGGAAGAGGCCACGGCCAATAGAAAGGGAGAGAAGAAGAGAAGGAAAAAGAGAGAGAGAAGGAGAGAGCCTGTGGGAGTTGAACTGGAGGATAAGGTTTGGGCATGTGGCCTTGGGCACTGAGAGGCTGTTCCTTTCTGTGTGTCACCGTCAGCGCTGAGGTGTCTCGGAAACAGTGTATCTGGCACTCTGACGTCTTGCTGTGGGATAACTTATCTTGCGCCAGAGAGGCACTCCGGCCTGCCTGACACAGTGTGTGAAAGACAGTGTCCATGCCCCTGCACGACTGTTGCTTATTGTGAACAAGCCCTGCTATTCTGCAATGTGATGTCATGTGATAAAGACCATTCATCAGGCGCTTTAATCCAAAGTGATATACAAGAAAACCGTCGAGTTTGCTGCATTTAACATTTTATTTTAGTATGTGTCACACTGTTTATGCTGTCTGAGAAGTTTTTCCGTTTTTGAGTCTAACCAGTGCTTTTGTTTCTCCGTCGGACAGGGGACGTGTTTATCCAGAAGACACAGGACACCAAGAACCCCGTCATCTACGGAGTCTTCTCTGTCTCTGGGTGAGTCAGCGTGATGAATGATCTTTTATGTGCATCTCAAATCACACCTCCACTGGTATCCAGTCAGGTATGGAGGCTGAGGTAGTCTGCCTGAGCATGTAGACCGTCACTCCCTGAATCTACAGTTCCTCTAGACTCCCAGGCGAAAGAAACCTGGCACCTGGCCCACCATATTAGGTTTATACACCAGGGTCTGGATTCACTAAAGCTGAGGCTGGTCATTACAGAGCTAATTACATCCTGGGATCGGTCAGGGGGTCACTAGGGTCTGCCCGGCTCCAATCATAAATACTGATGTTGCACCCTTGTTAAGTGCTTTTGCAGCAGTAGCAGGTTTACAAAAATTAAGGCTCTTTTTATTAGCCAGTTAAGACCCCATTCACCTACGAGCTAAGAAAAAAAAGATTCTCAGCCAGTTCCATAAGTAATGTATTAACAGTCTGCCTATTCTTGGCTGGTCGGCTGGTTGAAGCATAGTTTGCTCTTTGTCCTTCAGTGGTTTTGTCTTTCTTGAGGGCCATTTCTTAAATGACTGTGCAGAAGCTTTTACAGTCCCACACTACTCAGGTTTTTTTTCTTCCTGAAATGCCTGGAGGTGCCTTCTACATCGGGGGGGGGGGGGGGGGGGGGTGCTCCACTCTCTCCTATTCATATTCAGTCAGTCCGCTCGTCCAAGAGTAAAGACTTTGTGTCTTTTTTTCGGCTTGAATTATAATATCATCTCTACTTTTATACGTCCCAGCACGGCCAAATGCTTACATAGAAAGAGCTTTTTCCTGTTGAGCGGAGAGGTTAGTGGTCCCATGTGGTTCGAGTAGACATATCAGTCAGCAGCCCTGATAAATTGAATCTGAATTTTGTGGAAATGATTCAAAAAGGGTCCTTTTTAGGTAGGGAACAGGGGGAAAAGTTCATGCACACTCATCTAGTTAAAAATAATACCTGTGTGTGTGTGTGTGTGTGTGTGTGTGTCTGTAGGTGTCTGTGTGTGTGTGTGTGTGTGTGTGTGTGTGTGTGTGTGTGTGTGTGTGCTCAAGAGAATCTAAGAACCTGTGTGTGTGTTTTTGCCCGTGTGTAGGTCTGTGTTCAAGGGCTCCGCTGTGTGTGTGTACTCCATGGCGGATGTGCGCATGGTGTTCAATGGACCCTTTGCTCACAAAGAGGGACCAAACTACCAGTGGGTCGCCTACACAGGAAAAATACCATATCCTCGACCAGGGACAGTGAGTAGAATTTCACACACACACACACACACACACACACACACACACACACACACACACATTCTATATGCAACTATTCATTATGCTGATACTCACAATCCTGAGTCTTGTTATAATAAAAAGCTGTTTCTACACAGTAAGACCTTTCTGAGTATACAGAGAAAATTACCCATGTTTAATAAACGGATATCCTCTTTTAAAATTCCAGTGCCCAGGAGGGACTTTCACCCCCAACCTTCAGTCCACCAAAGACTACCCAGACGAGGTCATTAACTTCATGCGCAACCACCCCACCATGTACAACGTTGTGTACCCAGTGCACAAGCGCCCCCTAGTGGTCAGGACAAACGTGGACTACGAGTTCACCACCATCACAGTGGATCAGGTGGCCGCCGCGGACGGAAACTACGAAGTGCTGTTCCTGGGGACGGGTAAGTGGGGTGTGGGGGGTGGTCAGACCCTGGCTCTAATTCTGAGCAAGGTATTAGTCTGTGTGTATTTGAAGAAGAGTATCTGTATTACTGTATTGTATCTGTTTTAAGTACTTTTCTCGAGTGAAGTAGGGAGCCTACTGTGTTTAGATACTGAGAAGCCTTTTAGGGTTCCTAAGTTGAATGTCTGGATGGTATCTGATCTCAGCCCTCTTCTAACTGTTTATTTTTTGTGAGAGTGTATTTTCAGTTGAGTAAGTGATGTAAGATGACACGAGGTGTAATGTCTTCAGGGAGAATTTGAAAGTTCTTGGACCGACTGTTAGACTGTTTGTCTACCTGGAAGCATGTGTCAGCTCTGAGATGATTATCAATGGGGAGGGTCTGTTTAGTTTCATTAAGGTCAGGGAAAATGTGTTGTATAAGACACTGGCTTTCAGCTTTCATCATATTTAACTTCAAACACTCCCTGCTCTCTCCTTCTCTGTCTCTCCCTTTCTCCCTCTCTCTCTCCTTCTCTCCTTCTCTCCGTCCACAGACAGAGGAACCATTCAGAAGGTGATTGTTCTTCCCAGAGATGACCTACAGACAGAGGAATTAGTGCTTGAGGAGGTGGAGGTCTTCAGAGTGAGTCCTCCATTTTTGCTATTTTCCCTCAATTCGTTCTATCCCCATCCCACCTTCTATCTTTTTACAATTGTCTTCTATACAATAAAACATGTTTTTATTTTAACTTTCAGGTTCCAACTGCAATAACCAGCATGAAGATTTCTCCCAAAAGGGTATGTATTTGAAACTATTCGCATGCATACTTAAATCAGGTGCCATAGTAATATCTATGGTTTCATAGCATTACATACATCTTGACTTTATAAGGAAAAAATGCCAAATGCATTCAGCATATATTTACTAGAGCAGCGATTCTTGGCCAGCTAACATGCTGTTGTGTGGGCAGCACATTACAGTGGATGAGAGGGGATGAGTAGATCTCCTGACCCCCCGGTGTCTTTGTCTCCCTACAGCAACAGCTGTATGTGGGCTCGGCGGTGGGCGTCACCCATCTGGTGCTGCACCGCTGCGATGTGTACGGCGAGGTCTGTGCCGACTGCTGCCTGGCCAGAGACCCTTACTGCGCCTGGGACGGCAAATCCTGCTCCCGCTACTCCGCCTCGCAGAAGAGGTAGGGTGTGTGGGTGTGTGGTGTGTGTGTGTGTGCGTGTGCATGTCTGTGTGCACACGCATGTCTGTGTGCACACGCATGTCTGTGTGTATACGAACATTTGTATACTTAAATTGCTCTTCGACATATTTCTCAATCATTTTTTTTTTAAATCTTACCATATACTATTCCACACTGTGTGTCTGTAAAATGTAAGTTTCTGTCTACGTCAGTTTGTGTGGATCATATTGTAATGATTCTGTGGGTTTGGGAATGTGGATCTGACCCCTCCAGGCGCAGCCGTCGGCAGGATGTAAAGTACGGCAACCCCATCAGACAGTGTAGAGGCTACAACTCCAACGGTGAGATAAACTCACTCTTCCCCTTTTTCGTCCTAATGTATTTCCATTTGATCGTTTAACTACAGCTGAAGAAATTCTACATGTATGCCGTCTAGACTAGAAAGAGCATATAAACATTCAGAAGGGATCTCTCTCTGGAGGAGAGGATATGATGTCATGTTTGAACTAATCACAGCTAATAAGAACACCCTGGAGATGGTGCAGTACGGAGTGGAGGGAAGCACCGCCTTCCTCGAGTGCCAGGCCAGGTCCCCTCATGTGTCAATCAAATGGCATCTCCAGAAGGAGAACAGCGACAGGAAGAAAGAGGTAGGCCGTTCTCCTCCATGGCCCCTTTCACATATTATGTCTGTTCTGTTTTATGTGAAATGTGCCGAATTAGCTTTTTCTAAGTGGAGCTGAAATGGAGGACTCTGGGTGGGGCTTAGCAAAGGGTCCTTATCACTGACTACTACAGATAACATGAATGAGCCTTCTGCCTCTAGCATGTTATTGTATGTAATTATTTGAGTGCGTTAGATGGCTCTTCTGCATATTCACTAGTTGTTATGTGTGTGTCACTCAGCTGCGCTGTGACGGGCGCGTGGTGCGGACGGAGCAGGGCCTGCTGCTGCGCTCGCTGCAGATGTCCGACAGCGGCGTCTACCAGTGCACCTCCACCGAGAACAACTTCAAGCACACGCTGGTCAAGCTGCAGCTGCTGGTGCTGTCCTCGCGCACGGCCAACGCCGCCCTGGCAGAGACCCACCAGCAGCCACAGGGCGCCGCCACCGCCTCCGGCCCCCAGGCCCCCGTGCTTACCCACCCACCCTCCTCCAGCGCCTGGACCCCCACAGCCGAGCAGTACAAGGACCTGCTGACCCTGCTGAGCCAGCCCGAGATGAGCCTCATCAACCAGTACTGCCAGGACTACTGGCAGCACGGCGAGCCGATCCCACTGGTCGGCGGGCCCCAGGGCGGGGTCGGTGGCGGAGGTGGAGGCGGCGGCGGTGTCATCAAGCGCAAGGATCTGAAAGAGCTGAGGGAGCAGCGTAAGCCCCGCAACCGGCGCCACCACGAGGGCAAGAGCAGCGTCACCGAGACATGAGGGCCGAAAGGGACACTCCAGTGCGTACATGAACATACAGCCACACACAGTCACACCACAACAGCCCCATGTCTTCTCTGTCTCTCTCTCCTACACACACACACACACACACACACACACATACACACAGACTCACACACATAAACACGTAAACACTCATACACACTGTCTCCCTTCTCTGACTATGGTGCCAGGAAAAGGCCTCTGAGGATTCATGCATGGAGTAAAGCCAGAGAGAGGAGTTGGGGTTGAACAGGCACACGTGGTATTTATTGTAGCTTGTAAATAGTCAAGGTTCTGTGGATTTTATTTGTGCTCAGACTGGGTACATAATTTTCTTTTTTTTTGTGTATAGGTCCTTTTGTGCAAATATTTTTTTTGTTTATCATTGTTATTATTATTCTTATATTTATTATTAATGTAGTAATTCTATATCAGATGGTGTTATTGTACAATGAGTGTCCTCTCTCTGAGGGATAGAAACAGCTCCATCACATTTCTGTACCTATACAGCGGACTGCAAAAAAGAGACTCATGTGAAAATGTGAACCGGCGGAGCCATTTTGAAAGGGACTGCAGAAAGGTCAAGGGTCACTGTGGAGTGCACTGCAGACAAGAGAGTGAGAAAGAGAGCGAGAGAGACATCCATGGCTCCCCTTCTTTGCACAGCTGTTCAGGTTCTCAGAGAGACCAGGAGGCATTTCACTGGACGTGTGGAGAGGAGGAGCTCCCCCTACAGGCAAGAATAAGGCAGTGTAAGGCAAATCTCCTGTCGCCTGCCACCACAAACCAAACCGTTTTGGTAACTCTAAAGGCTTCTCTCACCACAAACTTGCTACATATCTGTTTTATTTTTTCTCTCTTTTCATAACACAAGGTATCCATTCGTTAGTGTTCTTGTGTAGGTCTCCCACTCTCTCTGCGTCGCTTCTTTTTCTCAGCGTTTGTTTACCTTGCCTGATCCAGAGTTTTATTGCAATGCAATGTTTGTTGATTACTGTGTGTAAATATTAATATTGATATAGCTCCTGATAGACCATCACCAACCCCCTTGCTGAGAATGATCTGCATTGGATGATCTGACCCAAGTTTTAGTCCAAAATATCAAGGAGTGGGCATTCTTCCAAGTATCTACTTAATACAGCACAATAGCATGCTCACTAATTGGGAGTTTATGGCATTAATATGGCAGTTGAAGCACTTTTTACAACTTTAGAAACTCATCAAGGACATGGTGTGGGGAAACCAGAAAGCTCAGTTTCTGATTCCCGTTCATTAGTTAAACCCAGAACGAAACCATAGGAAGCTGGCTTTCACTCTGCATGAGATGTACAGTAACTGTAAATATGTTTAAGAAATATTGCCGTAGATTACGTCTGTGGAACCTCTTTTCTGTCTTTCTTTCATTTGTGGTGGTGACCAGTGACTTGTACCACAGGGGAAAGCAACCAGGGACTCCGTGTTCTCAAAGCTAAAAGTGTAACCCTGAAGAGGTGATTGTATGGATCTTCCTCAAGCCTAACTCTTCCTCATCCCCGGAAGGTCACAACAGATGGCTGTAAGAGGAATATGCGAGAAAGATGTACTGTTTTTGTAAAGGAAAAAAACACATTGGTGTGGTTTGTCTCATTTTGTCCTGTTTGTCTGTTAAATTTTTATTTTTTATTCTTGGGGTTTAGTAAGTTTTTATGGGAAATTAAAATCAAATCTACAGAGTTGGATGTACTACACAGTTGATGTTATTGTAATGACTTGACCGTGTACATTTCTCCCCTCTCTTTGATGTTGCAAACTGATTAAAAAAAATAAAGCTCTATATTTTATAAGAATATTAATTTCATTTATTCAAATCTGGCCAGAAAAAGAAATGAACATTGATGTAGTTAACACAGTGGTTAGAATGCATGACTGGTCGAAGTGAGAGAACTGTGCCATAATCATGCAATGCTTGACTGGGAGTTCTCTGGGAGCTTCCGTTGTTTTCCGGTCCAGTGGTACAAAGCTCACTAAGGCCTTACTCCTATACACTCACAGCTTGGAACTCTCAGCCACATTATGTGCAGTTCCTTTCTGTGGCACCTCTGGTAGCGTAAACATCAGGCACATGTAAACTTCTCAGTCCCGGTAAGGATCCATTGTCCATTTATATATATATATGTCAATGTGTTCTGTCAGGTGAGATGCATAAGCTGGTTAAGATCATACAGGCATCTCTGCATGGAAAATAGTATTTGAATTGATCCCCAGATGAGCGTGATGATGCAGAAGCTAATGCACAACAATATATGGGAGGTTCTTCCAGGACATTCATACCTTGGAGTGAACTCCTATCTCTGTTTGAGATTCGGAAGCTAAATGCATGGTGACATTGCATAACTTCAGTATTAAAATGAATCATTAAATGAAAAAAAAAAAAAACACTCAGCAAGCTTGTGGAAGAGAGAAGTGAGCTTGAGCCCAATAGGAGTGCTTTTGAATAGATCTAGATCTAGCCATACAGCAAACCACAACCATCTCATTATGAGCATGTTGGGCAATGACATTCTTATTCTTTAATTTGAAGCTAGGAAATTAAGGATCTCAAAAGTAACACCATATACTGATACCAATATACTCATAATAATTCACCATGAAAGCCAGAGAGAAAGTTACTGCAAGAGCTGCAATTTCAATTTGTTTCAATAGGTTTCAATTCTACTATTCATGTTAACGTGCTGTACATAAGATGGCAAAACAGACACTCTTAAACATGTGAAAAACATCCTCCCTCTCTCTTTATACGATAGTATAAGTTGACAGTTGTGAATGTATCTGTGCATGTAACTGTGTTAGTTTGGCATTGGTGTTTTTATTCATGGAACCCGCCACCTTTGTAGCTCTGTAGTCTGGTACTCGATGTGTCAGCCTCTGTCTTATAAAGGCCAGCGAGATGAGTGAAGGGCAGGATTAGAGTTGAGCCGCTGAAGGGACCTTCCGCTGAGGGCAGCATATTCTCCTAAAGCTGGGAGGAGGTCACCTGTGCCCCCTCCACTTCACAGACACCGCCCTGGTCGGAGTCCTGTCCTTGCCTCTTATTGGCCTCCTGTGCCCAGGTGGCCAGCAGAACACCCGAAAGCCATTTAGAGAAAGGAGGACTTTTACTCTGCCCGTCAGTCTCTACAGGCAGCGGTAGGCAGCTGAGAGGTACAGGCTTGCAGGTTTGTTCCTCAGACGATTCCAAGCTCATCCAGGCCAACTCTTTGGGCGCCTCTCGTTGAGTGGAGATGGGGGCTGGAGCCAGCGCAGAGGATAAGCACTCCAAGGAGCTGGAGAGGAAGCTGAAGGAGGATGCAGACATTGACGCCAGGACGGTCAAGTTGCTGCTGCTCGGTAAAGTCTCACTGGGTTCACTGTGATGAGGAGGGATAGGGGTGGATTGGAATTCATGGTGTTAACCCCAGAATAAAGGGTTATACAAAGAATGGGTAGCTCATCTTCTTCAAGGGAAACAGATTGTATACTTCATATATCAATTTCATATGTCAATTATTTCAGTATGCAACTATATTTCTTAGATCTTTATGTGACAACAGAGTTATTTGTTGTTTTGCGTTGTTTTTTATTAACTCAAGCCTAAAATTGTTAGTGCTAAGAAGGTCAGTGAGAGTTTGGGAGTGCCAAAGGGTCAATCACAGCTCTACAGACACCTGCAGGGATGTGTCATGTTCACAGATTTGATCAAGGACTTACAGAAGGGATCTATCTCTCTGCCTATTTGGGTCAGGCATGGAGAGGGCAGCCCCACACATTATCAGTGAGGGGCTTAGGACAGGAGTAATGAGATCCAAGCCTCTTATAGTGATCCTCTCAAGAGCAAACATATAAGAGGGAGGGAGGGAAAGAGAAACAAGTGCTAGATGATGATCATGAAAACGTTTTGTGTGAAAGAAAGAAAGAAACATATCAATTGCCTTGCTTGTGGTACCCAAATTAATCCAAAATCAGACTATGAAACAGTTTGAAAAGAAAAGGCAATAATAATAATAATAATAAACTTAATTTGTATAGCACCTTTCATACAAAACAATGCAGCTCAAAGTGTTTAACAGCAAAGAAATTACGTGCAGAGAAATAGCATGCACAGTGATCCACATAAAAATAGACATAAAATAAACATCAACATACAAACTGGGATAGGTGCATAAACATAAATAAATAAATAAATAAATAAAATAAAATAATAAAATGAACATAAAAACATAAAGATAAAGATAAAGATAAAGACAGGGATGGAGGGCAAAGATAGAATACATAAATTCCATAACATAAGAGAGAAAATGAATAAAACTGCAAAGATATGGTTTATCTATCCCCTTAATATCGCATTATATCGTATAGATAGTTAAAGGCTAAGGTGAAGAGATGCATTTAAAAATGTTAAGCGAGCTAGCATCCCTGATATCTAAAGGCACTGTGTTCCATACCTTTTGGGCGTAATTGAGAAAGGCTGCATCCCCGATTTTCTTATGGCTGTTGCTGGCACCCTCCAATAAACCAGCATTAGATGATCGCAGTGTTCTTGAGGGCAAGTATTTGACTTGGGAGTTTGCAATGTAACTTGGTCCTAGCTCATTGAGGGCTTTGTATATAAGGAGAAATACCTTAAAATCAATTCTAAATGTAACTGGAAGCCAGTGCAGAGCAGCTAAAACTGTATTAAAAATATTAACGCTTCCCATTCAAATTATACTGACAACGTGTCTGCAATATATAAGTATCTGTTTCAAAAATAAATGATGATGACATTTTATAGTTTTATAGTTCAGCTGCGGCCCACAAATGTGTTTTGAACATTTTGAAACAGGGCGCTCTTCCCCTGAAAAGTGTCCAGTCTTCCTTTTCTTTTGATAAATTGACCAGTGAGAGCTAATCTGTCTCTTTCACCTCTAGGTGCTGGTGAATCAGGCAAGAGCACCATTGTCAAACAGATGAAGTGAGTGTGTTGGAAATACAACGTATGTCCAAAATATTGAACTACACTGGACGATGTTTCTATAAACCCTTGCACTCATGTATCCATCTGTACCCAACAGAATTATCCACAAAGATGGTTACTCCCTGGAAGAGTGCTTGGAGTTCATTGTCATCATCAACAGCAACACGTTACAGTCCATCATGGCCATCGTGAAGGCCATGACTACTCTCAATATGGGCTATGGAGATCCTGCTACATCAGTAAGACTTCAACAGGCTCCTTGTCATACTATAATAGCATACACAAAGCCAATTCAATTTAGTTATTTGTTTACATAGTGCCAATAATGATTTAAATTGTCTCAAGACGTTTAACAGAGCCTTAAGCCTGAACTCCCTCCAGCAAGCACTTGGGTGACGAATTTCCAATCACAAGGAACAACAGTGCAGTGTTTGAGCAGTAGTTTCAAAGCCCTTTCTTCAAATTCACATTTCTATGTTGAAGACATTGTGGTTCCATAGAGTAGTATGCCCGTTTGTGTCCGAAGCTTAAATGTCCCTTTGTGTGATTGTAGGATGATGCCAGGAAGCTGATGCACTTGGCTGATACTATTGAGGAGGGCACAATGCCAAAGGAGATGGGCGAACTCATCATCAGGCTGTGGAAGGACACCGGCATCCAGGCATGCTTCGACAGGGCATCTGAGTACCAACTGAACGACTCTGCTGGATAGTAGGTTTTTCAAAGCCCCTTTGCCCAAAGCGAAAACAAAATGTTTTTTTGAGATGCACTTTATTCATTATGAACACAATATGCCACTAACATTACATTACATTTACCAAAAAATTACAGTCAAAATTAGATTTCACATATTTATATATACAACCTGGGCCCCAAAAAATACATTCTCTCTCTCTCTCTCAGCTATCTAAATGACCTGGAACGGATAGTTCAGCCTGGCTATGTGCCCACTGAGCAGGATGTGCTGCGTTCTCGAGTAAAGACCACTGGTATCATTGAGACCACATTCTCCCACCATGACCTCCATTTCAGGTGAGCTGACATCAATAATCAAACTCAAAGCACTGAATCATGACTCTGCTTGTGCAATGAAACAGTCCCCCAAGAAAACATCAGTTCTTTTAGAAAAAGCCTTTTTTTCTTAAATATATGAAGCCCCTAACTTTTCTGAGCTCAGTACACTCATGCTTACTCACACTAGTCACATACCTCCTTCTTCCTCCTGCAGGATGTTTGATGTGGGTGGCCAGCGCTCCGAGAGGAAGAAGTGGATCCACTGCTTCGAAGGTGTGACCTGCATCATCTTCATTGCTGCTCTCAGTGCTTACGACATGGTGCTGGTGGAGGATGATGAAGTGGTGAGCGCCCCTGCCTGCTCTATACTGACTAGAGCTTTTACATAGACAATAACAACCTTTTTGTTGAGAATCTATAGCCAAATAGTTTCAAGCAGCCTGTGGAATTTATCTTTGAAATATGTGATATATGGGATTAGTTGCCAATGAAGTATGATAATAACTCTTACACACTTACCTCTGATAAACATCAGTTCCCTTTTGTCTGTCTCTCCTCCCAAAGAACCGAATGCATGAGTCCCTCCACTTGTTCAACAGTATCTGCAACCACCGTTACTTCGCCGCCACCTCCCTTATTCTCTTCCTCAACAAGAAAGATGTCTTCGTAGAGAAGATTAAGAAGGCCCATCTCAGCATGTGCTTCCCTGACTATGATGGTGAGACATTTTGGATGGCTCCCATCTAACTACATACACTGCACTAGAACACAAACCTTCGCAGACAACACAACAGACAATATGATTGCAGATCATCATGCAATGTTTATATAATATCGTATAATGGATATACACCTTATAACGTGTTTTTACATTATGAGTGATTTCTGTACAGTGTGTGACATGGCCTACTTTGTACACATTTTGAATGGCACTCAAAACTCAAGATTCATTTCAAGATAGTGAACTTGATGTCTACCTACAGGTCCCAATACCTATGAGGATGCTGGTAACTACATCAAGCTCCAGTTCCTTGATCTCAACCTGCGGAAGGACATCAAGGAGGTCTACTCCCATCTGACCTGTGCCACTGACACAGAGAACGTCAAGTTTGTGTTCGATGCCGTCACCGACATTATCATCAAAGAGAACCTCAAGGATTGTGGTCTCTTCTAAAGAGGGACACACCTTTGGCAGGCAGGGGAGAGGCAGGTAAAACCCTATCTTCCTATCTCCCCAAGAGACTAAAGTCATGTAGAACCAACATATGCTGAAAAAAATCACTGCAATACCACCATTGTATGAAGTTTCCATAACGGAGAGTACGTTAAAACCAACTGCTCTTATTTTTCTGTTAGGTGATTCTACGGATCCCTACGGAGGTCAGAAGACACCATCTCACTGTTAGACCCCCACAACAGACGCACACACACATCCACACAAACAGAAACATGACACAAAACACCAAAACAAACAAAGAACTATGGTTTCCATCAAGGTGTATAACCGTAAGGCTTTATTTGCACCATGAGATGGAGAGGTAATGTCAGAAGACGCATTACTGGTCACATGTTGTATTTACAGAGAGCAATGCTGCTAGTTCCTTATAGACTGTGGAATGGAAACTGGTGTATCTGTAGAATATTCTTTCAGGAGTGTACGTCTATGTATGTGATAGGTGTTTTTTTTCAGATTTTTTCATCAATTCATTTAAATGTTTGACTGGGCCTGATTAATCCAGGAAATCACTTAGTTACATATGGCCAAATGACCAACAACACCTGCACATGCACTTCAGTTTGTAATCTGATGGAGGAACTGTGAAGTGTATTTAAGTTAAATATATATATATATATATCTCCCCTTCATTGACACATTACAGAATGCTGCATCCGCGTCATGCAGAGGAACAGTAGTTTAGCTGGACAGAAAACGCAAAATCAAGCTCTTTGCACAGAACCTCAACCATGAATAGAGATCCAAGCTGCTGCTTTTTAATTATATTTTCTGTGTAACCTTTTGTAACATACCAATGAATCATGGAAGCCATGGGGCACCATCTGGTGAGGAGGAATGAAGTCTGCGTTAAGAGGCTAGTTTGAGCTACAGCGTCTCTCATCTCTGAGATGCAGAAGTCAACCACCAGCACTGCGTTACGCAGAGACGTTCTGTACCTGGAAATTGTCTAATAAAGCTACTGTAGGCACCCCCAGTCTATTTTTCATGTGTAATTTGTTTTATTGGACCAAGAAAACATCATTTAGCTATGTCAGCTTTGTACTTATTAATCTCCACTTGACAAAATATCACTAAGTCCTCACACATACATACAGTTTGGTACACTATAACTACTGCAACAACACAGTACAAATGCTTTAGCACAACAATAAATCAGTTTATTGCAATACTTCTGGACGTATTGTTAATATGCCCTTGCATGTACATTTGTTATCCAAAGCATGCATATTAAAATGATGGTACACATGAGGATTCCTGAAACATTTGTTTTACACAGTAAAAGATGCTCAAACACACCAGATTAGTGAAAGGGAACATGAATACTCAAACATCGGTTTGCTGTTCATTAAGCCTGCGATCAAAATGTTGAATTGAGACAAAACAAGAAAAAGACATGATCAACAAATCATTATCCAAAGACATCCTCAAGTACTTATACAAAAATACATCCCTGAGTTTCCTCTCTCTCTGATGTGCAAAATCAGTTTGCAAACAGCCAAAAAGGCAGGATTTTTTCAGACACAGCTTATTGACAGCCTTTGCACCTGAGGGCTGCCAGACCACAAATACACCAGTATGAACCTCTCACCTAATTGGAACAGCCCAAAAAAAGGGGGGGACTAGTCATCCATGAGTTCATATTACGACATCTGGAGAGGAAGCCCAGTCATTCGGAGCTGTGTGAATAGTTGGCAAGAGGCATTCTGCATTTTACACAGCATGTGAGCAGGGGTTCAACCATTATTTTTTTGCAATGTGAGAAGAATTATGCAGGGCCAGCAGACTCTGTATGATCTAAGGTAAAGACTAAATCGGTTAAAAAGGAAAATAAACCCCTCACCAAAAACTCACAAACGTCCTTTAAAATTTCCCACCGTTGGGCTGACAATCATTTAGCCATTTTTATTCGAAGATTAGTCATTAATTAGTTCCAATAGTCAACGCACACTGAGAGATACTATTTCTAACAATAACTCCACTTCTTTTGCAGCCCTCTGATTTAAGACAGATATTTGTTTTGAGAGAAAAAAAAAACCTCATGGACCACTGATTCACTGACAGGCAAAACTTCACAGAATGCCAGTGGGAAGAACTGCAACTATATGCTGTGCTACCAAAAAGATATTGAAAATTAGCATGGTCATCATTTGAGGGAAGAAAAAAGGTCAGTTTTATTATTATGCCTTTTCAAGGCTTTATTTCAAGTCACTGAGCCTTGTTCAGGGTCCCAGCATGTGGGTATGCCCACCAGCGGTCTACTCTACAGTCTACACACTGTCCAGCACACTGAGGAGAATTCTAGAGAGGACACTAGAGAAAGGCACCATCTACTAGGTCAGGTCCATCAGATTGAAAGAATAACAAAATATTCACACACACAATTACATTCAATTGCAATTCATACATGCTTCTTGTCAATGCAGAATGATACCACCAAATATGTCATGCGTCGTATGTCAATGAGGTGGTTGTGCAGTTCACCATTACTGGTAATGACTGCTATGGAGGCACTGTGCTGTGTTTTGGCTATATGACATACAGCCCTTTACCATCAGAGAATACTAGAATGCATAGAATGAATGCAGTTCAAGGACCTTCCTTTGGGAGAGCTGCCTGTCCCAAAGACCCCTCTATGCAAGCAAAACTCAGAGCAACAAAACAGTGACCCGACACTACACACCTCAACAAGAACGCCCCAACTCCTGTTGTGATGTGTGTTGAGAACAGAATCAAAGAAACCCTCCCAAGACACAAAAATCTCTTAACAGTGAGCACTGTATTTGGAATGACAACTGAGGTCTGGTATAGCAAGACCATTTGTAGAACGCTCATAACAAACCCTTAATATTTGCATGCCTCCCCACACATTCAGAGGAGTACGGTGACCACCCAGATTAATGGTATTGTGGCATGGGCAAAGAGTACTGCCTGTGACTTCGCTCACTGACTGCAATCAGTGTGGATACCCTTCTTCCAGCAATCACTGTTAAACGGGTTAAAACTAAATATGTTAATGACTTATTTCCCTTGTGCTTCCTGAGTGATAGAGGAATACCTAACAACCACTGTATGCACCTCAAAATCAAGTTAATCCCTAAAATATACATCACATGAGTGGCTATATGTCCTCTAATGGCTATATAATTAGGATGATGAATGAGGCGTTGGCTACATACTGCATGCAACTGAAGAGTCTTGAACAGCATACTAAAGCAGTTGGAATAACATTAAGGCTGGAATTACTGTCAGGCATTCTTATGCCAAATACTATTAGGCCCCAAAAATTTGGCAAACAAAAGTCCTCACATGAAGTTTTTTCTCTCCATGTTTTGTCCGAGTTTAGGCACGCTGTCCATGACGGTTACAACACAAACTCTTAGCACTGTAAAACGCAGCTCTTGGAAGGAACTGGTCCTGTGTTTCATAACGTGGCACTGTGTAGTTCTGTGCAAAATGTTTGCTCTGCATTGCATTACACAACATGATCGCCTTGCTCTAACTTCAAATGATCCTGTGTGATCTTATCTCTGGGAGACTCCAAACCAGTTCTTCCAGAAGAAATACCCTTTAGAGCAGGCTTGGCATAACAAGCTATTGAGTCCCACGTTGAGAATGTCCTGTTGTAGAGTGTCTAACAGAAGGCAAGTAAAAGAAAAATCATCACCGACAGAAAAACAAAATTCTTAGATAAATGCAGATTGTTATAAAATATATTAGTTTCTTGTACAAAAAGGGTGAGGTGAAAAGAAGTCAAGAGGTATAAAAAAAACGAGTTTTGTGACGAGAAAGGAGTTCTCCTGAAGAGTCAAAGGCAGCTGCAGCAGAGATGAGGGTTGGGTGGGGCCTTAGGACAGGCCAACCATGTGGTCTATCTGCCTCATGTAGACACTTTTAAGAGGCAGGCCAAAGCGCCTCTCCTCTGGGATCCGCTCACACTGCTGGCACACACACAACAGGTCACTCACTCACACATAATCATTTAATTTGCCCAGTAACACCACTGTTATAAAGTCATGCTAACAACAAAGCCTTGTTTGCCAAGTGAGAGTCGCACCTCCAGCCTGAGCCTTTCCAAAACCTTGTGCATTATAACCTCAACCTTAACATATCACAGGAGATGCCTTTTTACATTTAGAGGAGGTCATGAAGGCTGCAGGTGGAAGATGCAAGTGAACCAAAATGTGAAACGGCTCCCGTGGTAACTACTCAAATCAATGGACATGATATTATAAGTACCGTTTTCTACCAGTTAGCATGCTGTTCTACCAGCTGAATGACTGAATAAAGCTATTCCCTCAGCCATTAAGGGGGTTTACATTGCTGCTGAGCTTGGGTTTCTGGGGTGTAATAGTGTAAGACCACTGAAACCACATTGACCCCTGCATTGTTCACATCGGCAATGCAGACTTGAGACCAGAATGTATCCACCATGGAGCCGGGGACTCACATTGCTGGTGTTGGCGGGGTGATGATGGGGAGGCTCATCACAAGGCCCGTCACAGGACTGCAGGTGGCTCCAGGTGTGCTCACGGAAGCGTGGCTGAATGGGCACCACGTGGCCCTCGGTGGTGAAGATGTGGCGGCTCTCGGAGTCGTGCAGCGGGTTGTCCTCGTCAAAGAGCTGAACCACAGGGGCCACAGAACCAAAAACGAATTCACAGCCTGACACATCCACATGTGTACCCGTCATTCATTCATTTATTTATAACCCCGACAGATCCACATGTACACCTCATTCATTCATTCAGTCATTCACAGCCTGACATCCACATGTACACCTCATTCATTCATTCATTCATTCACAGCCTTACATCCACATGTACACCTCAGTCATTCATTCATTCACAGCCTGACATCCACATGTACACCTCAGTCATTCATTCAAAGCATGACACATACACATGTACACCTCAGTCCTTCATTAATTTATAACCTGACATATCCACATTAAGCCTCAGTCATTCATCTAATCGTTCATTCATTTAAAGCCTGACACATCCACATGTACATCCATATGTACACCTCCGTCAGACAGCCTGACACATCCACAAGTCATACCTGTCATTCATTACATATGGAAACCATGCATCACTCTTTCATACCTGCACACAACCTGTGAGTCATGCTTGCTCTTTTCACAGCCACACATATTCCAATGCATTCATTCTACATGCTCACAGGTCCTTGACAGATAGGCAAGAAGCTGGAATGGCCATAGATGAGGCTGAGCACTGACCAGGTAAAGGTATTTGCAGGTCTCACTGAGGAAGAAGCTCTCCATGCGGTCCTCTTTGGATTTGTCGACCACGTGGTGCAGAGTGGCATAGCCACACCTGTTTGGAGGCGACAGAAGCACATTTCAGCATTGGTCGAGCACACACACTTGGCATACTTTACACACATCAGTCAGCTGATGACCAAAATTAACACCTTGATTAAACAAATGCTGAACAGACACACAAAACATATTTGCATCTTTGTGAGACTTATTCCTGCAAAGCTTTGTGCTATCAACAAAGCTGAACAAGATATTCTGAACGTTACTAGACATTC
The DNA here is from genome assembly GCF_963457725.1 of Sprattus sprattus. Classification (NCBI taxonomy): domain Eukaryota; kingdom Metazoa; phylum Chordata; class Actinopteri; order Clupeiformes; family Clupeidae; genus Sprattus; species Sprattus sprattus. Next base: position 17,283,746 of record NC_137908.1, on the reverse strand, counting down.
TAATCAGAGTAATTTCTTCTTTTGAGTAAGATGCTTATTCTGACAACAATGTCCAACCATGTCAGAAAAAGCATGCAAGCATTTTGCATACATAAAGAAGCAAGATTATGGAGAACAAAGCATCTTCTTCTCAAAAATATTACTTACTTGACTTTGGTATTCTTTTCAAGGCTTTGGAGGATATCCATTCCTACATGCAGGTAAAAGGGGTTCTTTGTTGCCTGCATGAGGAAGAGAATGTTTATTTTTCTGATCAGTGAAAGCTATATATAGCTATGTACAACTTGGGCTCATCTGCATGAATGCTAAAAGATATTTTTCCTTTCTCAAAGTAAATGATTGCCTCTGGACAAACCAGGTAATAGCAGTTTAGCATGACAGAAACCCTACACCTGCGTTAAACAGGTTTAACTTGAGGAAGTCCCATGCTGATATGCAATTATAGAATAAGAGGCTCTAGTCTGACATCACAGCTCTGAAATGTTATTATACCTGTGGGAGAGGGGAGTGCTGATTTTTTTAGGGGAAGAGAACGGCTGTGGAGGCTTACCTGATAGAGCAGGTAGGTGGACTCCACCAGCTCGGGCCGGAGTGGGTAGAAGAGCACATCAGGGGTTTGCAACTGCCAGTTGTAGCGCTCAGGCAGTGCTCCGAAGCGCTTCCAGATGGCATAATAGAAAGCATGCAAGCAGATGGCATTTTCCACATCACCACTCAACACCTGCAAAGAGTAGAGTTAACATTTTAAAAACTGAGAGCCAAAGAACAAGACTGGGTTTAAAGAGAAGGAAAACATATAATGTTCTTTTGACATTCAATTTTTTCATTTGTTGGCTACATCTTCAGTTATTGTACCAAAACTAGAGCTAGATTATTTCTGTGCTTCTTATTGAAATCTAATCTCTAGAGGTGAACTGTAAAAGTGAGAAGGGTTGAAAAAGAGAGGTGAAAAGACAGGAGTTAGATGACAAAGAGGAATAAGGTAAGGAGGTCGGGCTGCGGCAGGTGGTGCCCACCTGAAGGCCTGGGAAGAAGGCCTGTAGGGAGTCGATCCAGGTGTTCATGATCTGGCCGCTGAACATATTCACATTGACGTAGAGTGGAGGGTCGCCCTCACCCTCGTTACACGCCTCCCTCCTGCAGAGATGCACATGTGTTATCACGGAGCGTGACTCGACACGTCATGTCGTGTCTCTCATCAAGCGCATGACTAGTAATGTCCTTCACAATTGCATCCGTCATCCTCAGCCATAGCTAAGCTTGACATTGCACAGTGACATAGACTGTGAATTGTTTGACGCCTCTCTTTCCTGTTAATTGCTTTAATGCTTCCAGAATAAGGCCAAAGGGGATTTAGCTACCACATACTCACAGTCAATGTACTTCTTACATGCAGGTACATTAGAGAATAGACTTAAGTCCCACCTCCCAGTGATTATTTCCCAGTTTGTCTCAAAGACTCACCCCCTCCTGAGATGAATCTGAATGCTCTCATAGGCTGCACTGAACATGCGGTAGTCCTCCTTCTCTCCAAAAAGGATGTAAGACTTGAGCAGGTACTCGTAGAAGGAGTCCATCCCTGCACCCAGCCCACTCTGCTTGCTCACCCATTGGCCTGTCTGGATGTTCACCACATTTCCTTAGGGAGGGAGGAAGGGGGGGGTAATATGAACAGGCAGGTGAGTGACACGAAGAACCGTGAACAAATAGATATGGGAAAAGAACATACTGAATGCATAGACACTGAATAGTACTGAATGCATAGACACAACCAAAGCACCTTGCACCTTGAATGAATGAGTCGATGGGTGAAGAAGCAACTGTTGAAGTAAACATGCTCCATCTAAGCAGTGGTGAGTGGCTTCAAAATTACACATAAGATAGCTTCTGATCAAATATCCACCAGCACTGAATGAAATGTCATACATAAAAAAAAAAAACGTATTGTTTTTGTTGTGTGCTGCATTCAAACAGCTCTGTGGATAATGTTAAAATTATATAAAATAACATTTTCACATGCAGAAAGAGACTCAAATGTGGTGTGAAAGCTCAACCCCACAGTTTCACTTCTCTTTACATTATTACCACAGGGATGCATCTCAGAGAGTTAACTTTGTATTTAAACAAGCCTAAACCTAGATTGTGGCCTTACCCAGCAGGCCAGTTTCATTGCTCCTCAGGCTCCAGAGCGCACGCACAGCCCGCCTTGCCACCCACTCAAAGGTGGAGTCTCCGATCAGGCGGCTAAGGATGCCAAACTCCACCAGCAGAGACCCTGCTCCTGCAGTGCACGTCTCATTGATACTGTCGGGAGGAACGCCCTTCATCAGGTTCACCTGCAGCCACAATGCCATAAACCCACCATTTTAAAATCGATCCACCACACCTATCAACCTTCTTGACATACAGGACATTTTGTTTAGCTTGTTTAGCTTAGAAAACAGAGTACTTCTATGGATAAGAAAAGGAATATTGTAAAGATATTTATCATTTTGAACACACACACACACACACACACACACTGTAGAAATAAGCTGATCACAGTTGATACAAATTGTATCTGGTCTGTGCTGCAGGTGCTTACCCTGGGATAGGGGATGCCTGTGTCAGTGTTTTCGAAGGCTGGAAGCAGTCGGACAGCCAGGTCATGGGCCATATGCAGGAGCTCGTTGTCATAGTCCTCCAGGCTCACGTCTCCAAAGGGTTGGTGTTGGTCTGTCAAGAGAATGTGAGCTGAGATCAGACTCCCAAGAATCCTACAGAGGGGGGCAGAAGGTAGAATGAGACAGGGGGACATGAGAAAAGCCCGGGGAATGATCCTAATGTTAATTACTGTACAGCTAAACAAACAGGGATGAATGCTTGTTGCACATCACTGGTCTCTGAAGCCCTCAGCCATCTGATATCGGAAATGGAATTGTCTTTCAGAGTGGAACCAGAGACAGTCAAAACTGTGGTTTACAGATTACAGTTCATTCCTTCTTCTAACATGCAGTGAACCTAAACCATTATGGCCAGCAAACTGTCATTAAAATAAAGCCTACACAAACGTCTCCAGTAAGTCACCTGAATATTGCAGGAGAAAAAGACAAGCTTGAAAATAAAGCTACAGATTATAGATGTAGATATATATAGATTAGATGAGAAATAATGTTCAACCTTATGTTGGCCTCAAACACTTGCACAGTTGAGTCTTTGTCGAAGGACACAGTGTCAATCACCAGTTTGACAGCTTTGTGGAACTCGGACACATTTCCAAGAATCTAGGAGGAAAGACAAGATCCAGACAAGTTCCAGTTGCTCTAGAGTCTAAACTATATTGAACGGATTGGTCTGAATTGGGTGTTACTTGTCCACAATAATATTACAATAATAAGAAAACAATCACCTACCAGCAATGTATCCAGTGTATCAATAAGGGTCAAAGAGTAGTTGCCCAAAACATCGTTGATATTGATGTTGGACCTTAAAGAAACAGACACATTCTGTGCTCATTAGATGGAAATGTTATATGGTGATGATTGTAGTATTTAGCAGACGCCTTTGTGCTATACATGTTATTTAATGTCTTTAGCAGTATATTATAAGAAAATGTGTTTGGACCATTTTAGAAAACCGATTTATCTTGCTGGCTATCCCTGACTAGGAATCTAACGTCAATGCTGCCATTGTAGCTACTGAAGGTGGCTAGCTAACCACTTCTACGGTACTGGTCACGTTAGATGTCAATAAAGAAACTGAAACATTTCATGATACTTCATTCACTATGAATCTCCAGCTAACTGGCCAGCTAACCAGACAGATAATTAGCTGCCCATTATCATTAGCCAGACAGCTAATCCGCATTAGGCTAACCGTGCGCCGATACAGTTTCGAGAAGGCAGGAACACGTACGGGTTAAGAACATCAGGTCCCCTTCCTTGGCAGTCAATCGGGTTAAGTTCATCCTCTGGGAAAGCATATTTCATGTAATTGTCATATCCAAAGTAGAACATGTCTTTCGCTAAAAGTCTCATTTCGGTCTTGAGAGTGTCCGGGAAGGAACTATACTTCCTATCATATTCGTCTCTGCCATCTTCAAAGAAACTAAGATAAGATTTTTGGGGAGAATTTTCTCCAACCTTCGGGCAGGTCTTTCCTGGATCAATTTGACTGCTATAACGTTTTCTGGGACCATGTATTTGTCCTCGGAGATGCTGTGTCGCCATCCTTCAGAAGTTCGATTTTGTGCAAATTAAAATTGAAATTGATTGGGAAGTTGAAACCCCAGCTAGGTCCCAACCCAAACGCGAGCCATAAAACACAACTGAGAGCCAGTCTTAAGAAAAGTAAACCAAGCAC
>NC_137908.1:17224157-17279205 GCF_963457725.1 Sprattus sprattus | reverse complement strand
GTTATCTCGTTTTAATTAACACAAGTCTGTTGAAAATTAGGGCGTATTAGGGTCTTTTAAAACGGAGCCAAGTATTACCGAGGAAAAATCCTTTCCTTAACTAGGAAACTCGGATATTCTGAGATGAAGCACTCCTAGTCCTAAATGACCGAGAAAACTTCAGAATAGCTGCAAAATGCCACACGGAGACCTACATATGCACGGCTAATGAAAGGCACTTGGGTTATGTTTCTTTCTCAATTTACGACTTTAATCTCGGACATTCTGAGTTACTTCTTGGAATATTAGGCCCCTTCCACAGCTCCGTATTTATTCTTTGAAAATGGCCCTAATATCTCGTTGTACGAGATGTAGCTATAGTACAAATACAGGTCCGGAGGTGTTGTTGACAACTCAATAAAAATCGCATGATGTGCTACATGGATATGTTCAACTTGGACAAAACCATAACAAAGAAGAAGCACACACAATTAATGAAACATCTTTCATACACTACAATCTGTTTTTTTACTGTTTTATTTACAAAAGTGCATTGATAATGGTGGGGTTCCAAATACTTGGCTATTTAATGAACTGAACTTACTTTACACAGAAGTTAAAGCGGATTCATTTTTGCATTTTGATAATGACAACGGTACAATGAGCTACATTTAAAAGCATGCCTTTTTATTTCTTAAACAGACAAGATGTCCTTCTCTCCGTGATAACCTTAGTCCAGGTAGGCACACCTGGTACATAGTTGTAGCAGAAGAGGTGAGGGATTTTGCACAAGGCACTTTTAATCTGCCTCTATCCAAGCTCACACCTCACAAATATCACTATCAAAGGCAGCCCTCAGCTGAACCTTTAATACATTCACACATCTGTTCTTTCAAATTACACTCGCGTATGTTCACCTTAAATAAAAACTTAATAGTCCAACAGTTGGGCTGTTTCATTTACTTCATTGCTCTAACGTCATTATTATTATTATTTTTGTATCATTTTGCTTTCTTATGGGAAAACACACCATTTTGGCAAAAAAAGGCAATACCCATAAACAGACTACACACAACATGACAAGAGGCATCCAAGTCCACTTCACCACCCCCTGGTCTGCACACAGCCCCATCCCCTAAGGATCCAGAGAACTTGGGCGAGTGGTTCATCCAGCCTGCCACTGGGTCATGAAGGGGAGGGTCACAACCTTTCGGTACATTGAAGGACAAAGGGGTAGACGGTTGGGGCCACTTTTGGCTTCAACTTTGGACTACCAACTGGCTTCCTGAAATGGACTATCTGAACTAGCACATGGCTAACATTCTCTTGGTGTCTTGACTTGAGGGGCATACTCCACAGGTTTGTGGGTGCACATACAAAACAGTTGAGGGACGAAGATCACGGCGAGACGGAACTGGGCGAGAGCCTGGGAGATGGGGCAGTGGGATGAGTGTGTGCAGGATGGAAAACTGTACGTCAGAGTGAGCAGGAAGTGGCATGAGAAGAACATGGCAGCAGAAACAGCTGAGATGCAGTTTGTTTGTTTTTCTCAGGTTTTCCTCAGCTCCTTCGTGATTTCGAATGCTGGATCAGCCACTGCAGTGTGATATCTGTGAAGTGAAGATAGGTCACCATCAGTGGGAGACTGCTGGTACATGCTGTTCTTAAGTGATGAAGCAATCACTGTGCAATCACTGTTCAAAAAGTATGTTTGGCATGAGTGGCTTGACTTGAGAAAATGATAAACAAGTGACTGTCAAAGGTCTTACCTATATTGTCTTTCTCTTTGCAGGAAATTGAGTAGCAGCAAATCTCCCTGTCCTGTATGGCTGCCAAATTCCTAAGGAGATAAACAAAATAGAATGAGGTGTACTCACAAATGTGATTGAAACCCTCCTGATCCAACACGACAGTCAGTTAGAATTCACCACAAGAGTAACAGTGAACACTGCTAATTCCTGAACCACTAGATGGCAGTGTTTTTTTTTCTGGCAAGAGAACTTAAGGCCAATGACACTGACGGAACTTTCTGTGACGTACATGGTTGCTTGGAGCAAACTTTTTCCACGCGACCAGAAACAAGACAAGGATGGTTTAACTGAAACAACTAAAACACAATGACAGACAAACACACACCATCCCCAAGTGTGGAACTCATGTAAATCACACGGTGCGGCAACCACTGGAAAGATCAATCACAAAAACACTTTTTACCTCCAGTGCAAGAAAAGAGGTATGTCAAAAATGATTAATGAACAGGTAATGTACTCTAAGGGTCATTCTACTCCCTTCCTTTGACTGAAAGTTACAGCACACTCCAGCCACTGAGGATATGGTTAACACACACCATTTTACCCTTTAAAACAATCAGATTTTAAAGCTACACTAAGAGCAACATTTTGTCACTTTTTGAGTTGTGATATATAGACAACTAGTTTTGGCATCTTTGTCAAATTTATTTTCATGGTATAAAGTCATGTAAAGGACAGATAAGCAAATGTTGCTCTAGGATATGCACTATGGAGTTTTGTGCTTCAGGCCAGAAAACCATAAGAAAATGAAAGAAAATCTTTACCAGAACATTTCTAGCTTTATCACCAAAAGATAATAGTTAACATGGTAGCAAGCTATCACTGGTGTGAACTGGGCTCTTTTTTAGGTAGTTGGCCCACTAGCTTCAGGCCAAAACCTCTTACTGCTGCTTTTACCCACATTTTAAAGTTATAGGGTATTAAGGTATAAAGTGTAAGATTTACAGGGATCTATTAGCAGAAGTGGAATATAGTATTAATAATTGTTTCTTTGTGTATAATCATCAGTAACTACGAATCATTGCGTTTTCGTGAGCTTAAAATAAGCCCTTCATATCTACATGGGGTCAGGTCACCTTCCACAGAGGCTGCCATGTTTCAGTAGCTACGTTTCTATGCTGAAGTGGCGCCAGTTTGAGACGGAGAAGAAAGAGGAATCAGTGGTTGCTGGTGCTGGCTAACCATTTTCTGTTGTGAGAAGTCTGAGAACCCAATGTTTGACAAACAAATGGAGAACCATCCTTATTTAGCCGAAGCCGCAAGGGCGCGTGAATCCTCATCGTTAAATAAGCAAAAACATGAAATAAACAAAAATTGAGACAGGCGGCAGCAGAAATCAGCTGCTGAACATTATTGCCAATACAAGTATACCGTTACACAAAAAAGCTGTGGAGCTCGTGTCAGCCAACAACTAACAAAGCCAAACTTCACAATTAACAGTCCATGGAAGCTATGACATATAGTTTTAAAGACTTAATAGCTATATCTCTCTCCAAAGAAACCTCATCACTTGATACAGTTTGGCTTCTCAATGCAATTGTAGATGAGGACATCATTTTAGAAGTAGCTACTGGTACTTCTACTACACGCTTGGGAAGAAAGGGGTAGGGGAGGAGAATTCAGCTTGTTGCAATCTGCAACCTCACCGCTAGATGCCACTGAATCCTATACACTGCATCTTTAAACAACACCAACTAGCATTGGACAAATCTGATAGTCTACATTATTCATGGGTATTATTGAAGACATTTTGATCTAGACCGCAATCAGTTACTAGCAGTAACCAGTTATACAAGCAAAGAAAAATAACAGAGTTAGTCATTTGACACTAAATGAGTCATTTCCCCCCCAAAAAAGACATTAGCAACATTCAGAACCCGACATCCCTTTCCTATCACTTCACCCTTTAAGACAGACCATGCAAAACAGTTCACCTGCAAGTTAAAAGGTGGAGTATGCTTTTTCCCAAATTGACTGCGCTTACTTCCAACCACTTCCTTTCACAATTGAAAATTCTAGCTGCTTACGTGCACTGTTAACAGTAACTTCTGGTGTAAACCCACAGAAGAGAGCTTCTGTTTGAATAACACAGGTTGACTTTCTGAACTGAGACTAAAGCCAGAATACAGACAAGCTAAATGTATGTGAACTTCTAATTGTTCTTGTAATCCACAGACCTACTGGTACAGAAAGCTTTTACCTTTGGACCATATACATTAAGTTCATGCTCGGACAACAGTTCAAGACTATTTGGTCTGTTCTGCACTGATCATTTGATCTTACTTACATCTTCTCAATGAGCTCTTTCTCATCCAGTGCAGTGGTCAGATCTCTCTTATTGCCAAGCACCAATACCTGCAAACACGGCATTAAGAGAGATTTTGTGAGAGGACAGTCAAACAAGTCCCAAGGTAAACAGGGACAGTATCTCAAGCACACATTATGTTTACAAATTACAGAAAACTGTAGTTCGAGTCATGGGCTTGCATACAGGTATTCCTTGTAACTGAGGCTTGTCTAGAAGATTGTGAAGCTCATTCCTGGACGCCTCCACCTTCTCTCGGTCTGCAGCATCCACCATGTACCTGAGGGCAAGAGTATGAGCCTTAACGTCACTAGTCTGTTTTACTTAGCCATCAACAGCATTTAACACAAACAAATGAAACAAGTCCCATCTCCACTACAGTTAATCATACCATATATGCCACTTTTTACACAGGTCTGATGGGACGCAGGTGACCAATGATGCCTAGTGAGACAAGTCATCTACTTACACTATTGCATTGACACCTCTGCAGTACCTCTCCCACATGCTTCGGAACCGTGGCTGCCCTCCTATATCCCAGATCTGATCACAACATCAAAACATAAGCTTGTGGTGTTTTGCAGGATAAGATGTACTATTTCACTTCAAAACATAAGCTTGTGGTCTTTTGCAGGATAAGAATCTATTTCAATTCAAAACCGTTTGTTGAATGCTGAAGTATATGAGGTATACTTGGTTGGAACAAACAAATCATTGCATAACAGACAGATCTAAGCAAGAACTGCTAATATTACAACAGCTGTAAGATAATGGGGCATTAATTCATTCATTACCATTTTTTTTAGCAAATGACTGCTTGAAGCTACTTGGGATATGGCGAACCATATCAGTGCTGTACCGAGTGTTGCTGAGGTTACCATACCTTAATTGTTACGTTTCCTTTTGTGACCTTCCTCATGTTGAAACCAACAGTAGGTATCATGTCTTCACTGAACTGACCCGACTAGAATACAAGAAGAAGAAAAAACATCAGCTGCATGGTTACTGGCTGTCAAAAGACAATGTTCAATCCCAATATGACCTTGCCTCTTTTTTGAGTGGTTTCTGCGTGATTGTTCCATTTTCCGAGAATTTGCTCTGACCAACAACCTAATTCTGAGTTGATACAGTTTCAGTATGCAGGATATACCGACCTTCACAAAATAATTTAACTTGACTACAGGGCAAAATATCTTGTTAAAAAGTAAATGTGAACATCTTCTGTGGTAGTGCCTAAGCGCATCACATTTTTCTGGTCACTGGTAATAATGTAATATTTCTCCTCCCTCATCATAATAATCCAGTTGCCTTGTTAAAGTGATTAAAATAATTAATGCGAAAATGAACTACGTGCATGCAGCCACAAAAAGATTTCATACAGAGAGAAACAGTTCAATTACATTCAAACAAGATAAGCATGAGGCTGAAAGTTTCATTGCTTAAGTCACTCTGTCTTTCCTGAAGAACACTGAAGGAGATACAGCATCATTGATAAGAGCCACTAAGAGCTGGTCAGATGCAGCTTATGAAAGGTCATGGGGGTGTGCTTCCTTTTGTTCAACTCAATAAGGAGCCAAGTGAGTGTGTAAGTGAGCAAGCCTTTGTCTGGCTATAGGCACATGACTGATGCATCACCTGACTAAACCAAGCTGCTGAGTGGAAATGAGTGCTTTGAGTCTTGTGACACTGGCTCAGTGGAGGTCCAGGCTAAATTGGTGCCATAACACATGATTTTCTGCATCCCTTGCGTAAAATATTGTCCTCCAGGAGAGGTGGGAGTTGGGGTTCCCTCTTGTTTAAGTTGTGGGTGCCCCCTAATTGTGTCCGATGGCACATGTAGCTTGTGCCAACACATTCTACAACAATATCACATCCAGTCATATCTGCACAGACTCATCTAAAAATTCATGATCTTATATACACTGACCTTATCAAAGGCACATGTTACCAAAAAAAAAAAACAGCCTGCTTGTTTCTGAGTGAAATTGAGACAGACAGATTGGGACAGACAGATTGCCTAACTTCTGCCACTGCAGTGCTGAAACAACTTGGAGTAATCTGTTTCAGGAGACCAAATCAATGGTTGTGCTTGACACACATATTGACAAAGTTTACTTTCTGCTACAGGTGATCAATTCGAAACAGTGCAGACTTTGGATTCTTGTATTTCCTCACCAAAATTCACAAACACAGACTAATCACAAAGCTTTCCCCTGTGTGTAACTCGCAACACCTGTTTTAAGCTGCAGTTACTTATAGGACAGGGCATAAACAGGGAGAAGCCAAATGTTACCAATTCACTTTGCATCTGTTTGTAATTCCATTTGTGCTGATAAACCTCAATAGGTCTGATTCTGCATTTACAGGACTTAACTGAAGGTTGATTGGGATATACAGAGTGCCAAAGCTCACTGGTTGCAGTGTAGGCTTTGTGATGGTCAGCAGTCTATACATTGAGAGCCCACTTCAGTTTCCCATCTTAAAATAGCTGATTTGCAGTTACAGGCAATTAGGTGACATCAGAAAGTCTGAAGAGCTGACCATCAGATATCACAGAACAGTGCTCACTTAAATAGGATAACAGGAACTCCACCTGTGGGTGTTCACAAACACACTTTTTGAAGCAGCCACGTATAGCCATCTAGCACTCACATCTAGGGATGCAAATTATCGATTAATTCATTAATCATGAGTTGATAATCTTATCGATCGACTTTCGATTAATTGATAAGCGGCGTTTTTCACCTGAGTTTCAGTGCTTCAATAGGGCCTTTACAAATATCAGCTAAATAGTTGAGTTATTATATTACATTACATTACGATAATTATATTCTATTCTATTCTATTATACATTCCTCAAGTAATTATGTATTAGGAAAAGAAAGCAGAAAAGTTTTTTTATGGTATAACAAAATGCATTCTTTAATTTAAAACAAAGAAATAAATTATGGACTGGCTCAGTTCTTGCATTTGAAACAGACATAAAAAAAAAAAGAAGAAATTAAATAGAGAGCCAAACAGAATATTATTGAGCCTATAGATTATGAAGAAACTGCATCTAGGATATTACAAGCTAAATAGCCAACACAACTCTCTGAAGTTTAACTCGCGCTCACGGTAGTGAGGGATAGAGTAGTTACATTCTTAATGGCAACCCATCAGGCAAAGGTAAGCTAGCCCGCTAACGAGCTAGGTATATAATATCATTAAGCCTGAGTGAGCTAGTCCGCTATCAAGCTAAATAGCCAACTCAACTCTTACTTACTTACTTACTAACTCTCATGAGCCAAACTCGCGGGCACACGTTAGCGCGGGAGTAAACAGAGATATTCATATTCATAGCAAGGTGAGCTAGCCCGCTAACGAGCTAGGTAGCTAACTCTATGAAGTTTCAGTGAGCTAGCCCGCTAACAAACTAATAGCTAACCTGAGTTAAGACTAGCCTTAACTCGCGGCAGTAAGCGAGAGAAGGTATAATACAGTGTAGCTGTGATTTTAGGTTGACCAGGTGAACTGGTGGCGTCATGCAGGACAGCAGCATGCACAGTGTTCAAATGATAACTGAGTGAGCTAGTGGAACTATTGTATTTCAATACCGCATTACACAGAGAACATTTGACTTCTTTGCCTGAATTAACAATGTTGAAGTGGTCCCACACCGCACTTCTTTTCGCTCGCTTCATTTTGTTTTCAACCGGTCTCTCGCGCTAGCGCCCTCTAGCGATTAATCGTGATTAATACATTTTGATCGACCAACCTCTTAATCGACAATTAATCTAAAGTCGATTAATCATTTGCATCCCTACTCACATCACTTAACAAGCTGACCATATTTATGCTTGACAATTTTCTCTCCTGATTTTGTAAGAGAGGCGGAGAGTTTACTAAGAAAATAGAACTAGTTGCCTCCTCAAATAAGAGAAGTTGCTGAAATTGTTTCTTTGTCATGTGCATGCATGAGCAGTATTCCCTCACTGAATGACCCTCCCTAGTCTGCATGTGTGTCGTCCACACAAGAAACCAGCTGTGTGTGCAGACCACCTGCTTTGTGTCCTTGAACAGCATCTTCACTATCTTGGCTTGGCAAAAGGTTGTACAATCTATGGAATATGGCTAATTGACAGTCAACATTATACACTGCACTGAAGGGTTTACGTAGGGTATTTTTTAAATAATAACGTGAATAAGTACACAATTAACCCCTTAACCTCTATTACCTTTTATTGATAATAAATACCCTTTTTGATGGGTGTTCTAGCTCTTGTTGTACTATATCGAGGTCAGGTGAGTCAACCCCCCGGCTAAAAGACACGGTTTACAGCTGTCAATGAGAACATGTTTTATGGTGATGCCTGTTCGATCGTGTTAATACTTCTAAGGAGTCCATCACGATTAAGAATAATGCATGATATTCCGCCATTATGTTCCAGTCTTTAATGTACGAAATGTGCTATATAAATACATTTGCCTTGCCTTGCCTTGAGTATTTAAGGCAATATTAGCGTAAATGACATTAACTTGTCGAAACACTGTCAGGCTTCTCGTTCTTGTTGTGGGTAGTTGAGAAAGACTTAGCTAACGTCAATTACACCATCAACGCTGCAATGCAATGGCAACTCTAACATAAAAGCGAGCTAAATTGTTAGTCTCCAGTCTGACAGGTTTGTTTTCCATGTGCTTATGAGTATGAAAACAGTTTCAAGTTTCAGATCAAACGATGACGCAAGGAGACGCCCGATTCTTTGTAATAGTGTGATACACTATGTTAGCTGTTGCTTTTAGCGGGAGTTAATCATACGGTTTACGTTAACACGTTGAAAAGTAAGGAACAGAAATAAATAACGTTACAAAATTTCACTTGACACTTTTCCCAATTTCTTTGACTAGCATTACGTGAGTTGCCTAGCATGACGTTGTGATGCTGGATGACAGTTAGCTAGCCTAGCTATCAAGCTGGGGAAACGTTAACACATTTCCCCAGCATACTAATAGAAGTAAACTTCGTACCATTATAAAGTTATATTAAGTAAGTTTACTAACAATACTTCCTAATGAAATATATTATGGATGGTGTCTGTTCTAATCTGATTGCGTTACAAATATGCAAAAATAGTGAGGCCATCATAATAGTTAACATTAGCTAAGCACCTTAGCTAGCTACATTAGCTAGGTAAATTAACGTTACTTGATAATTCAAGTTACACTGCTAGCTATTTCGTGATGTCAACATAGCTTGAGCACAGTGCATCCAAATCTGCCTATACGGTGTGCTGTACATGTGTTAGTGTTATCCCACTGCAGTATCTTAGATCAACTAAAATGAAGTACCGGTCATGTACACGTAGCTTAATCTGTTGCTTGACAGCTAAGTCAGCTGCCAGTAGCTAGCCTATGAAAGCTAAATTAGCTATCGCTAACATTAGTATAGGGCCCTACGTCAACAAACTCTTAAACAGAATTAACCCAATTTATGCTGGGATCTTATTGCGAAATTCGAGATAAAATAGAATTTCACCACTGTCCTGGCTGAAGGAATAAGTGGACTTCCGTTAGATGATCACGTCAAGTTAATTATAATTTACTGAGCTACATTACGCCGATGTTAGCTATTTATCTGGAAAAGGTGGCTAGCTAACATTAGCTCACAGCTAACCCAACAGGTCGAGATTAAACTCACAGCAATCACATTGACGAATGTAGTTTTCCCCGAATACTGTAGTCCGACTAAAGTCAACTCCATCTCTTCCTTCCAGAAAAGGGACTTAAACCAGTCCAAAAGACGATTAATTAGAGCCAACATCCTGAAATATTGGCAGCTGACTACCCTAAACGGAGACTGCCAACAGATTCCTCCAGTAGCGCAATGTGCAGTAAAAGGAACTGTCTCTTGTCATATGACTCACGATATGTTTTTATGGCGTGCTCCTTTGCGTCGACGTACGATCATAGCAACCGGTGTCTACTGGGCAGGATGCGCTATTGCTATCCATGGTTCTGCTCATCACATCATGGGCAACTTGAACACATGAAGGATCAATTTAGACAACATACTTTTTCCCAAAATGTACCCTATAGCCATTCGTTTCTCCATCTTAGTATGGACTGCAATGTCAACGTTATGACATTTTTCTGGTTTGTTTGATTAGATCAAGTAGCCTAGAACGCATAAGGTAAGTAAGTGCAAGATAGTTCATAATACCAGAAGTTAACATGCTAAATGGGCAAACCACCTACTTTAGATACTAACTACCCCTTTGTGTTGTGGACTTTTTAATGTTGTCATCAGTGCAGAGATTAGTCATTGTTACGCCAGTGTGCACGTGGGAACAGCGCAATCGGTCTCTCCTAGGAGTAGACTACTGCTGTCTCTGCGTCCGGTCATCACCATGCACAACACGAGCACACGAAGGACCAATTTAGGCAACACACTTCTTTTCAAAATATTCTCTATAGCCACCAGTTTTACCATCTTAGTATGGGCTGCACTGTCATATTTATTGACTATTTTTGCGATGTATTTTATCAGATCAAGTAGAACGCACGAGGTAAGTAGGCCTACAAGAGAAGACGTGCTACATTGTCAAACCACCTACGTTAGACACTAAAACTAGCCCCGTGTGTTGTGGTCTTTTCAATGCTGTCATCAGTGCAGAGATGAATCATCAGCAGTGTACAGCAGACACGAGATCCCTTAGGGACACAATGGTACATCTGCAGCTTAGCCTGGTCCACTCAGTCATACGGTGATTTGGCATTTCACATAAATAATATTTAAATTACAATAGGAGCTCAGGTGGTAGTTTCACATGAAATAAATGAGAATAGGTTGATGATATAAAACTGTACATCAGCTGTTTAGACTGTACAAAGTCCTGCCTGTTTTCTGTATATGCCTTCCCATGACTGCAGTGAACTTAATATGGAGAACCATGGTTGGGAAAGATTGCATCTTTAAAGGTAATGTAATGTAAATGTGTCTTAAAGGTGGGGTCCCAAGGAGGATTCAAAGTTTTTGGGTAAAAGAACACAGAAATGCTAAACTTGTTGCCTTCACCTTTCCTCAGACAGTGAACTCTTGTAATGTCTGGCCCTGCAAGACTATTCATAAGTATAAGCTGGTTCACCATTAGAACACTATAGTGACTATAGTTTTGTATGAATAATTCATTTAAAAGGTGTTATTATAACAGCCATTTTTCAGCTCTGCAACAGCAACAAGCAAAACAGTTCACATCAAAACAACAACAACAAAAATACACTTCATTTTTCAGCAATATACTGGAAATTGCCATCATTAGCAAAGCAAACAAATACATATCAAGATTATCTCATGAATGGCCATAAGTAGCCTACAGTAGGTACAGTGCTGTAAGATTAGAATGAGCGATGTACAAATCCACAAAGCAGTCCTTCCAGAATCTTGAGAGGGCTTGTTGTAATTGTTGCGGGAAAAAAGTGAATGAATTTGCAATGAATTTCTCGAAAATTGAGGTTTAAAATAGTGGCAATTTTTAGTTAAATCAAATGATGCAGAAATTCCATGATTTTGCTTTTGTTTGCAGAGATATTGCTGTAATAAAAGAAAATAGCAACTTGCAATTGCAGGAAATTCTTGAATTTGCGTGAATGTGTGAAAATGCAAGATCGCAAACTCTTTGAGGAAAAGATTAGATTAGATTCAACTTCATTGTCATTGCACAGAGTACAAGAACAGAGGCAACGAAATGCAGTTAACATCTAACCAGAAGTGCAAAAAGCAGAAGAGTGCAGAGTATGTGCATATGTATAGTGGTAATATAAAAATAGATAAATGATATATACAGTATGATATAAGATATAAGTGGTATGAAAGGTAATAATGCCAGCTCTAATGTACTTATCTATCATAAAAAGAATCAAAAGGCATTTTAAGGGTAAGTGGATATGAGATATGAAAATGTATAAATGTTTACTGCTTGAAGTCTTTTTATCACAGGTGTGTCAGAGTAGGAAATAGTTATTATCATACCACGTAAAATGCTGGCACCTGTTGGTTTTCTGACAGACACTCATATAGGCAGACAAATCCAGTTGCTGAACTATACAGCTTCAGGCATGATAATGTTATTTTTTAGAGGAGCCTCCAGCGAGATTTTGGTTCCCCTCTCTTCAACTGACAAGGGCAGGTGGCCTGCTTCTGCAGCCAACCTAGGCTTGTATCTTGAGGTGTATTTAGCTGTAAAGAATAGAATGTTGTCATTTTATGAAGCATTGGAGAAAAAAAAGTATGATTGACATTCACCAAGACAATATACATTTTTAAAATTTGTATAGATGCTTGTATCACTCACCAGACCAAGCCGTCCTTGATTTATTCCTCCAAGCACAGATAGCCAACAGCATGAGCAAACATGTAAGGCCGATAAATATTGACCCAAATATAAATACATCCTGACTAGTGGTGAGGCCTTTTATACCACACTTTGCATTGTGAGTTCTGTTGCCAGGAAATACCTCATCCAAACCCATGCTGTGACACCTGATCACCACATGTGAAAAGTGGACAAGATTGTGGTTAATGACATAGAGGCACCCGGAAATTTAGAGTAGCATATTGACATTCAGATTCAAATTGACATGAGGCAGCTCAAATAATGCAATGCTGCATTTGCTTACTTTATGAAGGGTTTGCAAGTGCCATTCACAGTGTCAGAGTATGTACTATTTGTACACGTCTGGCAAGAATATAAGAAGTTGTAATTTCCTGTAAAATAATAATAAAAAATGCATTAGTTTTGACTTTGGAGTTGTTAAAAGAAAGATACTGTAATTGCTTTGGTACGTGATACAGGATTGGTACTGGATAGTACATTGAAATGTGTGGTTTGAAATAAATTGGGGCTGTCAAGCGTTAAAAAACAATCTAATGCATTTCATGGTGTGTGATTGATTAATCTATTTTAGTTATAATCCTCTCAAACACAACTTGCAGCATCCATCTTCACCCAACCAGGAAGGACATCATAAGCGGCCCAAAATTCTCTCCAGCTGATCTTCTAAGTCTCGACATCATGCAAGTTCATCCATTGCCCCTGCTTTGTTTGGGAAGCCACTGCTGCTTGTTTAGTTTCCTCTTCTTGCTCGCGAACAAGGCTAGATACCATCTGACTCCTCTCCAGCAGTGTACCCTTACCCCATGCTTTCCAACTGGCACCTAGCCCAAACCCTGATCTTCCATCCGGTAACTGACCAATGATACCGATGCTGTAATGTGCCTTGTGCATGTTGAATCTCTTCTTGTGGATTCCACTTCCCGGTTTTTTTATCGTTGTGGTAGTGTGACTACTGGATCCTTAGACTTAGACAAAGTCATCCCCTAGCTGGTCTTGGCACATTTGCACTCATCCACCGAGCTGGTCATTAGTTACTCCGAATTGCCAGTTGCCTTATACGTGACTCTCAAGTTTCTCTATCTCCGAAATAGCATCTTCATACACAGTCAAAGACCACCTTACACATGGCAAAAGCCTAAACTGCAAGCACCACAATGTTAGGTCTTATCAGTAGCACTGATACAATTAATGTTTTATGCTCTGAAACCTGACCTTTGTCACTCATTGTGGAATTCTACCACCTGTGTAAACACTTCACAGGTATTTCTATAATAGAAGGAATCACCTTACCTTCAATATAAAACCTCTCTTCCACCAGTTTTCCCTCACTGACAGATAACCTATTTGGTAGAAGTTTAATTTTTTCCCTTGCCCATTTTAGATTGCATTCAAGTATACAACTAACGGGCTACATGGAGTAGTTTTTGTCATTGTCGTCATCATGTCATCCATGTCCACCAACAACCCATTTCGATGCTTGTATAATTACCTCCATTGCCATGGTGAAAGCCAACAGTGAAATGGCACATCCAGCCATGATAACAATCTTCAAGTGAAGCCAGGATGTGGTTCAGTTACTTGTGTTTAAATACCACACTGAGGCCTCTGCCTTTTTTCATTGCTGCCTGAATCTTATGCTAAATCATGCTATTATGTTCCAAATATCCAGAAAAAATGGGATTCCTGCTTATAGGATTAAGCTGACTTTAAATTACGCTGTGATGGACTATGCAGGCCTTGGGCTTACCTTAAAAAGAACATAATATAGTGTATAGACAGTCTGCTAGGTCATAGCCACAGAAAGGCTGCAGTGTATAGAGCTTCACCTAGACTTTGCCTAAAATGAATCAGATTTACTTACTTAACACATGTTTAAATTGTCAATTGTCATTATTTTGTCAGATGTCTGATCATAAAGTAACAGCATCATTCACCAGCATCTGGTCCAACATACTGTAAATGTAGGGTGTATAAATTATAACTATTCAATTCCAATAAACTCAAAACAAAGACACACTTGCCTGCTTTCTCTTGTTTGGACATAGATTAAACACTCAGTCCCCTGTATTTTTATGTGTGTACTTCATGGCAAAAGCCTTTTTTTATTACAAGTGTATTAATTATTTTTATTACAAGGGTTGAGGCCTCACCTCTCTTTATGAGTTGTGTTCCTTTCCCACAGTGTGGGAGCTTCACGCACGTCTCACAGTCTAGGCTGGTGCAATCAAAGCCAGGTCGGCAAGCGCATTCTCCGTTAGAGGTTGACGTGCATTTTTTTGTGACCTCTGTGCAATGGAAGAGTGCATGCATCAGCTCTCAATTTTCAGCATGGGTCCCCATGTCAGCCAAATAGTTAATGAATGCATTCAAAAATACTTTGTATAACAAATTGTAACCCCCACTTTATCTGTGTTAAAGTTTGATAACAGTAGCTGATAGACATGTTTATCCTTGAGACAGTCTTCTCTGAGACTAAGGAAAATGTCTTGTGGAGGTAGGCAAGGTCCACTTTGATTGAAAAGTTTCAGAAAGCCAGTTTGTGAGCCATGAGATACATACCATGTTCACAAGTTCGACACTTATGGCAGTAGCCAAATTCTAAGAAATGGTTTGGCGGACGACAGGGCTGACACTCTCCCGTGTTACTTACAGCATGCTGACCTGTGAAAAGAAGGACAATGCCATAGTTTGAGTTTTTCCTAGCACAATTGTTACAGTAGACTACCTCCCAAGTGGAACCTGTACATTATACATGATGACTTTTAAGGGTTAAAATACTATATCATGCAGTCATAAACCCTTAAAAATATATATGGTGACAGTAAATGCTTTCGTAAAAAGAAATCACAAGTGTCATGTTTTACCTTCTGGGCATTTCACAGACAGTCCTCCAATACAATCAAGTATCAAAGTCCACACAAATATCCAGATACACAGAGTAAGTTTGACCTGTAATTTGGCACAGTCCATTTTATCTCACTGCGCACAATTGAGTTCAGTCTAGAACTTCGTTACTGCTCCTCCTGCCTGTTTTGGTTTTAAAGCATGTTCCATTATGACGTTGCATGTGGTCAGCATCATACTCACTTCCTCACACACTCGCAGACACACACAAACACAGACACACACACATGCCCACTTGCATCAGCAGCACTGAGAGAGATAGCGGTTCCTGACCTCACAGATTATTTGTTTCTAAAATACAGGAAAAAGCAAAGTGCACAACAAAGTATACACTGTTAGATACACTTATGGTATATGAAGATCTGACTCTGTAGGGTATACTACCAATATGAGAATTCATTAAAAAAAAAGTAAACACCAAATTTTACAGTTTACAAATACTAGTTATGCCATCTTGCACGAACATACACACATGATATATAAATATAATATAATATTGTAATCGAGGTACTAGTGGTACAGTATTTAGTGGCTGACCGTGGTTCAATTACCAGTCATTGCAGGATGCCCTTGAAAGTCGTTTTGTATAAAAGTGTCTGCTGGACCTTGCTAGCCTTAGACAGGGCAGGTTGTTGACCTTGGACATCTGGAAAAACTACAAATCTCTGTTTGACAGGGATGACTCCAATAAGGTTACAGCCTATGTTGAATCCTTTCATAAATAACATTGGCAGGGATTATTATGTCGAAAACCAGCGACACAACTTTCCAAAAACAGTTTACACGTGACATACAAGTATGTCCAAAGTTACATGATGCAATACCAATACCAATTTAACTATGCTCCCTAGGTGCAATGACTTATATACTGATTTTATCATGACTTTAATTTACCAGAATATATGTAGCCTAATCATTATCTCATCAGTGTCACATTTGTGATTAAGCTTTTAGTCTCAGACCAATGGTTATAGGTTGTCTTCTTTTAAAGTTTAATTTACAGAAAAGACTTTATCATTTCACGTTGACATTTGAGTTTGGCAGTGTCATTGACAGAACTGAAACTGAATCAGTAGGGGTCCTATACGTCTTCTGACAGACCACAGTTTTGTGACGTGTTTCAGTGTTTCACGTCAGATTGTTTGCAGGAGTGGTTCTTCCCACATGGCACGGGGGTGTTGACTGATGACATTTATCTCACCATTGTGACGAGTCTGTGGTCTCAACTTGACAAAAATGACGCTAACTATATGGGGGATTTGGTGAAGGACCGGCATCTTGTGCATTAAAGGTTTTGTGCTGTAAAATAATGGATTTCCCTCTGCATGGTTACCGCTGTTGGGGTTTTTGAGGGCGTTTATTTTAGATTAACTTGACATACTTGATCTATTGTTGATGCATGTGAGTAGCATGTGCGTCATCTCAGCTCAGTTTTTGCTAGAAAAGAGGAATTGAAATATCAATCCAGTCTTTTGAACTAGCAGAGAGCAGTGGGATGTTTTTGACAGGAGGGGATGCATTTTCACAATAAGTTGCGTAGGGTGTAAGAAAATGGTCTTATTCACAAGGTTAACTCAGCGGGAAAATGCAAATGGATGGTTAAGGTAGAAAAGTTTTGGCTGATTGTTTGATTTTGCGGTTGTATCTTTTTAGCTGTGTGATTTCAGCCTCTGTGGGCTGCTTTGGAGATCAAGCTGCTAGCTGCTTGAGTCATATTCAATATAATTTGATTAATTTCAGCATTCATTCGCAAAACCATTTTTAGATTCCAGACCCTAGTGATTGTAGTGTAGTGATTGTAGTGTGAATGGGTTGGTCAGGCCAGCATGTGCGTATAGGTGGTCATATCCCTGACTGGTTTGTAAGCCTCCCTGCTTGCACACGCCTTTTCAGTTATGTAGTTTCAGTTCCTATAGCATTTCAACTGGTTTTGTCCCAGGGACCACCATTCTGACTAGAAAATAATCTGAGGCCCACTGATGTGTTTTGATTCCCATTTTTTTTTTTTACAGTGCCGTACCCTTCTTTCATGTTTGTAACCGCCACCGCCACGCCCCCTCCCCCGCACACATATTCCGCCTATAGCACTTGTCAGTTTCTTCGCTGAATATGGGTCTACATCAGTATTTTTGCCAATGCGACTTGGCTATTCAGACTATTTAGATTGACATAAATATGTCTATGGGCCCAGGTATATTTATAAAAATAAAAAAAAAAGTGAATGTTGAACTGATCAACATAGGCTCATGTCGCAGACCCCCTGCAATGCTGTGGCGGACCACCAGGGGGCCGTGGACCTCTAGTTGAAAATCCCTGTTCTATAGGATTGAGGTCAGAGCTTTGATGATAGCCACTCCAATACATTGACTTTGTTGTCCACAACTTTGAAAGTATGCTTGGGGTAATTGTCAATTTGAATACCCATTTGCGCCCAAGCTGACCTTAAGCAGCTTAAATATTTGAACTTGGATCTAATTTGAAGTGACAATGCTGTTTTCTTAATTAAGGTAGGTAGTTTTAAGAACATCCTCACAGTCAAGAGAAGGGTATGTAGACGTATTCATGGGTTCCAAAGATAATAATAATAATAATAATTCATTTTATTTTTAAAGCACTTTTCATTCAAAGGAATCTCACCACACTCCGAAAAGCCTGCCACCATATTTGTGCCCGATTTGGGTGCTACTGCTTAAGTTAACCAGTGTGTTGTATTGTTCGCATTTTCCTGTCAAAGGGAGCTAAAAAATAAAACCGTTCAGAAACCTCCGTTTGCCTTTTGGCTCCACCATTACAAAGAGTGCTATGGACTCGCTTTAGCATCAGGAGAAAGCTGATTCGGAGGTGACATTAAGTCACTCGTACTGCCTCATCATTCCCTTTTTCTGCACTACCTGACCCGATTACGAGGGTTCTACTGTCCCTCTTATACTAATATTGAATATATATATCTGTAATTTCGATCTTAGTTTATTTAGCAAAGGATTTATAGCATTTATGTTTTCATTATAAAAGACATGAGGGGAGGATGCATTCAAATAATGTATATTAACCTAAATAAGAACTGTTTCTTTATTGCATTGTGTAGTATAACCCACTCATGTTATTATCCATTATAAATGGCCATTCGGTATATGGCCTAATGCTGAGAAACATGTATGTGTGTGTATATATATATAAATATATATATATATATATATGTGCGCTTAAGCTCGGTGACTTCACATGGTACCCATGAATCTGTTGTGCCCACTAGCCGCCCAGACTGTTGACTTGTGATTCTGAGTCCAGGGTATGAATCCCCCATTAAAAAAGAATCAAGAACAGATCTCACAGGATGTCAGCAAGATTGTCATCAGTGCCAGCTGTACTGTTCTAGTTGTTTGCCAGGGCTGCTCAGCACCATACAAACTCTATAATTCCTCCATTTGGTTCATTTGCAGCCAATAAGTCATTTTGGAGTTTGAATAATAATTAATTTAGGAAAAGATAATGTATCAAGCCTTTATGACAACTGAGAACAAACAAGGTAAAGTAGCACAGATTTGCATTCACACGTCCCCAGAATGATGACTCAGTTCTGAAAGGCTTTTGGGTAAGGAAGAACTCTATGAAAGATTATGTAAACTGAGAAGAAGCTTAGATGGATTTTCAGAGTAAATGCACACACCACAACCAGGCTTCCTGTGAAACTGATGGCTTGTGCAAGCGTATGCATGTGAGGTAGGTTGTGGCGGTGTCTGAGAATTTTTTTTTTAAAAAAAATCATTTAGAGGAACACCTACAGAAATGTCACAGGGTGACGGTTTTTAAAAGCAACTTTCAGATGTAACCATTTTGTCTCAGAAAATAGATGCATGCATGCATGTAAAAAGAAACATGTTTTTTCTTTGAAGAGCAGAAAAGATTCTATGCAGCATTTTAGTTATTTGAAGAATACATGGAAATGTTCAAGCGCATACTTGAGCACACATTAAGTTCTACTAAAAATACTCTAATTAATCTAAAGTGTTTTCTGGTGAATTACATGTTGAAAATTTCACCATGACCATATTAGCAAGGAAAGTACAAGTGACTTAACATCTCAATGTGTATTAATACGGAGAAGGGCTGCATCACAGTTATTCATGCAGTGATGGCATACATGAGAAATGAACTGTGTCTTTTTTATTAAATCAATGTGGAGTATTTGAAAATTGTGTGCAAGGCATTTGAAAAACAAGCCGTTTCTCCATTAACCTTTTTTTTTTTCTCTGCCCAACCCATCACATGCATTATATTACGTGGCTGAGAGCTTAATGTTCTGCCAAGAGTGATGAGTTCAGCATTGGCCTGTAGAGGGAGACAATGTGTGGCATTTGAAGAACATACTGTATAACACAAGATTAGCCCAGTAATGAGTGAGACATCTTTAACAAATGTTGCTCATTTAGTCGTGTACAGTTGTACTGAATTACCACTACTATTACTGTGTTGTTTTTTTGTCTAAATTACAAACTGATTAATTGGTAGTTTTGTTTTCATTTTGTATACATTTTTAATTGAAGTTGACAATGTTGCAGCAAAAACAGCTGTTTACAGAAATCCAATAAATCATCTGACACAGGGCACTAGAGTACAGATCTCTCCAAAATAAAGGTAAAAAGCAAGAAGAACAACTTTAGAAGCAACCTTTTTAAATGCCTGAAATGCAGAGACAGCAATAGATACTACAGAATTGTCTCTCCAGTGAAAGAAACTTAGACACCCCGTCCATAGGGGAAATAGTGAGACAGAATGTACATGACAAAGTCAACAACAGAGTCTCTATTCCGATGCAGTTCTTTCTGTTTGGTCACAGTTCTTGTTCTCAGGTGTCGACATGGTTTCGCAGAACAGCAAGGTAGGAGAGAGAGAGTGCCGCCATGGTTGTTTCCTGAGGGAGGGGAAACTCCCCGTTATTAACCGAGAGTTGAGAATCTCTCTCTGCTTTTTGTCTCTCTCTCTCTCTGTCTCTCTCTATCTCTCTCTGCTACCTAAATGCTGCACCCACATTGAGTGGGGCCCAGCGAAGGCAGTGTTCTTTGTTTAGAGAACATGTTGTACCAAACTGCCTGACCTCATGTGTAGTGGCGTTCCACTGCACACACACAATGTGTTGTCATATGTGGAGTTAGTAACATGAAGGTTTTTCCCTATAGGCATTTACTAGAATTCACATTTACATAAATAGGTTGGGATTGACAAATAACAAAATGGATAGACCACAATTTAGTCATAAACATGAAGGAACGCTGACAAAATTCGACTATTACATATTTTAAGTGATAAGGCTCATCACAAGAGAGCCATACATCACTTCAATCATTTAAAAAAAATAGGATTTGAGTATTTATGAAAAATACTCAAGATTATACAAGCACAGGTAGGTAAAGTTAACTAATAACAACCTGTAATAAATCTCAGAAATGTGTTAAAAGCCCATGTGCTGGTATTCTTCCAGAAAATTGTTTTTAAAGTGATTATTGCATTTAAGTGTACAGTAAAAAAAACTGACTTAATCAAAAATGCAGTAGCAGATGCTATAGATCTACAGATCTTACGCTTCCCTAGATCATTGTGATCCCACATTGTGATCCCACTCTACGGACAATGTAATCTACATTGAAATTAATTAAATTATCAAAAGGATGCATGTCTAAAGTATACAAAACAGGTCACGCCCTCTGTAGTAGTTTGTTTGGTTTTCTGTCACTGTTTTGTTTCACAGGGGGACCACGGAGATAACACCACTCTTGTGGTCTCAGTTTCTACAGAGTGTTTTTGCTCACCAATTTCATTCATAACACCAATCCAAACAGAGTATGCAGCAGACAGTCAAGAACCAAATCACTCTCCTTATTTAGACATCATACATCATACATCATAAGGGCCAATGTGCTTCCATGATGCCTACACATCCTCAAATGTCTGCGATGAGTCGGTGGAGCTGACCAAGGAGGAGCTGCTCTTATACCCGCTCTCCTCCACCGGCTTCCTGCACACAGTGTCTGAAATGACCAGGGAGACGAGAGTGACGTGAGACATAGGGATAGAAAGAGGAAGGCCCCAGACACTCAATGACCTTTAGAGACCGCAAGACCAATGGAACATTGTTTGATGTATTCATCTGCATGGCTAAACCTCTCCCCATTTTCAAATGTATAGTAATATTTTGACAGTTGAGTTTCCAGTAAAGGATGCTTGCAGCCTCGTGGGCAGCAGTGAAGTGAAGGGTAACACAAGCAAAACATGGCAAAAGATGGAACAGAAGAACCATGCAACTGAACAGCACATACTCCTCAAGCATGCACTATACTCATACCTGCTCGGACGATCTGTTTCTTAAATCGGTTGAGACACAGACCAGCAGCCAACTTGACAATCAATGTAAAACAGAGGATCAGGAGGAAAAACGAAGTGATGAGGAGTGCAACCATCCCTGCAAATAAAGATTTTTTTTTTTTTGAATCCATGTTGCATAAGTGGGAATTGCAAATGCACTGGCAACAGAGAAGCAGTTCAAGTTACCATTATAATAGTGTGAAGCCGGTGCTGGGGTAGCTTTTGACTGGGTGGTGACCCAAGAAGGAGGAGTAGAAGAGTTGACTATGTGAATGAGCAATCGATTTATTGAAGCAGCTGTTGCCAAGGTGATGGCCGAGGTAGTCTTCTTCAGTGTGGGACTTGAGGATGAGGCAGTGACCGGAGGTGTCCGCCCCGAACTCACTTCTGTGGCAGTGTAACAAGTGACATCATAGGTAGCACTGCCTGGGACCTTAACACCATTCAGCCCACAACTGATGGGAAAGTGATGGGAAAAGCCGTATCAGATGACTGTTTGGTCTTCCAAAATGAAATAGAATAACAGATAGAAAGAAAACCTACTCTTTCTGTTTTTGACAGGTTGACTTTGCATCAGCTACATTGTTGAAGAAGCCATCTTCACATTTCACACATTTCCCTGTAATAAATAATAGGACATTTGTATATTACATTTGGAAAAGTTGTGACCAGGTGCTCAACGGTAAAGGGAGAATGTTTGACAAAATTCACAAAAATGTAAGTGCAATGTTTCCAACCTTCAGGTCAAAACATACAAAAAACACAGAGTGTGGAGATTCATCTATCCCAGATGAAACATCTATCTCTCACCTGTAGAATCAACCCCCGAGCCTTTGACACAATTACATGCAGTTCGATGACCACGGCGAGGAGTAAATCCTTCACGGCAGATGCATACAACATTACTTTCCTTTGTGCAAGGAGACGTTTCTGTGGTTCCTGAGATCACACATAAAAGGAAAGTAAAAAGATTGTGTGAGGAGGACAAAAAGAAGAAGAGCGTGGAATGGCAGAGATTGCAGTGAACGTCGAATGCTTTCTGAAGAAATGACAAGGATAAGTTGGGTATACCGTAAAACCCACAACTGCTCTACCATTATTCAAAATATGATCATCATCAAATTTAATACTAAAAACTTGGCATTTCGAGTACAATGGCTAAATTAGATAAAAATAAAATGCAATGCTAACACACTGACAAATAATGAGTGATTTACAGATATTTGCAAAGATTACGGATAGTGGACTTACCTTCTCCACATTGATCACAAATTTTACAGAGTGATGATGAACTAAAATTAGGATTGTATTCACCGTCTGGACAGGGCTCACATCCAGATTTAGAGTTTTTGTAACCTGGAATAACAATAATTAACATTTAGCATTTCATTTTTGTAACAGTTCAATAGTTTATAATATATGTTCTGTAGAAAAGTATACGATTATATCAAGATTAATATATGTTAAAGACACAGAAAGAAACAATACGCTTTGGGAAGCTTGGGACACATCTTAGGAGAAAATGTAAATTGAAACACTACTGATACTTCACCTGGACCACAATCGGATGTAACGCGCTGTGTACTCATCACAAGTAGCCAGGAGAGCGCATGGATCAAGTGGAGACCCCTACAGAGCATCATTGCAGCGAACACTGAATCCAAGTCCACAAGACAACAGACCCTGGGGAGACCGGAGCGGAAGGCGTACCTGCCGTGATGCCGCGGTGACACTATTTCAGTTACATGCCTTCTATGACCTCTTTCCCCACCCACACCATTGAAGTGGAAAATATGATCTGGTTATAGCGGGTTTCTATGATATATTGTTTCACAGAAAATGTCAGACGGTATCACTTTATTGATCTATACCACGGCATAGAATGGAAATACAGACTAGTGTGGCCTTATCATTCACACCCTTTGTGTTAAAAAAAACAACAACAATACCATAGGGATACCATAGCTATTTATAAAATGTTTGCAAAACTGTAAAATTATGGAATTAAATAAATTAAGTAGATGAATCAATTATATTACCTGACATGCATTAATACATGTGCATGTGTCACATTTACAACACCTTTACATTTGTGTAGAAAATGTGCAACAAAACAACTAAAATAGGGCATCTTGCAGAACCCCTTCCTTAGTGGTGTGCCAGAGATTTCCTGTATTCTCACAAATCTTGCTGCTTAATCATGACTTCAAAGGTACTACTGATCTACAGTAAATAAGAAGAGGCAGCTGGTCTGAATGTGAGGTGCTACTGTTCAGTGACATTCAGTTACGTTTTAAAGTTAAGTTAAGCTTTAAAGTTCAAAATACTTTATTTGTCATTGTCACAAAAAAAACGAGACAGACGACGCTCAGACAATCAGCTTAAACCTTAAGCTTTTATTTTTGGGAACATATCCTCTTTTTGAATGTATAATATGTATGCATGATTCTTTACTGTCAGAATTGAGGTTTAGTGTCACTGCATAGTCTGGGAAGTCCCGCCCCACTTCTTCCGGCCAAATTGATTTTGCCTCTGCACTGGGTCTGGCCAACTTTGGATAGCCGTTCATTTCAAGATTTCCAGAATCCTTGGAGCCAATCACAAACTGGCTTTTGGCTACCTGGCGCGCCATTGACGGATTTAAACTTACCACGGCTACGTTACAAAATCTACTGCAAGCAGAGTTTTTAAACATTGGACATGGTGGCCGTCGAAGCACCGCAAAACTTCGATAAGGCAAGTTTTCTTTGAAAACAGAACAGAAACTTGCCCTGGAACAATTCATACAGAAAAAAATATGTGTTTGCTTTATTACCGATCGTTGTATCGTTGTATAGTATCGTTGGTCTGATTGGTTAAAGGCGTGTCCAATTACGTGAGTGAAGTGGATCGCTGATGAGTAGTTTGCCAGACTAACTGAGCAAATGAAATGCAG
Organism: Sprattus sprattus; assembly: GCF_963457725.1. Classification (NCBI taxonomy): domain Eukaryota; kingdom Metazoa; phylum Chordata; class Actinopteri; order Clupeiformes; family Clupeidae; genus Sprattus; species Sprattus sprattus. Next base: position 17,254,539 of record NC_137908.1, on the reverse strand, counting down.
TGAAGGGGCAGGGAATTCCCAGACAAGTCACTGCAGACAATCAGAAGAATACTAAACAAGGTTAGACTTTTGCTCAGACACTTTTCTGCAGTCCACCCTTGACAAAAAGCCCATAATTTGGACAGACCTGTGCTATATTCATAGTTTAAGTAAGTAAACTAAAATCACACAGTTAGGTCAGCTGTATGTCTGTTGGTCCCTGAGTGCTCCCCTTTATCTTAATTGGAAAACCCTCTTTCATTGATGTCCGGCAGATGCTCAGTGATTACAGCAGTCTGTTTCTTAATATGTTGAGATTATGCAGAAATGTCCATTTTAGGGCGCTTTTTTCTACTTCATGTAAATGGCCTCAAGGGTCTGAAAAAAACCTGATGGTCAAGTGAAGGATTTTCTCACCCGCTCTCTCTCTCAGTTCAATCAAGTTCAGATAGACTTGCTTTATTAACATTACCATAAGAAACGAACTGCCAAAACACACTTGGGGAACAAAACACATAGGTATCCTGGTTCTTAAGAAAACATTGAGTGGACTTGCATTTTGCCACAGGCAGTACTCCAAAACTCATGGAATAAGGCAGGAGTACCGGCCAGGTGGGAGAACCCTGCTCTGATGGCCTCCAGCTTATCATCAGAGGGAAGGTGCACTTCCTGTTTCTGAATGCTGAGAATTCCCTTTGCAATATGATGGAGGGTTCCTCTTCTAGAGCTTCAACCAAGGCATTGACAGTCTCCATCTCTAAAAACATCAAACGGCAGGAGCATTGTCATTCAACTGACAATGTGATATCAGTGTGGATAAAGGGGGAAACACTATTTAAACTGAACTTGAAGAAATATTTTGATAATAGCAGCATAACATTTCATCCTCTGAAATTCATTTTAAGACATTTATAAATAACATCTAGCATGTTTAATAAATGTGAATTACACTAGGGTGACATATTTCTTGCTGCTTTTCAGAAAGAAAATTGTCTTTCCATCCATAAACTCCTGTAAATCTTATGTTGTAATTTAGAATACATTTTGCATATTAATATTTATTTATTTCATTTTTTTACCTGGGTAACTTGTGAGAAGTTTGACATGATAATTATACTAGATCATTAAAGGAGTGTGCTCAAAGAATAATAACAGGGCACCCTAATAAAACAGCCCAGATAACAAAGTTAAGTCCCCTTAATGTAAGTTTACTTAGTGTACTTGCATGCACTCATGATTATACAGTATACTAAAAGTGTGCTATTTTCGAGTCCTCACGTACTTAGTATACTAATATGTCAGTAGTGCTAATAAAGATATACAACTTAGTGTACTTGACTCTACTATTTTGAGACACCAAATATACGTACATCTTTTTCACACTAGTTCTGTACTTTTAAAAACTGTGCTTTGTTTCAGCTTGGAGTATATTTAAATCCACTTCTTAGATAACTGTTAATACACTTATAATATATAGGATATATTTTTATAATTCAATCGGAATGTGTGGGTATGACATTCTAAATAAAGTATACATATATTGTAACTATGTATTTTCCACACATTTTCATTGAATCATAAATAAATAAATGCCCTATATATTACAAGATGATTAATAGTTATCTGAAAGGTGGATTCAAATATACTCTAAGTTGAAGCAAAGTAAAACATTTGAAAGTACAGAATTAGTGAAAAAATATGTACCTAGAGCCCTATTCTGGGAGAATTGGTATTTTTCTTCTACTGAGCTCCCCCTAAAGTTGCGGAGTGTAGCTCACTTTAACACCTCTGTCATAAATACAAGTCGTGCTGGGAGACCCCCTAATGGATAGTGTACACGTGTATTTGTTGACAAGCTGAAGGCAGAGACAACGGCAGGAAAGGAATAAAAGAATATCACAAGATTTTACACAAATATGACCGTTTTATGTGTGTATTTGTGTTATCTGTAGTTATCTATACTTAAACGGATGTGTCACTTTTTGGAAGTTAACTAGCAGTGGTGTGGTTGTATTAATTCAGGTCTAATGTACAAACCCTCTGGGTTTGAATCCGTGTCTCTGGAATTGTAGTCAAGAGACAACTAAATATCTGGCGACCTCTGGTGGTTAAAAAAAAAACAGTTCAACACGGTTTTTTTCTTCGAGAGCAGTGGTTATTGAGAGATTCCCAATAAATTGAGCTTGTTTGTCTGGAAGTGGATCGAGGCTATACTCATCCAATATGTCCCACATAAAGATACCAATTATGCCCCGTAATTAGCTTCCATACGGATATATATTCCGCAGAGCACATTACAAAGCACGCACGCATGTACAGCAGATCCACTACTACAGACTACTGTGCTGCCACTACTGTTTCTGCATTAAGTTTGCCTTTAATGAGAGTGGCAGTCAATACACAGTTTGATATCGTCGTTGAAAAGTGAAGACCAGCAAATTGACCAGTTTTAGCATGACACGTCTCCATTTATCAGCTTTCTGAAATGAAAATCAACAGGTAACGCAGCAGCAACACTGGCTGTAAAGAATCCCATTCATTTCACAAAGCTACCACCAGGGGGGGCTCGATTACTTTCCCTCTGTAATTGGCGAATCTGCTGATGATGAAAGAATCGTCCTTAACTGCGTTGTTGACAAGAGCTAGCTAACCAGCTGCCAATGCTGGCTATAGTGAAATATGTTACATTATCAGTTGTGTATGTTTGACAGCTTTTCGTTGCTAAAATATCGTATTTAAATTAGGTAAGAAAACGACTACTAGAATGGAGGACCCGTGGGATTTTGAGTTTTTATCTCGAATGGTTGAGGGCTTGGTGTCATTTCTGTCTGAATTTGTGGATGACTGGACGGCAAATGACATGAGAGTCGCTGTGTTCAAAATATTGTTTAGTTGGCTTGTTCTGAGCCTTATTGCTATCCATTTCGCTTGGAAGGTATATGGAAATACCGTCAACGACATGTATTATCGACAAGGTGAGAGTTTAAGAGCTATATTTCTAAATATGGACAACAACTTGATCTTTAACATTGGCTTAGCTGGCTAACAGAGAACTGCTAACGATAATGTCTGCCTATGTCTAAACTAACGTCAGATCTGATAAGCTAGTTAGCCAGCTACCTACCACGTTAAGATGACGTTAATAAGCTTAGTTTGCAACTTGAAGAAACAACGATCCCATTCATTGAATGCTAAACAGACGAATTAGAGTTCATGCTAGTCTTGCTCTCGATTGTCTTCCGTTTTTTTATATTGTTTGTGTGAAAATTACGTTACAAGCGACATCACTTCGTTTTTTAGACCTATGTTACGGTGTCGTAGAACGACCTAAACTCGAGTACTTCACGTAGAATTAACTTGCCTGTTAAATGATGGTGAAACGTCTCCATTTATCATCTTGTTTTTGTGCTCCCTAGGTACGGGTGGACAAAACGGAGGCACACCTGATACTGCACCTCACTTAAGTGGTTGGTAGGTGATCATGATAAATGAGTAAATGCCAGATAACTTTACATGGAACGTTCTAGTTATTTGATTATCAATCACGTTTGTTGTCAATCTCTTATCTTGTACCTGATGCCATTTAATTGCCATTGCCAGGCTGTGGGGTGACCATCTCGTTTGATGAACACTGAAGACTTAACGCTCGTCATCCTTCCTCTTTTTTCTGTTAGGGAGAGTGCATCGGGAGATGCTCTGAAGACTCATCGCGAGTAAGTGATGACCTGCAAGGCTTCTTGAACCGAAGCCCCAGAATCGGGATCTTGAGCCACTTTTCTTTGAAGAGGCTACGTGGTTTGCCTGCAGGAAGACTTTGGCAGCATTAACAGGATGCTGAGAAGTGAAAATGAAGTTGTATGTCCGTTCAAAACAAGGCTGGCAAAGTATATTGGGCTCTCTTATACTTAATTGAACATGTAGTTCCGAACATCAGTGGTTGAGAGTAAAGGCTGACCGATTCTCCAGCAGGGAAATCAGTGGACAGATTCTCCATGCCTGATCTTTCTTTGAAAACCACCTCGACAAGAATCCTATGGAAAGGGAAGTGGGTGCAGTAAACAAAAAGAAATGGAAGGAAATGCAACAGCCAATGAAACTGCCAAGTCGTGTGTATCCCTGTCATATCTGACATAGTGGCAATTAAATTGAAATGAAAGTGGCGCGTGGACTATTATACATGTATTATTTTGGCCATTGAACAACACTGCCTAAGCTATTTTAGTAAACACGAACCGACAAACTAAATGACCACTCCCTTCAACAACCTATTGTATTTAATTTTATTAGATCAGGAAGCATAGGAAGTCACAATGAGCATTCAGGTGGACGTTATGGTATGCTTGCCTTGGTGCTGTCTGCTGGAAAGACAATAAAAGCGTTCAGTCTGTCTGGAAGTGTGGGCTGGGAAATGATCTATAAAACCTGTGGAAAGTGTCCTATAAAGGGGTGCCTTTTAATATGCAGAAGCAGAATTTAGACTTTGTGGTCACATTGTGTTACAATGTTACTTCTCAGGGGTACATTGCTATAGTAGGACATGCAGTAATTCTGACCAGCTTTTCAGGACCACATAAACTAAACGGCTCTTGAAATGTGTCATTTTTTTACAAATCATATTAGTGTATTGAATTAAAACCATAAATGTATAAGGATAATTACAAAAACTAGTCAGTTTACTGACTTTGATTATTTTTACCTAAATCTAAGACCTCGTGACCATATATGGAAATATCAAATAAAATCATGGTCTACATTTTCGGATGCAAATGTGAGTGTGTCATTTTAAATTTAATCATGAAGCACATTAGCAGTTAGATCTTAAATTAGAAATGTGATTTTGGCTAAGGAATTCTAATGTAAACAAAAGCAAGTCTCAGCAGAACAGAGGACATACAAATAGTAGGTGTAGGAGTACTTTGTCAGGGGTTTGATTTTCAGGATTAATTAAAATGGCTAATCTTAATCAGAATCTCATTGAAATGTTTAATCTTAACTCAAGTTTACTGATTGAGTTTGACTGATCGACCAAATCTAGCAGTAAAAGAGCGGCCTGAAGAGTTACTCAGCTCTTCAGTGCACATGACATGATCATGGACAAGTCAAACTACACCTTCTTTTCAGCCTACAACTGTTATGTAATGTATGTGTGTCAGTGCGATTTTGTGTAGGTGGGTGGTGGGGGCAGCAGCATCACATGTACATCCATCACATTGGTGCCAGTCAGTCCTGGCGTGAGCAGTCGCTTGCCCTGCATTAGACGCGAAAAGAAGGTAAAGGAGTCGTTGTTGGCCAGGAAGCTGTCGGTCTGCAGGCCCTGCCCCTGTGCCTCCGCTGCCAGACCGCCATCTGTGACTGCACCTGCTGCCTCGGTGGGTCCATCCTGTCCATCGGTACCGCCACTGAGGAACACCGGCCCCTGGCCTCCACCAGCGCCCAGCCCTTCTCCCAGCTCCAGCCCTGTACGTAGGGCCAGCTCCTGGTTGCGGCCACCACGGCCCTTTCCTGTTAGCTGCACTGTGGGTTCTCCTCCGGCCAGGAGGCAGGTGGCACCCCAGGTCTCATCCCGGCTGTCCTCCAGGACCTTGAGCGTGCGCATGATGTCCCAGCTCTCCACACCCACCTCTGGACCCAGCTGGAGCACCTGGTCAGCCAGCTCAGGCAGCGGCACAGACTGGCCAGGAGTGACTGGGGTGCAAGCAAAGCGTGCCAGCAGGCCATAGAAGCGAGCTACGGACCGCACATCCCCACAGACTCCAGGTGAAAGCACCAACGGCCGCAGTCCCAGCTCCCGTGCGCGACGCCCTGCCCGCTCCAGCGCAATGCCATTAGAGCCAATAACTGCATTAAGGACACGGGTTTCATCAGCAGAGCCAGTGGCACCAAGCCTGGCTGTCTGGGAGCCGGCCTGCCTTAGGACCTCTGTCACGGACGCAGGGAGGGAGGAGGAGAGGCGGTATCGCTCTAGAATAGCCCACACCTGCTCAGGCCACATCTCACACTGCACCGTGGGACCACTGGCTATCAGGTCTATAGGGTCACCGATTACATCAGACAAAATCAGGGACACTAGCTGTGGAGAAAGGTTATGTTATGTAATACAAGTTGAAAACTTGACTTGGCATACAAACACAAGTTGAATGGATGTTGAAATTGAGACTGAAAAAGCACTAATCTAATATATCCCTTCAACATACTTTTAACCTGAAAATGTTCTTCAATCTTAATTATTCAATCTTTACTATTTTTAGACTCTTAAACAACAGGCACTTGCCTCTGACCCTTAAAGGAAGGGGAGGCCAATCGTGCTGAAGTGTTTGCTGTCTGGTGCTGCAGCAGTGAAAAGCTGTGTCTGTGCTATGCTGTGCTTTTACCTGTGCAGGCTGAGAACAGGCAGCGAGGCCTCCCCCCTTGAGCAGGGAGAGGGAACGTCTCACTGTGTTCAGTTCCTGGATGGTAGCTCCAGCAGCGGCCAGTTGCCGGGTCACATCCTGTTTCTCTTGTAGAGATATGGGAGGCACAGGAGCTGGCAGGAGAGCAGATCCACCACCTGCACACACAGCGTTCCAGGGTGAGCGCCCTCAATCTTATAGCCACACAAATGGTGACCTCAAAATATAACACCCTGCAAGTGTGGCAGTGTGCAAAACGTTTTGTGCTGTCCTGTGCATGTCAACAATAGGAATGGTGGTGTTAGGCTACCACTAATGGAGGAGAGCACATTAATAGGCATGGACGTCATTGTAATATTAACATTAAATGGGAGTTAATGTACGTCCTTTTATATTATTACTCATGATGACATTAATGATTTACCTAACCTTGGAATTACCTAACCATGCTGTAATATTCATATTCTACTCAACCCACGCTCAACTTACGCTTGTTACAGTAACAATTAGCTATCTTATCTCAAGAAGGTCTTGTTAAATAGCATTTAGTAAAATCGTCACGTATCAGCTACAGCTGATCTGAAGGCAGTAGGTTAGACCACCACACAACGCGAGTGTAATATCCTCAATAATCAAGCCAATCACCCGTTCTTTTTTTCCACTGAAACCAATTTTGTGGTAAAACACAGAGCAAAAACTGACGCGTCTCTATCCATCAAGCACACTTTTCTAATCAGAGGTAAAACACATGGTCTGCTTTCACAACAAACAAATGCATAATATCTTTCATCCTGGCATAGGTGGGTAGAGTGAGCAAAACCTTTACTGAAGTAAAAGTATTGTTACTTTATAAAAATATTGACTCAGGTAAAGGTAAAAGTAGGCTACCCATCAAAATAATGACTTGAGTAAAAGTAAAAATGTATCTCATAAGAGTATTAGCCTAGTGAGTACCTTCATATGATGATTAGGCATGTGTATTGTATTCAAATGCTGGGTTATGCCAATAATATAGAATTTAAAATGCTTCTTTAATTAACTCAACGTAACATAGCCATCTGCACATTCAAGTGAATCTCATTCTGAATAAACCGAATAAAAAAAGAATAAAATGCAAACATGATTATTATAATTAATATGTAAACAATAACACAAAAACAAGTCACACAAATGTTAACACCAACAACTAAAGCAAATAAAAGGCCTATACCTAGAGGCTATACAGATATTCTGTTCTTTTTTTTCAGTTGAAATTTTCAACATATAATGCACATCCTTAGATTATTTGCTTACTTCGATCTTTACAAAAAACTTTTTTTTTTAAAGAAATGTTGCCAACTTGATACTGTTTGATGATGTACTGATTAACGGTGTATTGTCACTTAAGATATTTCGGTTTAGGCCACATTTTGTCATATACTGTATATACAAAATGATAAATGGGAGGACTGTTGTGTATGGGTTGAACATAGGTGTGGAATGAAAATGATTTAGATGGATGGTGAGGTTGAGCATCCCCCAATGATCTTGCAGAGGGAAAGTGATGGGGCCCCAGACAGCCCCGGGCCAATTTAACCCCTGCCTGTACCTCTCCAGAAAATGTAATAGCTCATCTAAACATTGGAGACGTACCTGATATGAGCACCAGCAGAAGGTCACTGTCTGACAAAGAACTAGCCAGCTGCCGAATGCTCTCAGCAGCCCGCTGGGCATCTGCATCAGGCAGGTTGTGCTTGGCCCCCTCCATCACTGTGATTCGGCTCCCATTTGACAGCAGCATCTGTCTAGAGACGAGACAGGAACCTGAGGAACAGCTTCAAAACCATATCTATGAACGATCTCGTAAGTTTAGTTCAGCGCCCATATAAATGACTGCACCGAGAATATCAAAACCAATTATTCATTTGCGCTTTAAAAATGCATTTACCATTACTTCGTGGGTCACAGCTGTATAAAAATAACTAACACTCACTCTTTACCGTGCTGTTTCAGGGTCTCCTGAATGCCATACGGGACGCTAATCACCCCTCTGACCAGGTGTTCTCCCACAATTCGCTCTGCCTCTGCTGCCATGCCAAGCACAGCCTTTCCGAAACCCACAAGATGTATGTTGTGATGAAGCTTGAAGCTTTGACCGCCCACTTTCAGTTGGTTGCCACTTCGCTCCAGGCACTGCCTCACCACCCGGTCCGGCTGCACAGCCTCCACAGCGGCAGCAAAGACCTCCCGTGCTCGCTGTTCCAGTGACATGCTCCGGACAGCCAGCCGCAGAGGCTGTTGCACACTCACGCACCGAGACAAGGACAGCACCCGAGCCATTGACCAGTTAGGAGGCACTTGCAGAAGAAGGAGCTTTGCTGGTTATTACCCTTGTAAGAGAAAGAATGCGCACACTCATCACTAAATTTAAATCACAAAAGACTAGAGATACCTTTAGAAAAAAAAACATGTACTCTATTCTCATTTTCTCTCATTTTTGCTTTTCGGGGTTTACCTTTCATATAACCTCTAGGATTTGAACCAGATACAACTACATCACAATTAATATTTACACTGGGTAAAGTTAAGGTCTGAAGGTCATCCACCATACTATAAGGTCCATATACCTCTGAAATGTAATTGCCAGTCAAACTTTGAGGACAGACTTTGATTGACAGCCAACCAGTAAGTTAACTGCTAAATATATCCAAAGCTGAGACTATTTATCATACACTATAACCAAAGAATGTCATTCCACCAACTTACCTGGGCACCCTGGCTGAAAGTAAATCTGTTTCTCTCTGAAACGCTCTTTAAGTGATAACTGGCTGCAGCAGGCCCCGAAGCAGCAAATGCTGATTTGTGTGCTCTCTGAGTAATAATTGACTACTTGAAACCACAGGGCACATTAAACAGACAGAGGACACTGTCCTGCGTTCAGGATAGGCCAGGAAGAAGGTGTGTGGACTAGGCAGAGGTTAAAGAGAGCTGTTCGTTTGATCTCACTGTCTGGGCAAATGTAAGGTGGAAGTGTGGCCCTACAAAAATCTGACACTGACATACATTGATGCCAGTGAACATAATGGACAGGCAAGTGTAGATAGTATGCGCCATGACGTGTCACTCACCTTCATCGCGAAATATGTATTTACATAGTCGTGGCCAGATTGTCTCGTAAGTAACTGCAGTAGCCTACACGTTAACCAAGCTGACGAGCTGAGTGTACATTTAAAGAGCACTATTTCGACTCTGGCAACAGCCATCTACACTTGCTTCTTCAGTGCATTTGCGCTTTTGTACTGTACATCAACATTTTTGAAACGCCATTGCCCCCGTGTGGACGGGATGATAACATTTAATGGGTCCTTCAATTTAGATGGCTCTAAACTGCAAATTGATTATTATAAATAACAACGTCGGGTTTTTATAGTCGAGAGAGTATGTCACAGTGGCACAATTAAACAGTCGTAAAATAAAATGTATTATTTGCCTGTCCGTCACTTGTCCAGCGATGTAGTTTAAAGTAACGACAATAGTGCTGTGGTCCGAAATACCACACCTTCTCTCTACCTCACAGCTATATTTGCAGGGACTGACTCTCCTTACCCCTCTTCGGTGTCAGCCTCTCTATGATTAACATTTCCACATTTATAAAGCAATCGTCAGTGCGTTGAGTGCGTCAAGGGCATGTTTAGTTCAATCCTCGCTTCATGGCCCATCTTTTTTTGTCTTCAGAGAGTTGATATTCATTGTCATACAAGTTCCGATGGAATGATTGGCTCATAAGAGATGGGAATCCTTGCAGTCAGGTATGGTACAAGACAGACAGATAGATAGACTGATAGATAAATGGATGGATGGATTGGGAGGGGAGGCGTATCCTCTCTGGCTTACGATAAATACTGCACATAGTTATCATTCTGCAAAACACTCCTCATTGTCACACCATAAAAGGGACGCTGGTATAAAAGACTTACTTGGCCCTGAGAGTGTGCTGTGGCCAGAGGAACCGCACACTTCATAATCTGCACTGGCCATATGTTAAATAGGTCTTATTGGGACTATGGAGATGTGGGCTCTTTTTCTGCTCTAACTTGGCTTTTTTTATCCGCATACTTCACTGTCTGAGGTATTTTCAAGTGGATTATTAAAAAATAAATATGATGGCCAACGAGGATTCACTAGGAGACTTCAACTGTGTAAGTAGCTCTTCACCTGGAACTAGGGATGTCTTCATTGAGCAGCATTTCTGGGGGGGGGGGGGGGGGTACATTCACAGAATTAAGTCTAAAGAGACTCTCCATTGCTATCTGCTGCTCTCCTTCAGGGTAAAATCCAGACAGTCGGAAACATGTACCTGTTGACAGTGGATGTCAGTGAGTTTTCACCTGAGGAGATCATAGTCACCTCTTCAAATAACCTCATTGAGGTCAAAGCTGAGAAGGTAAGAGGGAACTGTCCATATGATTGGTCATTTAAAATGGTAGTTTTCTTTAAACACACCTCTGTGTTTCTCTCCCTTTTCTGCCTACCTTCTTCACACTCCTTTTCATTTAACAGGTCAGGGAAGATGGCACGGTCTTAAACAATTTCACCCACAAGTTCCAGCTGCCGTTAGATGTGGATCCCATCTCTATAACGTCAACTCTGGCAGATAATGGTGCCCTGATTGTCAAAGCGCGCAGGCACCCAACTGACAGCTAATCTGCTTCTAGATCCATCAAGACCTACTGATCCGTTTCCCATAGCCCTCAGCCTTTGTCTTGTTCTACATCCAAATGTTCATACATTTTGCTGGTATTTATATGCAATTTCCTTTGGTTCAATTCATATCTGAAACCCATTTAAGCAGTACTTCATGAAATCTGGACTAAACTTGGTTTGAATTGGCATGCACTTTAAAACTTTATTTGTAGTTGGGCACATCACACATGCTATAAACTTATTTTATGTCTGTGTAAACTGGAAATAACACAATCGTCCAGCAACCTAGTCATGGTATAGTCTTAACCAATGTACACTTATTCATACATTTCATGCATATTTATTCTAATGGGGCCATCTGAGGTTTGACATTTCACACTGAGTTCTGACTTTTTCCACAATAGTAGTGGCAATACAATTATGAAAATATACACTCCTGCATAATTAAATGCCCAGTGTTACTCCAGAAGCTGAACATCTAGTACAGTACGTGCAAGCTCTTATTATAGTGTCTGTTTGTACAATTGAAATCTGTATTTCTCCATGATATTGCTATGTTTATCACCCTGCACAGCCGTTTACATGGAATGTTAAATAAATAATCAACAATAGCTCTGATTTAAAAATAGTTTTTACTCATTTCAGTAAATACATCATTCAATTAATTTGCAGCACTTGTCAGACTGACATAATCATGTTGTAATAAATACAAGACAAGTCATTAGAAGGCTTTCTGCTGTACATAATGTCCAGCCCGGGGATGAACGAGTGTCTAGATTCCATCCTCTGTTCCCAGCCTTAGACCTGAGAGGAAGGAGGGACACAGCTTGCGGCGACACAGTCCTGGTGCCAGAGGTGTTCAGCCAGAGCATTGAGGAGGGGGGCCACCTCACCCAGTCCACCATTAACGTCCCCTCCGACACGGAACACTGGCAAGCCCCATGTCTCCTGGAAACTGGCAATCTCCCTCTCTGTCACATCGGTGTGCATGAACAAATCAAACCTGCTGTGTTAAGGAAAATGAACCCTCACATAACTACAGCTATGTAGCCACTTTATAGTAACACAATATAACACATCTAGCCACCACATGGTGTCTGTACCAATATATATATAACCTAGAGACAAAAGATCATATCATACCTCCATTTTTTTAGATGCTAGATATGATGAAGAAAGATAACCAGGGCCTAGATTACTAAAATATTGTCTCTTTAGAGGCACTTCCCAAGCCATCACTTTTGCATAAATGCATACAGTTCAACATTTTAGAAAGGATACTTGGTACCCACCACCAATTTTATGATTCTATCAGAAGGGTCCGTTACTCTGGATATCTGATTTGATAAATCTTCAAAGGAGCCATGGTCAGTAAAAGAGAATAAAAACAAGATGGCATCCACCTGCTCCTTACATGACTAGGAGAAAAACAAACAAAACCATAGTTAGGCCCTCGAAACACACAGAAAGGTAGAATTCGGTTGTTTCTGTTTTTCTGTAAAAATCTGTTTAACACTGAGAATGTCCTGTGACTGTTCGGCCAGATGTAAACAACCCCAGAACCTTAGAAAAAAATAATTAAAACAAACTGCACCATACACCCACCTAAAACTGAAATATATGCCTATTCACACTACACAGACGTTGAGTATTACATCAAATGGCCACTGCCTTTCATTTCTCACAGTTATTTCAGAAAGCTTTCTACCACTACAAATAAGTGTATGGTGCCATATACAACAGTGAACCAAATATGTCATTTGTACCGGTAACAAGTGATCAAATCTGCGAAGTGCATTCTCCCCGCAATCCCAAAAGAGGTACTTGAAGAAGAGAACCCGGCCATTCTCCTTCAGTTTCACTGGCCAGAACACAGCTGTTGTCTCGATACCTATGGCAAACACAGTGAACTAACTTAAGTGTGAGAGACCCTACTCTTCAGTGGACCCTAAATCAATTAAGACCTAGGTTAATCTGTACTCCTATGAGCCTTGAAGTTTTCAACACATGAGTCATAGCTGCATGAATTCTTGGAGATGTGATATGACAAGCTATACCAATGAGTTAGTGTGGCTAGCCTACTGAGTTTAATCAATGATAAACACATTAACATCCTGCCTTTCATAAAGCCCAACTGTTACCTCCTATAATAGCAAAACATTTAGTTTCACCTGTAGTTTCATAGTGCATGCTGGGAATGTCTGTCCCCCCTAGACGGGCAGCAAGAGCAGTTTTCCCAACACCGCTTTTCCCTGCAAGAAATATTTTGTAGCGGACGGTGTCTACATGTATTTGCGGAGGCATAACAGGAGCTTCGAGGAGACCTTGACATGGGAAAGATGGTTAATACTGTGATATGCTATTCTATGTAACTTAATGTAAATGTCATATTTGATTAAAAAAAAATGGCTGTGGCGTTCTTACCAAAGGTTTTGCGCCTTTTCTTCTGAAATATCTTGGTGAAATACTCTTTGCTGTCGGGACACCGATGCCAGTCCGCAACAATTATTGACCCATGTTGTATAACCGGAGCTACGCCTAAACTTTTAGTCCGTTCGTATTCCATCTTTACTGCATGAAACACTATCCGACTCATACACTGCTACCGATACACTGCGGTTGATCTTTGTGTAGTTAAGTCTCTAGGTAATTGTTTTAAACAGTAAAGGGAACATGTGCATTTAGATTCCATATGCATGACTCAAAATATATTTTAGACATGCATCCATGGATACATCTTGTTAGTGAAAGCAGTCAGTAAGATGAAGCGCGCGACAGCAAACATGATCAAACCATGGAATAAGAAACTTCCGGTTTTAGCCCAAACAGTTAAGCGGAAGCAGCCGTTACTACGGTAACTGTGTGGCGGGGCAAACTACAGGGCAAAATCACATAAAACAGCATTCATTTGCAACGCTTTCAACAGAGGCATTTTACAACTGTAAAGAAGTTGTGTTAGCCTTATGCTAAAATGGTTTAAATTCGTTTTCCCCTCATCAATCTACACTCAATACCCCATAATGACAAAGCGAAAACAGAATTTTTTGCAAATGTATTAAAAATAAATAACGAAAATATAACACGTAGCCTAAGTATTCACAGCCTTTGCTGAATACTGATGATCATACTCAAAAAGACTTGAGGCTGTAAGTGATGCTACAAGCTTGGCACACCTATCTTTGGACAGTTTCTCCCATTCTTCTTTGCAGGACCTCAAGCTCCATCAGGTTGGATGAGGAGCATCAGTGCACAGCCATTTTCAGATCTCTCCAGAGATGTTCAACCGGGTTGTCTGGGCTCTGGCTGTGCCACTCAAGAACATTCACAGAGTTGTCCCCAAGCCTCTCCTTTATCTTGGTTGTGTGCTTAGGGTCGTTGTCCTGTTGGAAGATGAACGGTCGCCCCAGTCTGAGGTCCAGAGCAGGTTTTCATCAAGGATGTCTCTGTACATTGCTGCATTCATCTCAAACCTGACTAGTCTCCCAGTTCCTGCTGCTGAAAAACATCCCCACAGCATGATGCTGCCACCACCATGCTTCACTGTAGGGATAGTATTGGCCAGGTCATGAGCAGTGATGGTTTCCTCCAGACATGACGCTTGGCCTTATGAATTCTATTTCGCAACCTTCTTTGACCTGATGACGTTTTCGAGGTCAAGGAAAAATGGAAAGGTCGATAGGATGTACTATCAACCGCAGTCATTTTTTGGCCTGGTAGCCTATTTGTGTAAAAAACATGGTAAATATCATCTTTTATTCCTACTTAGCCATTCACAGTACTCATTCAGACATGTCACCAAATTTTACTGAGCACCAACTCTTGACATGTCAGACATGTAAAATACACATAAGATATTCATTATTGTCAGCAAATATTTCCCATCGCTGGATCTGGATAACTGGAGCTTGGCCAGGCCTGGGCCTTCTCGTCTGTCCCCAGAGGTGCAGTCTTGTTTATTTTTGAATACTACAGCCAACATTGCACATTTTCATGTGTGACAAATAGATGAACTGTGTACCACTCCCAAATCGCTTTGACAACCTCACCATTCATTCACCGAGGCAGAGCAGAGTAGAAGACAAAGGAGATGTGAACACAGAAGAAATTCCACTGGACTATGGACAGATGATTCCAGTAACCTCTGCTCCAATAGCTCCACCATAGCGTGTGGTGTATATTGATCTCTGCTGCATGGAATATGCTGAATGAAGATCCTTGATGCCAAAACTGAATGTCATAAACCAAGCCATGTTGGCAGTCATTTTTGTACTTCCTGGGTTGAAGTAGCTAGCATAGAATTGGCCATTGTTAATGAACCTTTCCAAGTTTAAATAATACCTCCATGGTGACAGTACGCTGTGTCAGCTGTTGGCATGTAATTGAGGGAGTGGCTTCCAGTGGTTGGTCTCCAGGGCAGCACAAGGAACAGGGACTACACTACCAGTCCACCAGAGAGCGCTACACACACACAGATGGAGAGGCTTGTAGTTCTGCAATGTGCTTTGGAAAGCCTGTGTATTTTCTTTCCTACTGCAGCACAGCAGCAATTGCTAAAGACTGTTTTGCACTCTCATCAAGAAAGAAACCAGAGCAATCCATCCAGTGACGTTTGTTTTTGAATAGGTGCGGTCAAACTTTACTTTCGATTGTTTTGTCTATACAACCTTTGTTTCCTAATTGTATTAAACACTGATCCTATCCCTGCTAGACAAGACCACTCACCTTGGTCAGCAATCTCACCTAGGTCAAATGAAAATAAACACAGTCTGAAGACAACAAACCAAAAGTTAAACATAGAAACACATGCATACATAGTAATTGATACGCCACACTGTATGTGTTTTTACTTCTTCCTGGGGGTTCTGGCTGTTATGGGGTTTCCTTATAGGGGGAAAGGAGATGTGTGCATAAGTAAAGGACAACTGTGTGTTCTTCAATGGCCATATTTCTCCTGGCAAATAAAGAGTATGATTTGTGTGGGAGTGTTTATGTGCTTACCTGTGCAATGCACCTGTGTGTAGGCTACTGTGTGTTGGTCAGGTGAGTTGATCCTTTCATCAGCTGGGGTTTGATATAGACAAACAGTGCCTCTGAGAGAGACTGGATGATATAACCAGGACTCCATAGTCAGACTCTATGCTCTTATCACTGGCTTGCATTGTCTGAAATTTTCAGAGCAAATACATGTATTTATTCTTTTGGACAAAAAGGCCAGCATACTATGTTTGAGCAAAACTGCAACAAGTGATATTCATCAAGTCAGAATGACCTTTTCATCAATCCTCTAAACACTTACAAACTTAGTCAGTGATTTCATTTTAGTTTTCTCCTGCCAGAGGTTTTTGGGGCTTCATGAGAAAAACAGCCGAATCTCCCTTAGTGCTCGTTCATTCTCCTCTCTGTATTGACCCAGGAGACGTATGCTTCACGGCTGACTACTTCCATCGCTAAATGCACCTATCATGACTATTAAAGCCATAACTATGTTTCTTTTTTGTGAATGAGGTATTTTATTGTGTCCTTAATTCGTTCTTCATTTGGCATTCTCAAAGCCTAATATATTTTAAGTAAATTCTAACCTTGCCATCATTTTCTATAGTCATAAAATAGTTTTTGTAAACTTAGTTTCTCCTGTTTTTGAAAATGGATGTGCTTCTCTGGTTATAATTCTGCACTTTCCACTGAGACGCTACAAAATGTAAATGCCATTGTTTTGCAGGCAAGTACAGGCCTATGTGAGTGATGCTTATGCGTGTGTGTTTGTGCTTGTCGGATTCAGTGACGCCTTATGTGTGAGTGTTTGTGCATGTCGGTGTTTGCGGCTGTGTTTTATTAGACTCTACACACTCAGCGAGGTTCCGCTGTGCTGACAGGCGTGATGATGGATCATTTTCACAGAATAACCCCCCACCCCTGAGACCTTCAGTTCATACTGCAACTACATCACAAATATGTGCCACCACACCACAAAGGGCCTCCATTACACTGATTTTTATATGCTAGCAAACATGAAAGAATGAATTAATTCACTAGCTACTTAATCAACAGTGGGTTTGCATCAGTGAAAATGTCTGGCTTGAATAGTTTGATTGTGCAATCTGATTTCAAGTGGTTTCCATATGGACACAAGATCCACAGTTGCACTCAAAGATTTCTTTCAAAAAGCTATTTCGTCATAAGACATTCCGCGTCCACCACAAAGCCTGCCAAGGTTGCTGCGGGTAGAGGTCAAACTCGAGGCCATGGACCTATACACACACTCACTCACAGACATGAGTTGTAACTGATGCTTTGTGGCCAAGCTCTGTGAAAGAGTGACAGAGCACATCTGCATGTGAGAGAGTGGAGCTGACTGCGCCACCACTACGTATCTGGTTCCAATATTGTAGGTTCTCAGAAACAAACAGGGATGCAAGAGGGATGCAAAGAAACTGAAAAAATGTACCCTCACATCTAAGGGGAGACTTACGGAGAAGGTGAAGAACAAAAAACAGTTGATGTTAAAGATAGGTTTGGGAGGCAGGTACTGCTTTGTGCACACCTGGCCTGTGTTGTACAGATGTCATTTTAATGAGTCAGACTGCTACTGAGGGAGTGAGTCATGGGGCTGACTGCTCCATGAGCACAATGGGGTCTCTTTCCTCTAAGACCTGCTGTCAGCCAGCTCTGTTGAAGTGTACAAAAAATTATTTAGAAAAGACTTGGGACTTGCCCTTTTCTATGACTCTATCGCTTGCGCATCTTGTTATGGTTGCACTTGTTGCGAACCACAACATGTCTATTATGTGTGAAGGTTTTTTTCTGTGTCAGAATACCAAACTATGGACACAGCTGAACAGAACACCAGACCATGGACACAGCTGAACAGAACAAGACTGGTGTCATGTCTTGTTATGGTATAGACCTACAGTGTTATCCTTTATCTACGGCCATGGCCTGTCGAGGATCATGAGCAGAAGATGTTGCTTAAAATGTTTCTGTGTAGTTTTCTTATAGAGACTCCATCTGATTCTGATTTAGAACAAAAACAAATCTCACTCTCTCTCGCTCTCTTGCTCTCTCTCTCTCTCTCTCTCTCTCTCTCTCTCTCTCTCTCTCTCTCTCTCTCTCTCTCTGTCTCTCTCTCATGCATACACATACATACAGAAACACACACTCAGTTAGTAGTTTCCTGCTTGCACATTTCACGTTCATAGTTTTGCGAACATGTGCAACATGTTATTCCATTTGAATTTGAGTTCAATTTGACCTGATGTTCGGTTCAGCAGAAAAACCCAAAACAGGCAGATTGCACTGTAAATCATGCCAGCTTCACATCAGGCAGATGCAGATGGCATGTTTTCAATATGCTTCTGCTCAGGGACCACATTCCCAAATTCATCACAATTTCTTGCTGCTGTTGTTGTTTTTGTTCAACTCTGGGCTTTTGGGATAAATGGAAGAATTAATTATCAGTTGCCTTCTCATTTCATCCCCCCACACAACCACATTCTTTGCCCATTTTCTTATACCGTTGTGATGTTCTCTCTCCCTCCCTCGCTCATAGCCTTCTTAAATAGATAGCAAATGTTTTTGTTATATGTTGTTGTTATTAAACTAGGTGTTTCTGTTTCGACTCTACTGACTAAAATGGCTCCCATAACAAGAGTGCACTTGACAGCTGTAAACGTTTTTTCTCCCCTTCTCTCGCTCTGAACTTCTTTTTCTGTCCCTCCTCCAAACCGTTCCTGTATTGGTCCCTCATAGCAACCCAGAATAACACTGTTCTTTTTTCTTCTCATGTTCCAAACCGTTCTCTGGATATTCCATTGATGGAAGCCGAGACATTAGGAGCAAAGAGGCAAGAGAGGAGAGAGAGAGGGGCGGAGGCCGGCTATTGCGTTAATGGTGGTGTTACAAATGGGGAAACTCCTCTATGACACCCTCAGCTTCAGTGGTCAAGCAGCGCTCAATCACCCCACAGCCTGACTTTGCCAGACTCACTAATGGCTGCCAGACCTCTGGAACCAGGCAGACTCTCCCTATTCACATACTACAACAAAGATCAGAGGGAGGCAGAGAGACTGAGTCTGGGAAAATGCTCAGAAATTGTGTAATACTGGTTGTATAATGGTTATGTTATTTGTTCTTTGTACACATAATTCTTGCTTTTGCTGATTTTAAATACATGAAAAAAATTACCATTCATGAAGCAGGGGCACTGTGTAGAAAGTTCTTGTAAGGGAACAAAACAAAGATTGTGCTCCTTTATTACTCACTGTGACAGAATGCAGATCTCAGTGCGCGTGTTCCAAGCACATCAATTCTTATCTTTAAGCACTGACAGGACACTATGCAGATATATACGTTTGTGTGTGTGTGTGTGTGTGTGACTGACTACATATTTGGGAAAGTATTTGATGTGAGAAGGACATCTTTGAAGCTAAGAGTAACACTTTGGTAAGGCCAAACTTGTTACGAGTATACAGCATGTCTTTGTGTCTTGTGTGAGAGAGTATGAGTGTATGTTTGTGCATGTGTGTGTGTGTGTTAAACAGGAACTCTTTTGGGGATATTATGCTCCAAGCACCATTAAAGCTGAAGGAGGTATTTTCATCATCATTGCTCACACATACTGTTTGAATTACAGCACACGCACATATGCGCGCGCACACACACACACACACACACACACACACACACACACACACACACACACACACACACACACACACACACACACACACACACACACACACACACACACGCACACACACACGCACACACACACGCACACACACACACACACACACACATACACACACACACACACACACACACACACACACACACACACACACAGACCATTAACAAACACCCAATCCACCCGAGTGGGAAAGGAGAGTAAGCAGGGGGGAAGGAGCTATCAGAAGGTTGAAGGAGTTGAATATGAACAAAGCACACTGCCTCTGTTAGCTGTCTGCTGGTTCAGTCTGTTCCATGCAGGGAGCTCTGCTCTGGGCACTGTCCCGAAGGTGATTCGGCTTTTTCCACAACCTGCAGCCAGAAACACAGAGACCTTCACTCACTTCCTTTCTCTCTCGGTTTCTATTTTCCAGCACGATGTGTGTGTGTATTTATCACACATCTATCTGTGTCAGGTTCTGGTTCTGTGTGTGTGTGTGTGTGTGTGTGTGTGTGTGTGTGTGTGTGTGTGCTCACTTGTGTGCGTGCGCGTGCTTCAGATCAGACTCTTGCAGAGTTTTTTTCCTCCTGCTGATGACAGATGACTTTCATCTCTTTGGACAGCAGACATCACTCAGCAAGTTCCTGATCCCATCATACATAAATCCCAGTCATCCAGCATCAGCCAAAGCCAAAACCACTTGGCAGATGTGCTCCTGTCACGCCGGACATAGTCCAGAACCCACTTTGAGACCTGGCATCCCAGTTAATGCCAGCCAATCACAGGACAGACAGATACACCCTGACACGTAACTCAATCAAATAATAATGAGGTAACTGAGAGATCCGGGGAGTATTGCACATCCTCCTGGCCAGACTCCTGACCTTTTCCATAGACGCTTGGAAATGTCCTAGATGGTTTACAAGAATGGACCCACCCTGTTGTGAAATAAAGCTGAAGAATGACACCATTGATAGCCTTGTGCTGTGCCAGTCAACCACAAGATGCACAATAGACTAGCTGTAAACTGGAGGTGTTTATTTCCATCCATACACTCAAGAAAAGCATTGTATTTTGCAGCCTGTGACCACAAAATATTTTCCATGACAGGGCTCCAATTTTGACAATTATTGTGCACAGACTGGGGTGCATATCTGTGTTATTTGGGTGACTGATGGATTGGGCCTTCACTATGTCCAATAATATGTTTGGCCTGCATCTGTTTCTTTCTGAAAGATGTTTTAATTGCTTTTGTACAGATATCACTCAACGGCTGTAAGAATACATTGGGATAAATTCATTTTAGTTTCCCATGACATTTTTACAGACGTGTCTCTGTTTTAGTCAGTTGAATAATAATTATAAGTAATATAAAAGTGCTCAGAGACTCATCCAGCCCTGCTATCTTAGGTGTACAGAGCTCAGCTAGATGATTAACTAGATGTTAACCTGCAGAATATTGACATTGGAACAATAGTGATCAGATCAGACAAAGCCTTTGAAACTTCTGAGCTGATTTTGCATTGATTCTGCCTATTGCAGTGGCCAACCATTGAACAGTGTAGGTGGGATACGGCAACTACTGTGTCAATGTGGATTTGATAAAGAAATACAACATTTTCCCATGGCTGACTGATTATTGATCTGCGTTCAAGTAAGCTGTTGCAAAGGTTCATCCTATGAAATTAAGTAACAATCATTGATCATCTTTTAATTGATACTATAACTGATATAACTATCTTAACACTATAGATGATCAACACTTCTTGAATGGTATGTAGTTACAGCTGGGTCAGAAGGCAATACACAGACAACATTGCAAAGACGTTATACATTTATCTGTGAAGTACACATTACAGACAGATATAAAAAAGCACAACAGGGAGATGTATACAGAAAGATAACCCAGAGGTGACATAAACACACACACTAGGTTACTGTATGGAGGTAGTTCTGTTGGGCGTTTTTAAGTTCCTAGTGCTTGCAACTTAAACATGTATATACATTGAACATGTGTTCAATACAGTCAGAATCTTATCTCATATGCACAGAATGTGAAGATGTGTGTGTGTGTGTGTGTGTCGTTGACAATAAGTGATTGAATGCTTCTGGTGAGTGTGTACTGAATCAGCAGATTAGAATAGATGAATGTGATAGAAAGTATTGGAAACTGTTCTCTTGTCACGCACTTGCTTGCGAAGGTAACTGCACAATGTGACAAACCACATTTTAAAGGAATAGTTAATCCATCTATTTAACTTTATTTTATAGGTGTTGGTCTGTATATCAATACACAATTAACACATATATTAAGGGTATACAAAAGTATACTGGATTATAATAACAGGCTGTGTCTTTGAATCAATGTATTTCCAGTCACAGATTGGGAACTGCTTTCTCAAATATGAAATGATCATGTCAGTAATAGTACTTCTAGTAATTCTATTTTTAAATTGGTCTGCATTATGTAGGTTATTCATCAATAGTTGATGTGCAATAACATTTTCTCATACTGTCCTTTCCAAAACACAAGGATGCACTGTACTGTAGTAGTAGCTCACTCTCCAGATGGAAACAAATGGAACTGTATCATGACTGCACACAGATAGTGTCTTGGGAGATTGCAAAACAAGATGTTCACATTCTTGGGGATCACGAAGGAGCTGTTTGGTTCATATTCAAGACATACCTGTACTTGTCTTGGGAGGCTCCTCACAGGGTGGAGAATGGTGTCAGTGAGAGACCTGTCAGCAATGTTGGGTTAATATTGCCAAATTCTCACACAATGAAGACAAATTATTATCTATACTATTGAAGCTGTAATTTGAAATGGGAAATGACAGGAGGTTACTCACTTAGGTTTCCAGAATGAGTTTAAACAGCAGAAATATTTTAAGATCTCAGTGTGCACCACCTGGTGGAACAGTTGAAGGTAGTACATACACAGTGGTTTAACAGCCACCAGGTCACAGCACATGGATGGCGTACGAATTAAAAAACCTTTAAGTGTTGTATAATTTGATTTCAATCTCTTCCTCCACACTGGATTCAATGTCAGATGTCATGTGACACATGAAAGTGACATGACATGACATGACATGACATTGAAATAACCACATAGAGAACTTCATTTTGTTTTTGTCAGAACAGGAACGAGTTGTACTTTGAGACAGGAGTTAAAAGGGCAGTGTAACCTTTTGACATTAGTGGATCGATCTGCATCTGACACCAGAATCGGACATAAACATATTTTCCATTGTAACAATCACATCTGCATTTTTGATCACATTATGGATGAGGTTGGTATGACCTTGATGCACTGCTCTAAAGTCTGAAAGTGTCCAAGTGCCAAGAAATATTACATAGTGGAGAAGCCATAATTGAGCCCGAATGATTCTTGGAAGGGGAGGCTGAGATATTATCCAGAGGTCCAAATTGTCTGCTCTCAGCCATGTGACTGACCTGGTGTATATCAAACACAACTTCCTCCCTTCCATGTAGCTGTGGTTAGGGTAATTTGCCTGGAGACTCTCTAGACAACTTTTATGGTTTTAAAACTATTGTGACAATAAATCAACTTACTAATTTGCTATCTTGGTGATCCTTGGTGGAGCTATTATAATTTCCATCTGAATCCATCATTTTTGTCCGGGCTTAAAATTCTTGGCGCAGTGCAAAGATTTGCTACAGTCCAAAGAGGTGACATGTTTTGGATAACTGATCAGTGTGGATGTGGTCAAGTCTACACCAGTGTTTACATCATTGATACATGATGTTGGGACTCTCTCACTTGCTCTCTCGTCTCTCTCACTCACACCGACGCCCCCCTCTTGTTTAATATATCGAAAGCCCCTCCTCCTCAAAACTTCTTGACTGGGAACTCCCTCTCCATTTCAACTAACAGACCGCTGAGGAGCAGATGGGAAGGTGATGCGATTGCTAGGGGAAAGAGAGCGGAGGTAACAGATTTAGCGGACTTACTCAATCATGCAGAAATCTCTACCGTTAAAAACTGGACAACTCCTGGATGCCGTGCTTTTGCCATAGAATTGTTTGAATGTTACTCCTGCACAATACAGATATGGGCTCTACGAGAAAACCCAGCAAGGGCTCAGCAAAGTTTCCCTCACCGTTACGATTCCCAAGATTTCGACTGTGCGCGTCTTTCATTGTATGGATAGCGGCTCTGGCGTCAGTCTGCGCGGGGTTTAACCTGGATGTGGACAATCGTGTGGTATACACTGGACCAGAGGGCAGCTACTTTGGTTACTCTGTGGACTTCTACGTTGACAGCTCATCAAGGTCAGACTTATTCCTCTTAATTAGGACTACAGTAATATATTGTAATCACAACCATGTTGTAATCATGTCACCGCGCACAACTGGTAATTAAACTAAATTCAACTGATTTGGCTGTTGATCTCGTCAGTCCTGGCTCCAAATTTAAAAGTCAACACCGGCCTGCCATACCACCATACACAGTATCTTTATCCTTGAACTTCCAGCTCTAAGCAGTCTGCTTTGTTCTTGACCCCTCACTGACAGGTGTACAATTATTGTGTCAGTTTAACTGATTGAAAGGAGCATCCTCCTTTATTGTGGGGCCTCTGTAACATGTTACCACTGCTCAGATCTTCAAGAGGCTACAGCTGGTCAACAGTTACAATAGAGAACTATGATGCTGCTCCATCTATTGGCCTATCCATATGTCTATCATGGTGTACATTTGACATGTGTATGCTAAACAATAAATACACACACATACACACATCCTCATTGGTTTTGCACAGGCCTTTCTTCATTAATTAGAGGGTGAATATGCCATGTAACTGAGCTTGTGGAGTTCATGTGGCCTGTGGTCATCAGCCTGTGACGTAATGCTGGAGATCTCCCTTGAACTTCAGTACAGTGCGTGTTTATTTTTGGAGAGGTTACTGACCGCTGTCATTCACTGGCTAATCATGGGTTTTATTAGTTCGATTATCCCTCACCCTCTGTTTCTCTCATGTGTCATATGTGCTGTTTTTCTTCCCCTTTATTTCTCTGGTTCTTTTTCCTTCTCTGTTTTTCCATTCTCTTTTTTGGCCGTCCAGGCCAGATTAAAAACTAATTAATTAAATAAAAGTGTATTTTTACTGAAACGGAGGCAGGGAAGTTGAATAAGCCATTTTCGGTTCATGTGGGGGAGTGGAAGCGCTCTCTTTCTTGCCTTTTCTCTCACCCCTTCCACTCTTTATCTCTGTTTGTGTGTGTGTGTGTGTGTGTGTGTGTGTGTGTGTGTGTGTGTGTGTGTGTGTGTGTGTGTGTGTGTGTGTGTGTGTGTGTGTGTGTGTGTGTGTGTGTGTGTGTGTGTGTGTGTATGTGTGTGTGTGTGTGTGTGTGTGTGTGTGTGTGTGTGTGTTCAGAGTATAAATCTCAGCCTTCTGGATTATGCAGTTTTGATTCACAAGGCAAGAATGTCATATTTGGCGATGCCGCAGGATCTTTCATCTTTTGATACAGTAGCCATTTTTATGTGTCCAGATAAAATCTAAGCATTTTTGGATGGAGTGGTTGGACATCAGTGGCTGGAACCTAATATTTGTATTGTTAAAACCTCTAGGGTGTGTGTGTGCGTGTGTGTGTTTGTGTTTGTGTGTGTGTGTGTGTGTGTGTGTGTGTGTGTGTGTGTGTGTGTGTGCGTGTGTGTGCGTGTGTGTGCGTGTGTGTGTGTGTCTGTGTGTGTCTGTGTGTGTGTGTGTGTGTGTGTGTGTGTGTGTGTGTGTGTGTGTGTGTGTGTGTGTGTGTGTGTGTGTGAGTGAGTGTGTGTGTGTGTGTCTGTGTCTTTTCAAACTGGATCAAAATGGAAACGATCATTTTCATAGTTCCTCTCCTCAGCTTTAGTCTGTATACATCACAATAGCCACATTCCCGATTGTTTTCCCCAAGCCTCAGAATCATCGCTGTAGGTTTGGCTGGATAAAGCAATGCTTTGCCATTTGTTATTTTATAGATATCACATTATTTGAACTGGCTGTCATCCTCGTATTTTGTAAATGGCTGGAGGGTACAACAGGCCATACTGAATTCCAACTAGGCCACTTTTGGAGCCTGAGACTCCATATTTTCTCAGTCTCTCTCCTTCATCACTGCATCGTCTTGCTGATCATTGCATCGTCTTGCTGACCTCTCCTGCTGGTCATTTGCTTCCGTTTCAGCTGCAGAGCTGCATGTCTCTGCATCGGGTTACTGATTGTAACGCTGGATCTACCCAGGCCAATATAAAGAGTTCACACTTATCACCTTCCAAACAAATGTTATCCTGGTTCCTGGAGATTACGAGTATTTGCGTTACATAAGCACCAAAGCGAGCAGTTACTGTAGAGTGGAGGAATGAAAGACTGTTTCCCACGAGGGAAGTAGGGAGGGAATATTTGAGATGTTATTTACCCACAATGCAAAAGGATGGAACGCTACGAGACATCTCCAATTAGAAAAAAAACAGCCCTTAGTTTGTGAGCCAATCAGGTCCGGCCGGTCGGGCAAATTGAATTTTCATGCTGGAGCATTACCATGTGAGCTAACCACAGAGTTTTGTGTGAGTCAGTTCAAAATACGCCAACATGTTGAAAACAGCACCGGCGTAAGCACATGGTATTATGCCAACCTAAAAAGGGCTGCAAAGAAATAAACTCCCCCATATGTTCTGTATTTTTTTTCCCTCTTTACCTCTCTTGTAAAACTGTGGCCTCTGTGAACACAGGTCAGACTGCAAGAGCCCAAGACAATCAGTTGGAAGTGAGGAATGTGTTGTTTAGTGCCACTCTAACAAGAGCACATAATGACCTGCATTTATGAAGCTTTATTTCCTAAATTTGCTTGGCGAGATGTCATGCATGCCACAGGTTGAAACTATGACAAGCCACCACAGGGCAACTTCCAATCAATCGCTCTGTTTTTCTCTGTGCACTCTCTCTCTTCTCCTATCCCTCTCTCTCTCTCTCTCTCTCTCTCTATCTCGCTCGGTCTCGCTCTCTCTCTCTCTCTCTCGCTCTCGCTCTTCTCCTATCCCTCTCGTTCTATCTCTCTCTCTCTCTCTCTCTCTCTCTGTCTCTCTCTCTCTCCCCAGTGGCTGTTTTCCTAGTTTACACCAGCAAGAATAACACTGATGATTGTTTATCCCTGTGGCCTTTTTAACAAGAGAGCAGCTCTGTCATTGGGAAAAATAGTCCTTTGTCTGTTCAATTATGCGTGATTTAGGATACCATTAAATATGTTTTATATTGCTCAACTAATTGCTCAGTGGATTTACAGTAAAGCAATGAAGGCACTGCTTTTGGCTTTTCAAAACTCGTTTTTGAACACATCTACTTCAGCTGAACTTATAGTGTGAGGGAAAAAGATTTCCATGCACTGCCTGCAGGTCAACCCAGCAAATGAATAGTCGATATACCACTGTTTCAGTGCAGTCCATCTGAAGTACCAGCCTTATGCCTTTCACATTCTGCCTGTGTCTGAGGCTGGCTCCCCAGGATGACGTAGTGTTCTTTGGAACAGGCAATTAGGTGTTTCCTGGTCACTGACTCTCTGCCATAGCTCTTATTACCTCATCATTTATTTGATTTCCACAATTTTTTTTATAAAGGTCAGTGCTATTTTAGAGCCTGCTGTGTGCACACAAATCTTTTCCAGCAGCGAAGAGGGGTATAAATGACTCTTTATAGAGTTACATGGCAATTCATCAGATGCTGTGAGGGAGGGGTGGACGTCTTGTCGTCAGAGGTGTAGAAGTTCTTCCATCTTTCTCAGCCGCAGAGGTGAGGTTGAAGGGGAAGTTCAGTATAGAGCGTAACTGAATATTTCTGTGATCATTAGGATGGCTGTGTGATTCTGTGTGTCAGATAGATTAGGTCAGCTATTTTGTGTGGCCAGTGTTTTAGAGGGAGAAGCTTCTCACTCAGAAGGAATGTAAGACATGGAGACTGGGTGTGTGTCTATGCTCAAGGAGCTTCCAGTTGCAGATAGAGAGAGATACAAAGAGAGAGAGAGAGAGAGAGCATGAGAGAGAGAGAGAGATAAAGTGAATGAAAAAAAGTGAGAAAAAAGCAAAGCAAAGAAAAAAATGATATGTTTAACCACAAAGTTGTGAAATTGCGCCTTTACAAACACTACTCTTTAAGACAGTTCTTACAGACAACTGCAGGTTGAACTAAGCGCTGCATGTGCACTAGAAGGACAATCCGGAGGTAGACAGCCATATAATAAAGTGTGTGAGAGGTAGAATCCGTCTGTTTGAGGGAGCAGACCATGAAACTGTCTCACGGCATAAAGACATCTCTCTGACTGCGTGGACGTCCTTAAGGCCCCGGGCTGACAGATCTCTGTGAATGTCATTACCCTACCGTCGACTCCGTAGTGCAACAGCTCCTGTAAGCTCAGGCCTGAAAGAGGAGACGCGCTGTCATGGTGTCTGTGTCCACGACAACCGAGAACTCTAATCCATGCCTGTTCTGTCTCAATCAACATTCCCTTTTACAGTTTTTTACAATTGCTAAAACACATTCTTGAAACAGTCACTCATTTTCTCTAAACTCTAAACACAAAACCTCATCTTCAAGCACTATTTACAAAACCCCTGAATTCTCTTGCAAAATGAAACTTTCGCCTCAAAACAGTTTTACCTGTGCTCAAAATCAAACACTGCTGTCAAATCATGAACAAAGTGTTCAAACTTGTATACACTTTCAAGCAGTCAGTAAACAATACACAAAAAAATAGAAAACACACTGTTCAAAACATATAGTTCTCAGGGAGAAGTACATTTTTTTTTTACCTCAAAACAAATTTCATATTTATCTATCATTGACTTTTGATGAATGAAAACATGTTCTCTCATAGTAGCTATACAAATGTATCAGAAATTACTTCTTTGCTTTGCTCTAATTTGTGTTGGTTCTTTCTCCTTCTTGTACCCCTATAGTACTGTACCCTGCATCTCACTACTCACAACTCACTCTTGTTCTTTGTTGATATGAACCTGCAACCAGTCAAAATCTATTGAGCAATCAGTACTGTTACTGTACCAAATAGAAAGCACAATGTTCAGGGCCATACAACATGTTTACGTATTGTCCTTATACAGCCTACAATGCACTGTAGGCCTACTACAATATACACTACCACAGTAAAAGGGACACAAATCAAAGGAGTCAATGTGGTGTTTACTTGTCCTCCTCCCCTCACATTGTTTCTTCTATTCATTCTCAGACTTTCTCCTTCCCACCTTCAACAACCTGTTTGCTCCCTAAACTGGCTCATATTGGTTGTGTCACATCATTTGATACAAGTTAAATCAATTTTGAGTGGTTGTGTTCAATCAATGACGTTTGTTCTCTATTTGTATTTGATTGTTGCAACTTGTGTTTACCAGTATGGATGACATGTGAATTAGAGTGCAGAATGTGTTTTAAGACTGAGAATGTGTTT
Organism: Sprattus sprattus; assembly: GCF_963457725.1. Lineage (NCBI taxonomy): Eukaryota > Metazoa > Chordata > Actinopteri > Clupeiformes > Clupeidae > Sprattus > Sprattus sprattus. The sequence goes on along the minus strand of NC_137908.1, from coordinate 17,225,358 downwards.
AGAGTTTTGCTGAAAAGTCTAAGTGAGACCCGAAAAATTGTGTTTTACCATGAGAAATAGTTTAAGGTATTGACAACAGACTGCACAATTAGCTTCATGAGTTCAGGCAACTGAGAACTTTGTTCAGCCAGTGGGTTTTAGTGTTTTAGCAATTGTAAAAAACTGTAAACACACACACACACAAACACACACACAAACACACACACACAGAAACACACACAAATACACATGCACACACAAACACACACACACACACACACTGACACACACACACACACACACACACACACTGACACACACACACACACACACACACACACACACACACACACACACACACACACACACACACACACACACACACACAGCTATGCCCAACGGTGGCCTGATGGCCGTTAGGGTGTCTGAGAGCGCTGGAGAGCTTGATCTGGTTTCACTCAGCTGTTTCGTTTTCAGTTTGTTTTGTCATACCTGGATGTGGGCCCCTCAAAATCGCTCTCAGCCTTATCTTTTCCTGTGTCCAGATCATTTCCAACACACCAACCATGACATGTCCTATTTTCAGCTACACTCCAGCACATGCTGCATATAACTTTTCATCATTACTATAACCAGCAGTGCTAATACTATGATAAAAGGGCACTAAGTCACAAATACTCTGATAAAAGGGCGCTAAGTCACAAATACTCTGATAAAAGGGCACTAAGTCACAAATACTCAGATAGAAGGGCTCTAAGGCACAAATACTCAGATACAAGAGCTCAAATACTTTGCGTAATTTCAAGTTTGACACAGGAGACTCTGTTCTGAGTCACTAAGAACCTCCTTGATGAACGCTACAATCCGACTGTTTGCCCAGGAGCTGCAGTCCAATAACACAGCACAGATGGAGGATTTGAAGTGGCCTGTTTTGCCTGATTCAGCAGGTGATGCCCAGGGTGGAATACGCCTTGGCCTCAGCTCTTCAGAAGAATGTTTTCACAGACTGATCTTGGTTTTACTTTTGTACTGATGCAGTTTTGCTTACAGACTTACTGTTAAGTTGTTCATCATACTGGTGTCTTGATAAGCTGTCATGAATCACCCATGTTCACACACTTGTCCACATCATCGACAGTGAGGACTTTTATGTTCAGTTTCCCAAGAGAAAATCCTGACAGTCAGACAGATTATGATGAGAAAGTTGGACCAGGTCCTGCTT